>NC_041382.1:304385433-304530216 GCF_002162155.2 Triticum dicoccoides | reverse complement strand
CGCCGCCTCGACCTCGCCTCCCCTCGCCCGGATCCGGCTCCGGCGAGCACCTCCGGCCGCTAGGCGCTCCGGCCACCGCGCCCCGTCGCCGGTGAACAGTTGCCGGCCAACCTCGTAAACTGCGCCCGACCAGATCTGGATCCGGATCTTGCCTCGGTTGACTTTTTGCCCCGAAACCCTAGTTATTTTGCCATGTTCATCGCATCATAACTCTGCATCCGTAGCTCCATTTTGGGCATATAGCATATCAAAATGTTCGTCTCAGAGAACACATCATTTCATCTCATTGCATCATTTTCATTTGAGTTCATCTTGATGCCCGAAATTCTCTTAGAAGAATGCTATTTGAGATAATTGTCAGATCTGCTGCTCCAATTAGATATTTGTCATTTTTGCCATGATTATTGTGTGCAAGTTATGCCCAGGAGCTCTACATATGTTTTTCTATATGTTTTGCCATCTTTCCAGTGGTGCCATCCATGTATTTTTGTGATGTGTGTGGTGACTAGCACAAGCTTGCAAAGTGGTGCATTTGTTAATGCTGATTTCAGGGACTTAGCATTTCCACTAAGTCCTTGATCTGTTTATTTCAATATGCCATATGTTCATGTTGTTTCCTAGTGATCCGTGCCTCTTTTGAGGATGATCAGTAGGGATGTTTTCTTAATCTTGTAGTGCTCTATCCATCCATGTCTTTGTTTGCAATTATGGAGCATCCTAGCTTGAGTCAATCGAGCTCTACTTTTGTCATTTCGTGAATCTGGGCAGATTGTCTACTTGTTAGCGATTTTGCCGATGATGTTGTAGTTGATCCGTGCATGCTATGTTATTGTTCTTGCCATGTCTAGCTTTAATAATGTGTATTCTTGATGGGTGTATGCTTAGATTGTCATGACATTCTCTGTAGTGAGTGCATCGAGCTCGTAAACATGCCTACTTGATATCTGTTTTTGCATGTTCCAGTTTTCACTAAGTCTGTGATCTGTTTGTGTTTTTTCCATGTTCACATGCTTGCAAATGTATTTTCTGATACCTTTTGGCTCAAGGTCACTAAGGGACTTTTGTTAAGCTCTTTGAGTATCTCCATGCCATGCTTTACTTTGCCATGTTAAGTCCCTGTAGAATATAGTTTTCATGCTCCAAAGTGTGCTACCTGATCTGAGATTCCAGACTAGTGTTAATTTCACTAAGTCTGAAATCTGTTTACCAAATGCATTTTTGCCATGCTTGTTTGAACCTGTTAATGGATGAATTGGCCGTAGCTCAGTGTTCCTCTTTTGTTAAGCATCATGAATGGATTTGTACCATGTATTTTTCTGCCATGTTTGACTGCTGTAGCATGTTCATCTTGTTGCATTTAGATGGCTACTTGATGTATATCGCAGACCGGTGCCATATTTGAATTGCTTGCCATTTCCAAACCGTGACTCTGATTCCGGCGTTCTTTATATCGTTTTCAAGCGATTTCATATCACCTTTCCAATGGCACACTTGGATTTCCAAGTTGAGGCCAGGTTCATTCATCTCTTTTCAAATCATGCATATGCATCTCGCATCGCATACCGCATAGCATACCATGTTTGCATCATGTGGTTTGAGTTGTGCACATGGTTGATTGCGTTCCTTTTGCTTGTTTGTCTTGTTTGGGTAGAGCCAGCAGACAAGTTCGCTAATGAGGATCCCATTGAGTTTGCTTTCGAGGATCCAGTCAACTCTGACAACGTTGCAGGCAAGATGATCATACCCTCGAAATCACTACTATCTTTGCTTTGCTAGATGCTCGCTCTTTTGCTATGCCTTTGCTACGATGCCTACCACTTGCTTATCATACCTCCCAAATTGTCATGTCAAACCGCTAACCCACCATGTCCTAGCAAACCGTTGATTGGCTATGTTACCTCTTTGCTCAGCCCCTCTTATAGCATTGCTAGTTGTAGGTGAAGATTGGAGACCGTTCCTTGTTGGAACATTATTTACTTGTTGGGATATCACTATATTATCTTGTTATCTTAATGCATCTATATACTTGGTAAAGGGTGGAAGGCTCGGCCTTTTGCCTAGTGTTTTGTTCCACTCTTGCCGCCCTAGTTTCCGTAATATCGGTGTTATGTTCCCGGATTTTGTGTTCCTTATGCGGTTGGGTTATAATGGGAACCCCTTGATAGTTCGCCTTGAATAAAGCTTTTCCAGCAATGCCCAACCCTGGTTTTACCATTTGCCACCTAGCCTCTTTTTCCCTTGGGTTTCCGGAGCCTGAGGGTCATCTTATTTAAACCCCCCTGGGCCAGTGCTCCTCTGAGTGTTGGTCCGAATTGGGCAGCCTGCGGGGCCACCTCGGGGCAACTTGAGGGTTGGTTTTACTCGTAGCTTGACCTATCTGAGTGTGCCCTGAGAACGAGATATGTGCAGATCCTATCGGGATTTGTCGGCACATTCGGGCGGTGTTGCTGGATTTGTTTTGACTTGTCGAAGTGTCTTGTAGAACCGGGATACCGAGTCTGATCGGAATGTCTCAGGAGAATGTCTATTCCTTCGTTGACCGTGAGAGCTTGTCATGGGCTAAGTTGGGACCCCCTGCAGGGATTGAACTTTCAAAAGTCGTGCCCACGGTTATGGGCAGATGGGAATTTGTTAATGTCCGGTTGTAGATAACTTGAACCTTAATTTAATTAAAATGAATCAACTGTGTGAGTTACCATGATGGTCTCTTCTCGGCGGAGTCCGGGAAGTGAACACAGTGTTGGAGTAACGCTTGTCGCAGGTTGTTCTCTAGTTCTTCGTTCACGCTTTGCCTTCTCTTCTCGCTCTCTTTTGCGAACAGGGTAGCCACCATATATGCTAGTCGCTTGCTGCAGCTCCACATATTTTACCTTGCCTTTCCTATAAGCTTAAATAGTCTTGACCGCGAGGGTGCGAGATTGCTGAGTCCCTGTGGCTCACAGTTTACTTCCAAACTAGATGCAAGGCCAGACAACTCCGTTCCAGATGACGCGTTAGAGCTCAAGTGGGAGTTCGACGAGGACTCACGCCGTTACTATGTATCTTTCCCTGATGATCAGTAGTGGTGCCCAGTCAGGGTGATCGGGACCGTGTCGCATGTTGGGTTGGTCTTTTATTTTGGCACCATAGTCGGGCCATGAGTGATTGGATGATGTAATGCTATTTATGTACTTTGTGTGACGTGGAGAGTGTAAGCCAACTATGTTACTCTTTCCCTTATTATGTATTACATTGGATGTTGTGATGATTACCTAACTTGCGACATTGCTTTCAATGCGGTTATGCCTCTAAGTCATGCCTCGACACGTGGGAGATATAGCCGCATCGAGGGCGTTACAAGTTGGTAATCAGAGCCTTCCCGACCTTAGGAGCCCCATTGCTTGATCGTTATTAGCGGCCGAGTTGAGTCTAGAAAAATGTTTTGAGTCATTTAGGAAATATATATCGGAGAGTTTAGGAATTCTTTTACTTCCCAGTCCCTTCATCGCTCTGGTAAGGCTTCCTGACGTAGAGTTTTGACTCTTCTCTCCTCAAATTTCACTAAAAAAATTTTAGGATCACGCGAGTATCTTGGAATCGTTCCGATGGTTTTGTAACGAGAACATTGTTCTTGGTGCCTCCTGTTCCGGGGAGTTGAGCTCCGAGGTGTTGTCGTCACAATTTTATCGTTGCAGTTCTGGAATACGTGAGTTTAGTACACCGACATCGAAAATCTCTTTTATGCAGTTCGTTGGTGAGATAACCTCGACGCCACCCAGTACTGGAGCGGGAGTTCGGGAGTATCGCCATAACTTGTATAACGGATGCTTTTCGAAGGTTGAGGTAGATGGTTTCCGAAGTTTTTCTCGGTTATGTGTTGAAGGATGGATATAGCTGGATGTAGGATTTGCTAGATTTGGGTGAGATATTATGCTTCCCCTGTATCCCCAACACCTGATTGCATAAACGGAAAGGTTCGGGAGTTTCATAGGTGGGAATTCTTGTAGCTCTAGATCTTCTTCCACGTATATTTGGTTTGAGATTGGGATTTCTTACCGAGTATTCGTTCTTGATCCGTACCTTGTTGATTTATTTCTCTACCTAAACTCCTAGTGGCTTCTCAATTTATGGATATGTGACCATTTCAAGTGGAATGCATTCGTTCTTATGTTCGGATGTGAAGACTATATGTTGCAATTTCATTCCGTTGGATTCAGCTTCATTGTTTGTCTATCAATGTGCTAATGGATGTCAACCTCTTCAGGATGGCTCCTCCAACGCGCACGACTCTGAATCCTGATCCGCCGCCACCTCCCCCTCCTCCGGAGGCATGGCAAACTGTGATGGCTACTACCAATGCAAATACGCAGTTGATCATGCAAATTCTTCAAGAGCGCAATCAAGTGAATCAAGGCAACCAAGGCAACAACCGGAATCACTTTGCTACACTCAACCAGTTCCTTGCTAATGGGCCAAAGACTTTCAGCAATTGTGTTCATGCAACTGATGCTGACGATTGGCTCGTGGATCTGTGCAAGCATTTCGAGTATAGTAACGTCAGGCCTGAGGACTTTGTCAAGTTCGCTTCCTTCCAACTCAAAGACCAAGCTGCAGAATGGTTCCAGCAGTACAAGGATTCCAGAGGTGAATGTGTGATTACCTGGGATGAATTCTGTCAAGACATCAAAGCTCATCATATCCCTCAGAGTGTGGTTGAAAGCAAGCGTGAGGAATTCCTCAACCTGAAGCAAGGCTCTTTGTCTGTCTATGACTACAACAAGTTGTTCCAGAAGCTCGCCCGCTTTGCTAAGCAGGACGTCCCTGACGAGAAGAGCATGATATATCAGTTCAGGGGTGGTCTCAGAGAAGAAATCCAGCTAGCTCTTGTTCTCTTTGAGCCCTTGAGGTACGATGAGTTCTACAACATGGCATTGAAGCAAGAGGCTGCTCAACTGAGGTGTGATGCTTCCAAGAAGCGAGTTCGAGATGCTACTCCGTCTTCCTCTACTCAAGTGGCCAAGCAGCAGAAGTATTGGCTTCCTCCTCCTCTGTTCCATCAACCGTATCAGAAGAGCAAAGGTGGCAGTGGATCTTCCCACCCACCCAACCCTGGCTTTCAGAACAAGACTTCATCTCAAGCTCCAAGATCGGGTGCTCCGTACCACCATCCGCTTTCAGAGGTCATGTGCAACAAGTGCCAACAGAAGGGTCACCATGCCAACAAGTGCTTCAATCAGAGGCGTCTTCCTCCTCCTCCTCCTGTGAGATCGGCAAGTATAGCTGTGGTCAAGCATAACCCCAAGCACGCCAAGGTCAATTTGATGAATGCAGCTCAGGCAGAGGACTCGTCAGATGTCATCATGGGTAACCTTCCTGTTAACGATATTCCTGCAAGAGTTCTTTTTGACACTGGTGCATCGCATTGTTTCATGTCAAAGCCATTTTTTACCAAGCATGAATCCGTTTCTTCTCATTTGGGCAAACAAATGGATATCGTTTCTCCTGGCAAACGCTTGAGTGCAAGTTTGGAGGTTCCAGATGTTACTATCACCTTGGGCGACTACAAGTTTCTTTCTTCTCCAATGGTCCTTGGCAACTCGGATATTGATCTTATTCTCGGAATGGATTGGCTTTCTAAGCACAAGGCACATCTTGATTGTGCAGCCAGGCAGATTCAATTAACTCATTCGTCTGAGGATGTAATTGTCTTTGCCGCTCGTGATGATACCATCCATCTGTTTTCTCTCAATGAGAAGGGTGAACTCGATGCCATCTCACAAATTCTAGTCGTTTGCGAATATCAAGACGTCTTTCCAGAAGAGCTTCCAGGAATGCCTCCACACCGGCCAGTTGAATTCGGCATCGATCTTGAGCCTGGCATGGAACCTGTGTGCAAACGTCCTTACAAGCTCGGACCAGAAGAGTTGAAGGAGCTAAAGAAGCAACTCGATGTTCAAGAGAGAATGGGTCTCATCCGGCCTAGTTCTTCTCCGTGGGGTTGCGGAGTTCTTTTTGTGAAGAAGAAGGATGGAACAGACCGACTTTGTCTTGATTACCATCCATTGAACAAGAAGACCATCAAGAACAAATACTCACTTCCCAACATCAACGAGCTGTTCGAACAACTCAAAGGTGCCCAAGTATTCTCCAAGCTTGATCTCCGTATGGGTTATCATCAGATTCGAATCCGTGAGCAAGATATTCCCAAGACGGCGTTCAGGACAAGCTATGGTTCATATGAATACACTGTCATGTCTTTTGGCCTCGTCAACGCTCCTCCGACTTTCTCTCGCATGATGAACTTCATCTTCAACCCCTACACCAATGACTTCGTTTTGGTCTATCTCGACGACATTCTAGTCTTTTTGAAGAATAAGGAAGATCATGCCAAGCACTTGCGTTTGGTACTCGATAAGTGGGCAGTGCCTTTTCTCCCAAGCGGGTATTACAAAAAGATATTCCTTTTGTCTTTGATGATGATTGTGTAGAAGCATTTGAAACACTTAAGAAAGCATTGATTTCTGCACCTATTGTTCAGCCACCTGATTGGAATTTACCCTTTGAAATTATGTGTGATGCTAGTGAGTATGCTGTAGGTGTTGTTCTAGGGCAAAGAGTTGATAAGAAATTAAATGTTATTCAATATGCTAGTAAAACTCTAGACAATGCCCGGAGAAATTATGCTACTACTAAAAAGGAAATTTTAGCAGTTGTATTTGCTTGTGATAAGTTCAGACCATATATTGTTGATTCTAAAGTAACTATTCACACTGATCATGCTGCTATTAAATACCTTATGGAAAAGAAAGATGCTAAACCTAGACTTATTAGATGGGTTCTCTTGCTACAATAATTTGATTTGCATATTATTGATAGAAAGGGAGCAGAGAACCCCGTTGCAGACAACCGGTCTAGATTAGAAAATGTTCTTGATGACCCACTACCTATTGATGATAGCTTTCCTGATGAACAATTAAATGTCATAAATGCTTCTCGAACTGCTCCATGGTATGCTGATTATGCTAATTATATTGCTGCTAAATTTATACCACCTAGTTTCACATACCAGCAAAAGAAAAAGTTCTTCTATGATTTGAGACATTACTTTTGGGATGACCCACATCTTTATAAAGAAGGAGTAGATGGTATTATTAGATATTGTGTACCTGAGCATGAACAGGAATAGATCCTACGCAAGTGTCACTCCGAGGCTTATGGAGGACACCATGCTGGAGATAGAACTGCACATAAGGTATTGCAATCCGGTTTTTGTTGGCCTACTCTCTTCAAGGATGCCCGTAAGTTTGTCTTGTCTTGTGATGAATGTCAAATAATTGGTAATATTAGTAGACATCAAGAAATGCCTATGAATTATTCACTTGTTATTGAACCATTTGATGTTTGGGGCTTTGATTATATGGGACCTTCTCCTTCCTCTAATGGGTATACACATATCTTAGTTGATGTTGATTACGTTACTAAGTGGGTAGAAGCTATTCCAACTAGTAGTGCTGATCATAACACCTATATTAAGATGCATAAAGAAGTTATTTTCCCGAGGTTTGGAGTCCCAAGATATTTAATGACTGATGGTGGCTCACATATTATTCATGGTGCCTTTCGTAAAATACTTGCTAGGTATGACGTTAATCATAGAATTGCATGTCCTCATCACCCACAGTCTAGTGGTCAAGTAGAATTGAGTAACAGAGAGCTCAAATTAATTTTGCAAAAGACTGTTAATAGATCTAGAAAGAATTGGTCCAAGAAACTTGATGATGCATTATGGGCCTATAGAACTGCATATAAAAATCCTATGGGTATGTCTCCGTATAAAACGGTTTATGGTAAAGCATGTCATTTACCTCTTGAATTAGAACATAAGGCATATTGGGCTATTAAAGAGCTCAACTATGACTTCAAACTTGCCGGTGAGAAGAGGTTACTTGACATTAGCTCACTGGATGAATGGAGAACCCAAGCCTATGAGAATGCTAAACTATTTAAAGAAAAAGTTAAAAGATGGCATGATAAAAGGATACAAAAGCATGAGTTCAACGTAGGTGATTATGTATTGCTATACAACTCTCGTTTAAGTTTTTTGCAGGCAAACTTCTCTCTAAATGGGAAGGTCCTTACGTTATCAAGGAGGTCTATCGTTCCGGTGCCATAAAAATCAACAACTTCGAAGGCACAAATCCGAAGGTGGTGAACGGTCAAAGAATTAAACATTATATCTCAGGTAATCCTATAAATGTTGAAACTAATACTATTGAAACCGTAACCCCGGAGGAATACATAAGGGACACTTTCCGGAACGTTTCATACTCCAAAAAGGAATAGGGATGTGGTATGGTAAGTAAACCGACTCCAAAATAGTTCTAATGGAAATTTTTCTCCGTTTTGGAATATTTAAGAAAATAGGAAAATAATAAGCAGACTGGAAAGGACATGGGGCTTCCACGAGGGTGGAGGGCGCTCCCTACCCCCCTGGGCGTGCCCCTGCCTCGTGGGCACCTCGTGTGCTCTCCGAACTCCGTTTTCTTGCATGATACTTCTTTTGGTCGGTAAGAATTCATTATATAATCTCCTGAAGGTTTTGACCACCGTATCACGCAAATATCTCCTGTCTTTGTTTTGAGCTATTTCTGCCGCATATTAGAGGAAGATGTCTTCTCAAGAGTCAGTCGGGGAGAGTCGGGTGTCTCATCTGACACCAGGCCCAGGGGCAAACAGCGATGCCTATCACTTTGGGCCCTAAACAGAGGAAGAGATGGAAGCTGACTTGAAAAGGATAGATGCCATGGAGGAGGATCAAGAAGTTTCTTCTCGTTTCCGGGCAGGATTCACGATGGGGGAACCATAGAGCTCAGCTATTCCAAGCTCGGTTATCCCTTCCAATGTTAGATTTCTTTCTTATGAAAATATGAAAAAGAGTGTTACTTGTTCTCTTGCAACTATGCAACATCCTTGGGTGAAGGGAGCTTTAGCCGTCACTGGCAAGCTCCGTAAGGAAATAATGAACCTCAAGCAGCAAGTCAATAAGCTCGAGGAAGAGAATCGTATCCCGAGGGGCATCATCGCCAAGAATATAACATCACCACCCCCGAAGACGGACACATAATCACACGGGTATGGGCACTCCCCTTGGCAACTGCCAAGCTTGGGGGAGTGCCCCGGTATCGTATCACCATCACTTTTATCTTTATCGTTTTTCTTAGTTCGATCCTTTTAGTAATATCTTGATCTAGTAGAATAAAGTTTTAGCATGATCTAGTTGTGAGTTTTGCTTTATGATCCCTCTATGTAATCGAGTCCGTGAGCTATATAATAAAGATTAGTGTTGAGTCAAGGGCTTGATTATTTTGCTATGATCTTGAGGGAATTAAATAAAATAAAAGAGAAGAAATAAAAAGAAACAAAGAGATCATATGGATCTTATGGAAAGTAATGAGCTCACATATAAAGAGTATGATGAATAAAAGTTGTTGGGAGTTGACAAACATAGTTTTGGTCATCGTTGCAATGAATATGAAGTAATAAATAAAGAGAGGTTCACATATAAATATACCATCTTGGACATCTTTTATGATTGTGAGCACTCATTAAAGTATGCCATGCTAAGAGTTGACGTTGGACAAGGAAGACAACATAATGGGTTATGTTTTCTTACATCTGAGATAGATTATATTGTCATGGATCGTCCAACATGTTGAGCTTGCCTTTCCCTCTCATGCTAACCAATTTCTTTGCACCAAGTAGAGATACTACTTGTGCTTTCAAATATCCCTAAACCCAGTTTTTCCATGAGAGTCCACCATATCTACCTATGGATTGAGTAAGATCCTTCAAGTAAGTTGTCATCGGTGCAAGCAATAAAAAATGCTCTCTAAATATGTATGACTTATTAGTGTGGGAGAAAATAAGCATTATACGATCTTGTGATATGGAAGAAATAAAAGCGATGGACTGCATAATAAAGGTCCATATCACAAGTGGCAATATAAAGTGACGTTCTTTTGCATTAAGATTTTGTGCATCCATCCATAAAAGCGCATGACAACCTCTTCTTCCCTCTGCGAAGGGCCTATCTTTTACTTTTATATTCTACCTTATATAAGAGTCATGGTGATTTTCACCTTTCCTTTTTACATTTTATCCTTTGGCAAGCACAATGTGTTGGAAAGATCCTGATGTATATAGCTAATTGGGTGTGAGTCTTCATGAACTATTATTGTTGACATTACCCTTGAGGTAAAACATTGGGAGGCAAAACTATAAGCCCCCATCTTTCTCTATGTCCAATTAAAACTCCATACCCATAAATATTGCGTGAGTGTTAGCAATTGCGAAAGACTAAAAGATGGTTGAGTATGTGGACTTGCTGAAAAGCTCTTATATTGACTCTGTCCTATGTTATGATAAATTGCAATTGCCTCAGTGACTGAGATTAGAGTTTTTTGGTTCTCAATAAAGTTTATGATTCATACTTGAAATTGTGATTGAATTGTTACTTTAGCATAAGAGATTATATGACATATATGTCGCTGTTCTAAGAATGATCATGATGCCCTCATGCCCGTATTTTATTTTTATCGACACCTCTATCTCTAAACATGTGGACATATTTTTCGATTTCGGCTTTCGCTTGAGTACAAGCGAGGTCTAAGCTTGGGGGAGTTGATACGTCCATTTTGTATCATGCTTTTATATCGATATTTATCGCATTATGGGCTGTTATTACACATTATGTCACAATACTTATGCCTATTCTCTCTTATTTTACAAGGTTTACATGACGAGGGAGAATGCCGGCAGCTGGGATTCTGGGTTGGAAAAGGAGCAAATATTAGAGACCTATTCTACACAGCTCCAAAATTCCTGAAACTTCACGGAATCTATTTCTACAATATATAAAAAATGCTGAGTGCAAGAAGTTCCAGAGAGGGCCACACCCTGGCCACGAGGGTGGGGGTGCGCCCTACCCCCCTAGGCGCGCCTCCTGCCTCATGGGCCCCCTGGTGGCCCTCCGATGCCCATCTTCTGCTATACGGAGTCTTTCGTCGAGGAAAAAAATCATAAGCAAGCTTTCAGGACGAAACTCCGCCACCACGAGGCGGAACCTTGGTGGAACCAATCTAGGGCTCCGGCGGAGCTGTTCTTCCGGGGAAACTTCCCTCCGGGAGGGGGAAATCATCGCCATCGTCATCACCAACGATCCTCTCATTGGGAGGGGGTCAATCTCCATCAACATCTTCAGCAGCACCATCTCCTCTCAAATGCTAGTTCATCTCTTGTATCCAATCTTTGTATCCAAACCTCAGATTGGTACCTGTGGGTTGCTAGTAGTGTTGATTACTCCTTGTAGTTGATGCTAGTTGGTTTACTTGGTGGAAGATCATATGTTCAGATCCATTATGCATATTAATACCCCTCTGATTATGAACATGAATATGCTTTGTGAGTAGTTACGTTTGTTCCTGAGGACATGGGAGAAGTCTTGCTATTAGTAGTCATGTGAATTTGGTATTCGTTCGATATTTTGATGAGATGTATGTTGTCATCCCTCTAGTGGTGTCATGTGAACGTCGACTACATGACACTTCACCATTGTTTGGTCCTAGAGGGAGGGATTGGGAAGTAATAAGTAGATGATGGGTTGCTAGAGTGACAGAAGCTTAAACCCTAGTTTATGCGTTGCTTTGTAAGGGGCTGATTTGGATCCATATGTTTCATGCTATGGTTAGGTTTACCTTAATACTTCTGTTGTAGTTGCGGATGCTTGCAATAGGGGTTAATCATAAGTGGGATGCTTGTCCAAGTAAGGACAACACCCAAGCACCGGTCCACCCACATATCAAATTATCAAAGTACCGAACGTGAATCATATGATCGTGATGAAAACTAGTTTGACTATAATTCCCATGTGTCCCGGGGAGCACTATACATCATCTAAGAGTTTGTCCAGGCTTGTCCTTTGCTATAAAAAGGATTGGGCCATCTTTCTGCACCTTATTTACTTTTATTACTTGCTACTCGTTACAAATTACCTTATCACAAAACTATCTGTTACCTATAATTTCAGTGCTGGCAGAGAATACCTTACTGAAAACTGCTTAACATTTCCTTCTGCTCCTCGTTGGGTTCGACACTCTTACTTATCGAATAGGCTACGATAGATCCCCTATACTTGTGGATCATCATTCCCCTATATCCCCAACACCTGATTGCGTAACCGGAAAGTTTCGGGAGTTTATAGGTGGGAATTCAAGTAGCTCCTAGAATATCTTTCCGACAGATGCATGATATGGGATTAGGTAATCTCTATCATATGTATTTGTTCCGGATTATTTTGCAAGCCAATCTTTTGTTTTGTTTTGGTTTGTGGTATTCAAGTTGCTTCAATGTCAAGTGTTGATTCCATACCTTTCCTAAGAGATGCTCTCTTATTTCTATGAGAATATTAATCCTTCTTGATCATCAAGACTGTCATCTCAATTTTTTTCCAACCGATGTGCTTCTCTTCAAGTGGATCCGGTCATTTCAACATTCGCAAGATCACCTCTCAGTTTTGCCAATGGTGTTCGTTCCATCTGCCCCAAGTTGCCTTTGTTTTCCCGCCCTCCCACCCCTTGTTTCTTCAAGGACTCGGACTTCTTAATCAAGTATCCATCTTATGGATGTGAAGTCTCTTCATTCCTTTCTTTTAGTGGTCTTATCCGGTGATTCTCAGGAAGATACTAATGGAGCTTTAAGTTAATCATTTTTTGTTCTTTTTCTTCTCCGGCGGATTCAATTCAAGTTTTCGGTGTTGATCATGTCCCTTTTCCTCTTTTCAAATTTTTTCTCATGCCGGTGCACCTCTTAATCATTCACCTCTCACTATTCAATTGTTCTGTAGTGCTGAAGATATCTCAGAAGATTCATGTTTCCATTCTCGAATCGTTCAAATTATTTCGAGGTTGTTATCTCATTCAAGCCATTTATTCAATGGGCGCAATCTCTCTTTTAAATCGTTCAACAATGTTTTATCTTGAGTAGGCCCTAACCCACAGGTCTTTTCCCAGGATCTTACCTGATTCTTCTTATTTTCCCGGAGCTATTCTCAAATTCTTTTCGAAGTTTGACGTAAGAATGAATCATCATCAGTCAGATGGTTTCTCCAAGATCTTTCAAATTATTTTCATTGTTGGCTCAACCTTTCCTCTTTTAATAATTCCGGAGTACCTCAGCAATTCACGGTGGTGTTTCTTGTCGTCATTCTTGAATCTTGAAGACCGAAGAGTTTCTTTTCAATCATATCTGTTCTCGTAAAGATTCATGGTGCTAGCTTGATGCCATGCTCTCATAATTGTTTTCAATTATGAGAATTGTTTTCACCCATCCGGAGCATTTCAGGAGTCTTTTCAGTTTGATTCTCCGGAGCCATAATCTCAGAACTATTCATTCTCAGCTTTCAGATCTCATTCTCCAAATCATACCGGTGCATCATTCAAGTATTATCTAATCAGCTCGGGATCTCTTCGTTCACTTGTATCTAAATTCTCTCAAGTATCTTCGTTCATTTTCTGATTCTTCCCGGTGTTTCTTTATCTTGTCCTTGTTCATTTTCAATTCTTATGGCGGTTCGTTCAAGATTTCCATTCCTTGGTTATCATATCAATTCATTCCTTCTTCCAAATCCTACCGGTGGATCGTTGAACACCTTCACAAGTTGGCGCTATATCTCTCTTAATCCTTTCTACGAGAATAAGTTCTATGCCAAATCCGTTTCTTGTCATCAATTTAATTTGGTGAAGGACACGCATAACATAATTCTTATTCTTATTTCCTTGAGATGAATTAATTCCTTCTTCCGGAGTTTGTTCATGAGGAAGAAATTCTTGGTTCTAAGCGATTCATCTTTTCTTTTCTAGAGATCTTCATGGAGGCTCTATGTCGGTGTCAAAACCGGCGGATCTCGGGTATGGGGTCCCGAACTGTGCGTCTTAGGCGGATGGTAACAGGAGGCAGGGGACACGATGTTTTACCCAGGTTCGGGCCCTCTTGATGGAGGTAAAACCCTACGTCCTGCTTGATTATTCTGGACAATATGAGTAGTACAAGAGTAGATCTACCACGAGATCAGAGAGGCTAAACCCTAGAAGCTAGCCTATGGTATGATTGTATGTTGTCCTACGGACTAAAACCCTCCGGTTTATATAGACACCGGTGGGGGCTAGGGTTATAGAAGGTCGGTTACAAAGGAGGAGATATGAATATCCGTATTGCCTAGCTTGCCTTCCACGCCAAGTAGAGTCCCATCCGGATACGGGACGAAGTCTTCAATCTCGTATCTTCATAGTCCCTCAGTCTGGCCAAAGGATATAATCCGGCTGTCTGGATACCCCCTAATCCAGGACCCCCTCAGTAGCCCCCAAAACAGGCTTCAATGACGATGAGTCCGGCATGCAGTGTTGTCTTCGGCATTGCAAGGCGGGTTATTCTCCAAATTTCGAACATTTGTTAATCAGTGTCCGGCCCCATAAATGTTGGACCTCTTGGCTTCTGTGCCCAATAAGGGTTATCTCCCACGCGTCGAATGAATACGAGGCGCCAGGGCATTTTTACATTCGCCCCCTAGCCAGATAAATAAATTTTCTGTTAAAGGGATTGGAATTCTTAGATCCAATCCACATCGTCCTCCCCCAGTGAGAATCCATCGGAGCACGCTTCGGAAAAATCCACTCCAACATGGCCGACCTCCGCAGCTCCTCCTCCCGCCCCCGTAGCCCTAAGCCCGGTGATTGGGAGAGGTGTTCACTCCCACACAGTCGATTAGTCGAACTGCAGACTAAGGGATTTCTCCCTCCAGCGTATATGGTTCCTGTTCGAGCCGGGCTCGCCACCTACAATGGCGGGGAGCAAGCAGAGAGCTTCCCCAGCCCCTCTACGGGGGAGCGGGTATGCCTTGTTCCTTATTTATTAAGGGGACTCGGATTTCCAATTCATCCGTTCCTCCGCGGGCTCCTGGAGTTTTACGGCCTCCAACTGCATAATTTCACCCCTGCTTCCATATTACACATCGCTGGCTATGTTGCCCTTTGCGAGTTATTCCTGGGCTGCGAGGCTCATTTCGAGCTGTGGAAAAGGTTATTTTGCCTCGTCCCCCACACACAGAAGGGGTCACTTTATCAAGTCGGCTGAGCTGAAATATGGCGCATCGCCGAAACCGAATACCTGTCTGGTACTCCGAAGAAGACGTCCGAAGACTGGCCTTCGGAATGGTTTCATATGGAGGACGTCCCCCTTCTGGACCCTGTTCAGCGGGGTCTTCCTGAGTTTAACAATGCTCCTCTGAAGAAATGCCGAAGTTGGCGCCCACGGAGCCCCCAGGAGGAAGACAACGAAGAAGTCCTTTACCTGATGAACCGGATTAAAGCGCTGGCTCAATCAGGATTGACAGTAATCGAGGTTATGTCAATATGCATAATGCAGGGAGTGTAGCCATTTCAATATCGAGGGCACCCCCTATGGTGTTTTAACGGGGAAGACGATGCCACCCATTGCAGGCGTAAGGGTCTGGACAACACTGCCGCTTTAGCAAAAAATCTGTCCGATTTGTTCAAGGGAGAGGAAGAGGAGTTCGTCCGCATCAAGCCACGGGATGGATTCTCTATGTACAACCCTCCAAGCTGGGTGAGTTATATCTCCCTACTCCCATTTTCCCGCATTCTTTGTCGTAGGTATTCACCTTGCCATTGTGCGGCAGGAACTGCGAAAAGCCATTAGGGAGGTCAACAACCCATCCCCACAACCAGAGGACCCTTACCGGGCCCTTGGTCCCGGGCTCGAAGAAGATCCGGACATATTCGTGGAGTTGATAGACCGGCAGTTCTATCAATTAAGCTGTGATGACGCCATGGTGGCCATTACGGTCGACTATCCCGGACTGCTTCCTGCGTCGCACGTAAGAAAAACCAAAAACCCCAACTCCAAAAACTAGGATCCCCTTTTAGACACTTCACCTACCATATACAGGGAAGGCCTTCGGGACGCCGTGCCGAACCCGCAGCAACCCGCCAACAAGAGGCACCGAGGCCGGGCAGGCCAAAAAGGAAGGCGGTCAGGATGGAGATGCGGGCGCAGAGGTCTGACAAAAACCCCGCTCCCTTCTTGTCCTCTTTCTCAAAACGTAATGATGTCCATGTTTCTTTAACAGAAAAATGCTCGCCGGAATGTGTCCGGTGAGGCTGCCGATCATGCTTCCACCAGTCGGGCTCCAGGACCAGACATAGAGGCGGAAGCCGACATGGGGCGGACGCCGAATACTCCTCCTACAGAGGATGCGGATATACTATCAACTACAAATTCAGAAGTGGAGAGCGCCATGAATCATAGGCGTCGCCGAGCCGTACTCCGTGACGCTTGCTTCTCCCCAGAGGCATTTGATGCCTTCAATTCTGGAGATGCATACCTCCGTGCTGCTCTAAATGGTCTAGCCAGAGCCACGGACCAGTATGTAAGGGATGTACGGGTAAGCAAATCTGACGATTATATATATCAGTAGCCCCTGAGACTTGAAACAGTTAGTAGAACTGATTTAAGGATCATCTATTGTGCAGGTTCTTACAAAGAAGAATACTCGACTGTCACAGGAGCTGGAGGAATGCAAGGCCCAACTTCGGGCCGCCGTTGCCGCATTGAAGGAACCTAAAAAGTCCCCACCAGGTAACATTTGTTTCAAAGAATGATAGGTACCATATAGCATGCGGCGTGGCTGCAGATCTAACAATAGATATTGCAGATGAATCCAGAGAGAATCCAGAAGACCAGCATGCCATACGACAGCTAAAGGCTGGCGAACACGTGCTGACTGAGGTCAGACGGGAGAAAAACAATCTCTAAGACGCCAATACCAAGCTGAGCGTGGAACTGAAAGATGTTCGAGCCCAGCTTGTGGACTCCGAGAAGGAGAATAAGCGGCTTCGACGCGGCATTTTCAGTAAGTGCTTGAATGAACCCTTAAAAAGGGGATGGCAGAGAAGCCGGCTAACAGAGTTATGTCTGCAGGTATGCTGACAAGTCGTCCTGTGGAGGAAATGCCCGGGTCTGCGGGTGATCTTCTATCCGATCTCTCTCAACTGCACGAACAAGTTTGGCAGGTGATGCAAGGTGTTGCCCAGGCCTTGTGGCCATCAGTCTCCCTGCCAGAAGGCATTGGAGAGCTTGCGGAGAAGCTCAAGGGAGCACAGCGGCACTTCCGATTATGGAAGATATCGGCCTGCCGTCAAGGTGCCAGGGAAGCCTGGGACATGGTGAAGACGCGGTATACCAAGGCTGACCCAAACCACATGGCCGAGGTCGGACCTGTGGGGCCCGATGGGAAAGACATCCCCGTTAGCTTAGTCTATGGGCAAGTAGAATTAGCCGCAAAGTATTCCCAACAGGATTGTAGGCTAGACCGCCTGTTGGATGGTATAGAAGAGGAATTTAGTCAATCTACATGACTATGTAATTAAAGTGACATGTATAATGCCTTCTAGCCGGATTGTAAATCATTTATCATGGCGGACCTTTTCGGTTCAACCTCGGGACCCGATAGTTTGGAGTGTGTCCGAAAACCCACTCAGTTATATAAGAACCAGGGTATGCATGGAGACCAGGCGTAGGGGTCATTAGTGCTTGAACAGACAAGTACCCAACTAGTTATGTTATATTACATGGGTAGTAAGAAACATCTTCCAGGGAGAATAATTCCGTTGGGGGTTCCTTTCCCTAGGTATGCATGCCCTAAAGTGCATGTCCAGACTGCGATAGGAGATGCAGGCAAAAACCTCTGGGGGCATATATGGGAAATAAATAAAATTCATCTTTTGTTCGCTGACCGAATATTCCCTTAAGAATGCTAGCTTTCGGCTTCACCCAGTCTGAGGTGCACATCCAGCTGACCCGGAAGTAACAATCGCAGAGGTGCTCCCCTTATGCCCTAGCCGAATTAACGGGAGCGTAGGGCATAAATACAAGAGCCAGGCAACCCAGCTTGGCCAAAACTTAAGTCATATTGATGCATATAATGGCGAAGAAAAGGTACATGCGGAAGAATAACACATGTGCGGGGCATGAAGCCCAGATAGATAATTAAGCTTCTGTGTAAGAAGCCCCCAGGTATATAATGAGCGCGGTTAGCGCGTCTATAGTGTGCAAGCGAGGCACAAGTCGACCCTTGAAGGCCTTGAGGAAGAATAAAAAGAAAGAAAGAGAAAAAAGACAAATAATGTATATGCAAAAAATGGACAGAGGAAGGAGACGAACATAGAGTCCGGCGCTTGGCGTAGAATCTTCGGAGCCTGGCTGCATTCCATGGGTTCGGCTCAAGTCGATTATTCGATGCATCCCACAGACGGTACGCTCCACCGGTCAGAACCTGGTCAATAATGAATGGACCTTCCCATTTGGGCTCGAGCTTGGTCTTTTTCTTCTCGGGCAGGCGTAGAACTAACTCGCCAACGTTATAAGTTTTGGCCCGTACTTCTCTGCTTTCCTATCTGCGAGCCTGTTGCTGATAGAATGCGGAACGGGCTTTTGCCATGTCACGCTCCTCCTCCAGGGTGTCCAGACTATCTTGCCGATCGAGCTCGGCTTCTCTTTCTTCGTACATGCGCACTCGAGGTGAGTCATGAATTATGTCGCAGGGCAGAACTGCCTCTGCGCTGTAGACCATAAAGAAGGGTGTATATCCGGTAGTATGATTCGGCGTGGTCCGCAGCCCCCAGAGTATGGAGTCGAGCTCCTCTACCCAGTGCGTGTTAGACTCCTTTAAGGACCGCACTAATCTGGGTTTAATGCCGCTCATGATAAGACCATTTGCTCGCTCGACTTGGCCGTTGGTTTGTGGGTGATAGACGGAAGCATAATCGAGCTTGATGCCCATGTTGCTACACCAGAGTTTTACCTCGTCGGCCGTGAAGTTCGTGCCGTTGTCAGTGATGATGCTGTGAGGGACGCCATAACTGTGTACAACCCTGGATATAAAGTCTATCACCGGTCCGGATTTGGCCATTTTAACAGGTTTGGCTTCTATCCATTTGGTGAATTTATCCACCATGACCAGTAAGTATTTTTTCTTATGGGTTCCCCCTTTAAGGGGTCCAAGCATGTCAAACCCCCAGACTGCGAAAGGCTAGGTAATGGGGATTGTTTCGAGGGCGGTGGGTGGCATATGGCTTTGGTTTGCAAAAAGCTGGCAACCGGCGCAGCGTTGGACCAAGTCCTGTGCGTCTGCCTGTGCCGTCGGCCAATAAAAACCTGTACAGCAGGCCTTGCTTACAAGGGCCCGGGCTGCGGCATGGTGGCCGCTGAGTCCGGCGTGAATTTTTGCCAGAAGCTTCCGCCCTTCCTCTTCGGAGATGCACCTTTGAAAGACTCCAGTAGTGCTTTTTTTATACAGCTCTCCCTCGTGGACCCTGTAGGCTTTAGATCGCCGCACTATGCAGCGTGCCTCATTTTGGTCCTCGGGAAGTTCCTGCCTAGTTAGGTAGGCCAAGAATGGGTCTATCCACGGGGCTATGATGGCCATTATGACATGGGCTGAAGGTGTTATTTCGGTGACAGAGCCTCCGATTATGTCAGAGTGTTTGGTATCGGGCATTGTGGCCGGGTCCGGACTATTGTTACCGGTGTCCCCTTCCCATGCCACAGATGGATTAAACAACCTCTCCAAAAAGATGTTGGGGGGGGGGGACCGCATCGCGTTTTGCGCCGATGCGGGCGAGGATATCCGCCGCCTCATTGTTTTCCCGAGCCACATGTTGAAATTCGAGCCCCTCGAACCGAGCTGACATCTTTAGGACGGCGTTTCGATAGGCCTCCATCTTCGGATCCTTGGCATCGGAATCTCCATTTTATTTGGGATATTACAAGGTTCGAATCCCCATGCACCTCCAGGCATTGAATGCCCATGGAAACTGCCATCCGAAGACCATGTAGCAGGGCTTCGTATTCAGCCACGTTGTTGGAGTCTGTATACAATATCTGCAGTATGTATTGAACTGTATCTCTGGTTGGGGACGTCAGGACGACGCCAGCCCCCAGACCAGCCAGCATTTTGGAGCCGTCGAAGTGCATGATCCAATTGGAGTATGTGCCGTACTCTTTAGGGAGTTCAGCTTCCGTCCATTCAGCGACAAAGTCGGCAAATACTTGCGATTTAATGGCTCGCCGTGGTTTGTATGTTATGTCAAACGGGAGGAGCTCAATGGCCCATTTGGCAATCCGGCCCATGGCGTTGCGGTTGTTTATAATATCATTAAGTGGCACTTCCGAGGCTACTGTAATCGAACACTCTTGAAAGTAGTGTCGCAGCTTCCGGGATGCCATGAATACCGCATAGGCTATCTTTTTATAATGTGGGTACCGTGATTTGCATGGAGTGAGGACAGTGGATACATAATATACCAGCTTTTGAAGAGGGAATTTATGTTCGTCCGCTTCTCGTTCGATGACGAGCACTGCGCTTACAACCTGATGAGTTGCCGCAATGAATAACATCATTGGTTCGCCAATGTTTGGGGCGGCCAGGATTGGGTTGGTTGCCAGTATGGCTTTTATTTCTTCCAATCTGGCTGTGGCCTTGTCCGTCCACTCGAAGTGTTCGGTGCGCCGAAGGAGGCGATAAAGGGGTAATGCCTTTTCTCCTAAGCGGGAGATAAAGCGGCTTACAGCCGCCACACATCCAATTAATTTCTGGATTTGTTTGAGGTCTGTTGGGGTAGCCAACTATGACAAAGCTCGGATTTTGGACGGATTAGCTTCAATTCCTCTACTGGAAACAATGAAGCCCATGAGCTTTCCGGCTGGTACGCCGAAAATGCATTTTTCCGGATTGAGCTTGATGTCGTATGTTCGGAGGTTGTCGAATGTGAGCCTCAAGTCGTCTATTAGAGAGTCGATGTGTTTAGTTTTGACGACCACATCATCTACGTATGCCTCTACTGTTTTGCCGATCTGTTTCTCCAGACTTGTCTGAATCATGCGCTGATATGTTGTGCCGGCGTTTTTGAGCCCAAAAGGCATTGTGTTAAAACATAAGGGGCTGTATGGTGTGATAAATGCCATTGCGGCTTGGTCGGACTCCGCCATCTTGATTTGGTGGTAGCCGGAGTATGCGTCGAGGAAACACAATGACTCGTGTCCTGCGGTGGCATCAATAATTTGATCAATGCGGGGGAGGGGGAAGGGATCCTTTGGGCAAGCCTTCTTGAGGTCCTTGAAATCGACGCATAGGCGCCAGGATTTGTCCTTCTTTGGTACCAACACCAGGATTGCTAGCCAGTCCGAGTGTTTTATTTCTCTAATGAATCCGGCCTCTAATAACTTGGCTAGTTCCTCTCCCATAGCTTGTCTCTTAGGTTCAGAGAAACGTCGAAGAGCCTGCTTCACCAGCTTAAATCCCTTTAGGATATTGAGGTTGTGCTCGGCCAGCCTATGTGGGATTCCTGGCATGTCTGGAGGGTGCCAGGCGAATATGTCCCAATTCTCGCGTAGGAACTCTCGTAGTGCGGCGTCCACAACGTGGTTTAACTGTACCCCGATGAAGGCTGTTTTTGTAGGGTCCGTTGGGTGGACTTGGAATTTGACTATTTCATCCACTGGTTTAAAAGAGGTGCACTTGGATCTCTTGTCAAGTATCATGCCGTCCCTGTCCACTGTGGAGCGTAGCGCGGTTAATTCCTTGGCCGAAAGGGCTTCAGATAATGCCTCGAGGGCCAATGCGGCTGTTTTCTTTTCGGCGCAGAGTGCTGTGTCCAGATCACTAGCGAGAGTGATGATTTCGTTGGGCCCGGGCATTTTGAGCTTCATGTACCCATAATGGGGTATGGCTTGGAAGATCGTGAGCGCCTCCCGTCCTAAAAGGGCGTGGTATCCACTACTGAACGGGGCCACTTGGATTGTAATTTCTTCGGACCTATAGTTCTTTGGCGTGCCGAATACCACATCTAGTGTGATTTTCCCAGCACAGTGTGCTTCCCGACCGGGGATGATTCCTCTGAAGGTTGTGCTGCTTTGCTCAATGCGGTTCCAGTCTATTTCCATTTTTTGAAGAGTTTCTTCATAGATGAGATTTAATCCACTCTGTCGTCCATGAGTACTTTGGTGAGTCGAAGCCGTCCACGATTGGACTGAGGACTAGTGCAGCTGGTGATCGGGCTGTTCGGAATTTAGGCTCATCATTGGCATTGAACGTAATAACCGTGTCACTCCATGGATTCATTGCTGCCACGTGGCAGATTTTGGCGAGGCTGCGGAGTGTTCGCTTGCGCCTATTATTTGATGCGAAGGTTTCAAAGACTGTTAATACCGTATTGTTATCCACGGGATGGTGCTCTGTGGCATTTGGGATGAGAAGATCCTCACCACTTTTGGCCACCTGCCGGAGTATCCAACATGCTCTAAGGCTGTGTGTTGGTGTGGTATCCGCTGTACCATGAATTTTGCAGGGTCCGTTAAGCCATCTCTCGAATACGGTTCCATGCCCTGTACAGGATTTTTGTTTCTTTGTAACTAACTCGGGTGTCTTATGATAGTCCACCCTTTTACTTCGGACTGGGTGTATATTCCGAGCCGGATTATCCCAAAATTTCGTTTCAGTTTTCTAGGCGCTTTCCATCGCACAGTACTTTCGTACTATGGACGCAAAGTCAGCGAAGCGTGATATTTCATGGCGACTTAAGGCGTTAAGGATTCCCTTGTCCGTGCAATTATTGCAGAAGAATAAGACTGCATCTTCCTCGTGACAGTCCTTAACCTTGTTCATCACAAGGAGGAATCTGGCCCAATAGTGATGTACTGTTTCATGGGGCTCTTGCCTGATGTGGGAAAGATCGTTTATGTCTGGGCAGGTGGGTGGATTTGAGTATGAACCCCTAACCGATCTGAGACCCAGGGGCCGAGGAGTTTCCAATCTTGGAAGTTCGGATTCCGAAGTGTTGCCCAATGAGTCTGGCCCGCTGCCTGACTCTAGGTTCAGGGCATGGGTGATGACCTCCCGTAGACGGGTATCCGGCTCGGAGAGCTCAGGAATCCAGACATAGTTAGTCCCCAGGGTAGAGGAAAAATCGCCGCGTTGTTCCTCCACCACCGCAATATGATGGGTGACAGGTGGAGAATTAATCTCCCTCTGATCGGGTTTAAGCCCAATCTAATCATAGTCTGTAGCGACTCCTAAGGCGGCGATACGATCCAAGAGTTCGTTTAGGGAAGAGAGCTCTATTGGATCCATCTGCTCGGCGAATTCCGAGCCGACGTGGAGGCTGTTTTTGATGACCTGAGAAGTCATCGTCGGTGCAGCGGCCGAACTGGCGATCATGACGAAACTGCCAAGCAGGAGAGTTTGGCCGACAGCCAGGGCTCCTTCGGCAGTGATGTTGTTTTAACAATGAGATGAGGCATCCTTCCTTACAACGACGACAGAGTGGAGCTCTCAATGAAAGCACCAATGTCGGTGTGAAAACCGGTGGATCTCGGGTATGGGGTCCCGAACTGTGCGTCTAAGGCGGATGATAATAGGAGGCAGGGGACACGATGTTTTACCCACGTTCGGGCCCTCTTGATGGAGGTAAAACCCTACGTCCTGCTTGATTATTCTTGATAATATGAGTAGTACAAGAGTAGATCTACCACGAGATCAGAGAGGCTAAACCCTAGAAGCTAGCCTATGGTATGAGTATGTTGTCCTACGGACTAAAACCCTCCGGCTTATATAGACACCGGAGGGGGCTAGGGTTACACAAGGTCGGTTAGAAAGGAGGAGATATGCATATCCATACTGCCTAGCTTGCCTTCCACACCAATTAGAGTCCCATCCGGATACGGGACGAAGTCTTCAATCTCGTATCTTCATAGTCCATCAGTCCGGCCAAAGGATATAATCCGGCTGTCCGGATACCCCCTAGTCCAGGACTCCCTCACTCAACATGGTGGCTCATCAAGGATTTCTTTCATTCTTCATTCGTTCGTTAAGATTTCTCTTGAAGTTATGACCCATCAAGCTATACTCTCACATAAACATGATGCTCAACACATGTCTTGTTTTGAGGAGTTTAAGAATTCTTCATCTTGCATTCCGAAGTGCAATTCTTTCTATCTTATTTTTTGAGGTGGTGTTATGTTATTTTGACAGTTTCCTTCATGTTTCATGATGGTCAAGTTGTCAGGAATGAGGTATCTTAAATCCATCAATCTCTTCATTGGAGTTATCTTGGGTTATACTTCACCTAAAGTTTTCCCTAAGGATTGTTGCTATTTATGGTGCTCATAAATGACCCAAGTTCTTCATTTATCCTCCCGATGAAATTAGCTTCTCATCTGCTTGTTGATGTCAATTCAATCTATTGTTTCCACTAGTGGCAGAATTTCACCTCAAATTTTGAGATGTTTTCCATAAGCCCACAACAAGCTTACTTTTTTCGTTGGTTGTTTTCCAACAACTCTGTTCGACCCTTCTCCTAAAGATGCTTTTTCAAGATCATTTGAGGTAGAAGATGTTGTTTTCTCCTCTGTTCTTTTGATTCCATTCTTACATTTGTTCCGGAGGCATTGTGATGTTGCTCTGTTCGACCCATCATCTTGTTTTGTCAAGATCATGTTCAATTCCTTCCATTTACAGTCGGAGTGCTATCCAAATTATATCATTCTTATTCCTTCTCCATCTTCTTTTAACCAGAGTGTTGTGTCTATCATTCCTCTTCTAACCGGAGTCTCATCCAAGTGCCTTCATTTGGCCAAGTTCATATTCTATGCCTTCCATTTCCAACCGGAGTGTTGTCGTAATTGATCTCTATCGTTCCTTGTACATCTTGTTTCAACCGGGGTGCTTGCATGTACTTCTTGTCCATTGTAACCATTTTTCTTATGTCTTTCAACCTACAAGGTTCTAGTAATATTCCTTGTTCCTCTTTTCTAACAGAGTGTTTTCAACTTTGTTCATCATTGTTGTATTCTTTATTTCAATTTGTTTAACCTCGTAAGGTTCTTTGGTTTCACTCATTTGTCAAGGAAGCAACTTAGTTTTACCTTTTCTCTTCCTCTTCTGTTTCTCTCCAGTGCCATCCTTGATCTCGGGACGAGATCCTCTTGTAGTGGTGGAGTATTGTGACGCCCCGAGACCGACGCTCCAGGTGTCTTCTAGTTATTCGCTGTTGTTTCCTTGTCATTCGCTTGCGTGTTGCATCTTGCCATGTCATCACGTGCATTGCATCATCATGTTTTCAAAACTTGCATTCGTCCGGGATCTCCCAGTTCTCCCCGTTGTCCGTTCTGAGCCCATACATACTAGCACGCGTTCGCGGCACGTCCGTAATATTATTTTATAAGTGGCCAGAAAATGTTCTCGGAATGGGATGAAAGTTGGCATGCGGTGTTTTTATGTTGTCGGTAGACACCCTGCCAAATTTCATCGCATTCGGAGTCCCTTTGACGCCCCAATGGATAACTATAGCAGCATTATAGTCGGTCAAACGTCGGACGTTTTTGGTCTCCGAAAACCCATGCTGGGTCGTTTTCTCTTCTATCCTCTCATTCCAAGCCCTTCTTCATAGTCCACCTAGGCCCAGCCTACCCCTCTTTGCACAGTGCATAGACCCCTTACCCGCGTCCGAAATTCCCCCAGACCTGACCCCGGCAGTCATTACCGATGGGTCCAGATCATCCCCAAACATCCCCAAAATATCACCGGTTCTTGTTTTGACTCTCCTAACATAATTATCTCGAACCATCCGATTATGATCGGAGGGAGGAGATAGCCCTACCCACACCCACTTACTATAAATAGGAGTGCAATCATCAGACAAATCCCTAATTTCTAGGGATCCTCCTCCCCGCCGCCAGTCTCTGGTTCCCCTCGGGATCCATCCCGAGCCAACCCACGGCCACCAGTCCTCTCCTAGATCTCCCCTGTCCTCCAGATCATGCCTCAACCAACCTTCGCGCAGCCAGCCAAGGCTCAATCCCAATTGGATCGAGGACCTTCCTCCTCCCTCGTCTCAGCAGGAGCCCGAGCCTTCGCCTCGTGCTACGTCACCACCGGCAAGCTTCACCGGAGATGAGCACCGACGCCCCTTCTTCTCCTTCCCATGCTCCTCCCGTTTCCCTCTCTGAACCCTTTTCTTTCTGCCCATCTGCTGCAGGAGCAGCTACGCCCTGGCCAGGAACACGCCAGGCGCCATGGCCGCCAAAGGAACTCTGCCGCCTCGCCGAATCCACGCCTCCACCTCTCCCCTTCGTCAAGGTCGCCATCCCTGCCGGACCTGCAGGACGGCAAGTACAACGCCATGGGCGCCTCCTCTGCCTGACCTCGCCTCTATCTCGACTTTGTCGTTCTCCTCCTCTGCCCCGAGCCTCTGCTGCGACCAACGACCCGAATCCTCCGCCATGGCCTTGCAGCTCCCGCCGCCTTCTTCGCCGATCAGCGCCGCCTCCGTTGCCTCTCCGTATGATTTGTCGTCACCAGAACCCCCATGGTGAGTAGCCGCGTCTCCCAGCTCATTTCTGTCATCGATTTCTTCATGTACGCGGTGCACGCATCATATCGAGGCCACGATTGCCATGCTCTCACGCCCGCGCCCGAGCACAAGTTCTGGGAGCTTCTGCTCTTGCCTCCGTCCAACCACGCGCACCATCGAGGATGTGTTCCTCCACTGGGCACACACACGCACCACAGCTCTCCCGCAAGCCTCTCCATGCTGACCTAGCTCTCCCGCACGCCATGCTTCAGGCGAGCACGGGCTCGTCCTCGAGCTCCTGCACATCTAGCCTTTGCACACGCTCGCCTTCCTGTGTGTGCACACACACACATTTTTCCGCACCCCCGCCGTTGGCCTGTGGTCACGACGGTCGCCGTCTTGCTCGCCGGTGTCGTCCCCCAGTTCTTCTGTGATCCACGAAGAAGAAGGCCTAGCCTCTGGTTTTGTTCAAGTTGAGCCACTCCTTTGTTTTGCACAAACATGCAGCAGCATTGCACAAACAAGTTGAGCCACACCTCTATCCAGGAGGTCGTGGGATCAAGTCCGGGCCAAATCCCCTCCTGGGCCTCTGCACTTTGTTGCAATTCGGCCTACGTATGTTTTTTTCCTTCTCTGGTTTTAGTATTTTTCTGTGCATGCATAATTAGAGAAATGCTATCATTTTGAATTGTCAATAACTGAATAACCATGCATCCAAATAAAACCTGTCATATATGCATTTTGCTCAGAATTTCATCTACTTTGATAATATGCAACTTTCATCCATGTTAAAAAATTTATACTTGGTGTTTATTTAAATTTGCATAAATGACTTGTTAAAATGATTTATTTCATATCTAAATAACCATAGCTCAGAATTTAATAATCTTTATATGCAAAATGGGGTAAAAAATGCCTACTTTAGTATGGTGCACTCATCTTGCATGTTTAACAACTCTAAAATATGGTTTAGGGAAGAACAATACCAAATCTAAAATATGCTCATGAGGATTTTTCCGGAATTGTTGTTTGTTGTTCCGGCCTCATTTAAACTTGCCTAGATAGGTAGTTTTCATATGCTTCACCCCTTGCCATGTTTAAAAACATTTAATATTGTTGAGTACATAAACGGGAGAGAACTAAATAAGTCATGTGGTGTTTCGTCAATATGCAACTTGTTACATATTGAGCTCCACTTAACTTGTAGTGTTGTTTGTGCACTTTGCCATGCCATGCCTCATTAAACCGGACTTGCATCATACTTGTTTGTGCATCATGCCATGGTTATGCTTGTGTGTTTACCATGTTGTTTGCTACTTTCCGGTGTTGCTTCTTCTTGTTAGTTCCAGTAACGTCGCATTTGTGAGGATCCGTTTGACTACGTCCATTTGCCTTCTTCATGGACTTGTTCTTCTTCCTTGCGGGATTTCAGGCAAGATGACCATACCCTCGAAATCACTTCTATCTTTGCTTGCTAGTTGTTCTCTCTATCGCTATGTCACGCTACCTAGCACTTGTTATATCATGCCTCCCATATTGCCATGTCAAGCCTCTAACCCACCTTCCTAGCAAACCATTGTTTGGCTATGTTACCGCTTTTGCTCAGCCCCTCTTATAGCATTTTTAGTTGGAGGTGAAGTTGAAGTTTGTTCCATGTTGGAACATGGATATGTTGGGATATCACAATATCTCTTATTTTAATTAATGCATCTATATACTTGGTAAATGGTGGAAGGCTCGGCCTTATGCCTGGTGTTTTGTTCCACTCCTGCCGCCCTAGTTTCCGTCATACCGGTGTTATGTTCCTTCATTATGCGTTCCTTACGCGGTTGGGTGTTATGGGAACCCCTTGACAGTTTGCCTTGAGTAAAACTCCTCTAGCAAGGCCCAACCTTGGTTTTACATTTGCCTGACAACCTATCACCTTCCCTTGGGTTCTGCAGACCCGAGGGTCATCTTTATTTTAACCCCCCGGGCCAGTGCTTCTCTAAGTGTTGGTCCGAACTAGAGCCCCTTGTAGCGCCACCTCGGGGAAACTTGAGGGCTTGTTTTTGTTGTACGGATTGCTCATCCGGTGTTGCCCTGAGAATGAGATATGTGCGGCTCCTATCGGGATTGTCCGCACATCGGGCGGCTTTGCTGGTCTTGTTTTACCATTGTCGAAATGTCTTGTAACCGAGATTCTGGGACTGGTCGAGTCTTCCCGGGAGAAGGAATATCCTTCGTTGACTGTGAGAGCTTGTGATGGGCTAAGTTGTGTCACCCCTGTAGGGTATAAACTTCCGAGAGCCGTGCCCACGGTTATGTGGCAGATGGGAATTTTTTAATATCCGGTTGTAGATAACTTGACACTTGACATAATTAAAATACATCAACTGCGTGTGTAGCCGTGATGGTCTCTTCTTGGTGGGGTCCAGGAAGTGAACACAGTCTTGTGTTATGCTTGAAGGTAAGTAGTTTCAGGATCACTTCTTGATCACTTCTAGCATCTCGACCATTGTGTAGCTTCTCTTCTCGCTCTTATTTGCATATGTTAGCCAACATATATGCTTAGTGCTTGATGCAACTCCACCTCATTACCTTACCCTACCCATAAGCTTAAATAGTCTTTATCTCGTGGGTGTGAGATTGCTGAGTCCTTGTGACTCACGGTTACTTCCAAAGAGTTACAGGTGCCGATGATACCAGTGCTAGTGACGCAACTGAGCTCAAGTGGGAGCTCGATGAAGATCTTGATCGTTGTTATGCGTCTTTTCAAGTTGATCAGTAGTGGAGCCCAGTTGGGACGATCAGGGATCTAGCATTTGGGGTTTATCTTCCTTTTATTCGGATTTGACCGTAGTCGGTTTTTGAGTGTATTTGGATGATGTATGAATTATTTATGTATTGTGTGAAGTGGCAATTGTAAGCCAACTATTTATCCTTTCTTATTCAGTACATGGGATCGTTTGAAGATTATCCCTCTTGCGACAAAACTACCATGCGGCTATGCCTCTAAGTCGTGCCCCGACACGTGAGAGATATAGCCGCATTGTGGGTGTTACACACTAGGACGTGGGAGGGAGCCCCCGAGGCCCGAGGGAGGCACTCTGGAAACACCGAGGCATGTACAGCCCCACTCAATATTATGTGAGAGTGTCACGAGCGGAGACCTTCACAGGCACGGGCCTTGCTTCATGGGTAGAACTTCTAGAGGTGTTGGATGTTCCAGGCGTTCTGGATGGGGATCCGGTCCTGCGTCTCCAGGCGCGTGGCGCCGGGCCTGGAGACACGGGCGATCCTGAACGGGCCCTCCCACGTGGATGAAAGATTATGCAGCCCCTCCCTGGCGAGCACCCACCTCAGGATGATATAACCCACCTCGAGCATCCTGGAGCTGACGCTGCGGCCGTGGTACCGCCACAGCGCCTGCTGGTACGTTGCTGCTCGGAGCATGGCTTGACGGTGATGTTCCTTCCCCAGCACGAGGTCCATCCCCCATGAGGCATCCTGGTGTGCCTCGTCAAACGCCAAGATCCACGTGGAGTGATGCCTGACCTCGTTAGGGAGAACCGCTTCTGCTCCATAGACGAGGAAGAATGGAGTCTTGCCTGTTGGCTTGGTCACGGTGGTGCAGATGGACCAAAGCACTGACTAGAGCTCGTCCAACCAGCCCCTGCCGCAGGCCTCGAGATTTTTCTTGAAGGTTCTTGCCTTGAGGCCTCTCAGGACTTCCGCATTGGCGCATTCAGCCTAGCCATTGCTCCTAGGGTGTGCCACTGAGGCGTAGCATATTTGTGTCCAAAGGTTAGCACAACATGTTTTAAAAAGGTTACTAGTGAATTGCGAGCAATTGTTGGTGATGATCCGATTCGGAACCCCGAACTGGCTCACGAGGCCCTTGATGAACTTGACTGCCGATCCGGTTGGGCTAGTGCGGATAGCCTCCACCTCCGCCCATTTGGTGAACTTGTTGATGGCGACGTAGAGGTAGCGGTAGCCTCTGGGTGCTCGAGGGAATGACCCGAAGATGTCCACCCCAGACCACGAATGGCCACGAGAGTGGGATGGTCTGGAGGCCCTGAGCTGGCTGGTGGATCTGCTTCGCATGGAATTGGCACGCTTCACAAGATCTCACCAGCTCGTTGGCATCATTGAGCGCCATGGGCTAGTAGAACCCGCTACAGAATGCCTTGCCCACGAGGGTGCGTGATGACAAGTGATACCCGCAGTCCCCGCAGTGTATGTCATCCAATAGCTCGTGTCCCTGCTCCCTAGACATGCATCGTAAAGAAACATCATTTGGCCATTTCCTATAGAGCTCACCGTCCTAGATGTAGTAGGCGGTGGCCTGCCGAGCCACACGCTCCGCGTCATCCTCCTTCTCCAGCAGGGTCCCCTGAAGCAGGTACACCTTGAACTCTTCGGTCCAGCACCCCTCCTGAGGCTCGAGCACAAGGAGTAGGCACGCTCCCGACGTCGGTCCACAAGCAGGGGGCTCCCGAGAGGGATGCTGGTGGGAGCTCCTCCTGAGGCAGTTTTGGTTCCGCAGCAGGAGGGGCTGCTGATGGTTTGAAGAGCGGCTCCTCGAAGACACCAAGTTCCTGGGGCAAGTGCTGGGACGCCCTCTTGGTGATGTTGTCAGCTTCCTTGTTCGTGCTACGTGGCACATGCTGCAGTTCCAGGCCCAAGAATTGTTTCTCAATTTTACATACCTCCGCAAGGTATGCCTCCATATGCTCGTCCTTCGAATCGTATACTTTGTTGGAGAAGTTGACGAGGAGCTGGGAGTCGCCCATGATGGTGAGGCGCTTCACTCCCAAGGGTGTCGCAGCCTTGAGACCAACGATCAAGCCTTCGTACTCCACGATGTGGTTGGAGACCTTCTCGCCCTGCTGAAAGCAGAGCTACATGGCGTAGTAGAGCTTGTCCTGGGTGGGTGAGACGAGCATGGTGCCAGCCCCCGCGCCTTGACACGCGAAGGCGTCGTCGAAGTACATGACCCAGCCATCTGGTGCCCTACTCCATGGTGAGAGGGATCAGTCCTCCCCTGCTCCGGGCCGGGGGCGTCAGTCCACTCTGCCACGAAGTCAGCGAGTGCAACACCCTTGATGACCCTGGTGGTGCTGAATTCCAACTGGAATGCCTACAGTTCGATGTTCCATTCTGCCACCCTTACTGCTGCATTGGGGCTCCTAAGCACCCTCTCCAGCGGGTAAGCTAAGACGACCTTGATGGGGTGACCTTGAAAGTAGTGGTGCAACTTGTGCGAGGTGACGAGGATCACGAGCAAGAGCTTTTGAGGCATGGGCTAGTGCGCTCGTGCATCGCGCATCACTATGCTGACAAAGTACACCGAGTGCTCAACGAGGGCGGAAGTGTGGGCAGCGCCTTGCGCCTCCTAAGGCCCGGCGGCCTCGGGAGGCTGGTCGCCGGTCGAGGCAGTCGGGGCCTCAGGAGCTCCGTCCTGAGGGGCTTGGGCTTCTGCCGGGGTGGCCGAGGCCTCAGGAGTGCCATCTTGGAACCGGTGAGTTCCAGCCAGCCATGGGGTGCTGCTTTGAGAGTCCTTGGCCGGGCGTTCCTCCCGGACCGCGACCAGCGCTGCGCTGGCCGAGTGAGGTGTGGCGGCTAGGTAGAGCACCAGCGGCTCAAGGGGACGTGGTGCCACCATCACCGGCGGGCTGGTTAGGTACTTCTTGAGGTCTTGGAACACCACTTCGGCCTTTGGAGTCCACTCGAATGGTCACTTGTTTTTCATTATCTTGAAGAATGGGAGGGCACACTCCCCCAGCTTGGAGATGAAACGCCCTAGTGAGGTCACACAGCCCAGCGGCTTCTGCATTTCCTTGAGGATCTATGGTGGGCTCATCCCTTCTATGGCCTTGACCTTCTCGGGGTCGGCCTGATTCCCCTATGTGACACCAGAAAGCCCAGAAGCTTGCCGGAGGGGACGCCAAACACGAATTTCTCCGGATTGAGCCACAGATCCACCCTGCGTAGGCTGGCAAACGTTTCCTTCAGGTCTTCAATGAGCGTCCTTGCCTCCCGAGACGTCACCACTATGTCGTCGACATATGCCTCAGTGTTCCTCCTGAGTTGCCGACCTAGAGCGATATGAATCTATGGCACCCCGGCTCAGAGAAAACCAGAGCGCCCCGTATTCCAGCCCAGAGATTGAGGAGAAGTCTTCTGGAATATGGCACTGCTTAGCATAAAACAAACCAACTTTCTATTATTACACGAATATGATTACAAGGTCTCCGATATTACAATGAATAACCTCGGCACGACGACACTACGCCATCCTCAGTTGCTCTATGCAAGTAGCAGAACAACTCGAAGCAGTGGAATAACTCTAGCAGCGGAAAAACTATTGGCAGCGGAACAACGATGACGGTGGTGAACTCCAATCCGCAGGGACTCTGGCTGGAACGCTTATCCTAGCTCGCGAACACAGGAACAACACCAAACAAGCAAGCAATCCAGGCACGACCTGCAAGCTGGCATGACACGCCAGGTCAGTACATTGAATGTACTTGCAAGCTCATAATTAACTAGAAGCATTAAAGACAAACAACAGCATGGCAATTACAGGTTAAACAAGAATTGACATGAGATCCTCATAACAACATGACATGAGCACATGACATCCAAAGTAATACTCCTAATTAATACCAGATACCATCCTGAAAATAATCATAATAGCCACTAAGAATGCAAAGGCAACAGGAACCTGATACAGCTAGAACAATCTGAGCATGGCAGGAACATATGAATCTGACGATACTAGCATGCAACATGATGACACTATATGCACCAATTATTCTGCTTGGGTTATCTCGCAACCATCACAAGCAGCACTTACCAACCTCGGACATCACACGATCATCTCAGGAGGAAATCAAGCTTGGTATAAACAATACCGTAGTAATCATTAAATGACCACAAGGAGCTTGATCTCTACCCATGATTCTCGCACAACATCACGAATATCCAACAACTAGGTATCCTCGGTACCACGGTGATCATTCCGGCGATCACAACCAAAGTAACTCATGATCCTTACGGCGAGCATCACCAAAGTAACTCGTGATCCTTACGGCGATCACCACCAAAGTAACTCGTGATCCTTACAGCGATCACCACCAACTTAATTCATCACCGAACCGGGGTTTTCATTAATCAAGTTATTATTAATATTGTTGACTCACGGTGGGACCGACACGAACTGGGCCCTTATCCGCGGGCACGGCTATCGATAGGTTTAATATACACTCTGCAGAGGTAGCACACTGTACCCACACCACGGAACCCATGGCCTCGCACTCCCATTTGGGTGGACCAACGGCGTTCCGACAAAACCGATCTACTGTCGTGACACTCTCCCGGCCACTCCGACCCACTCCCAACTGGGCTAGTCCTGGGTGGCCCCGTGTCTACCAAAGACACCTCGACCACCGTCGTGGTCAAAACACTCCCACTCGGGGACACTCCCACTCGGGGACTCGGATACATAATAACAAAAACAACGGGCACACAAGGTTATGACCGCCTACCAGATCAGGGTAAGCACGCCCATAACCTTCCCTCGTGGGAGGCACCGGCGAGATGCACGACAATAGACCCAGTTAGGACCTTACCCATATGGTAAGTGTGGTTGCACTAGTCAGTTTCGATATGGTGGCACCATGACTCAGCCAACAGTTGTTCAAGTTCAATTTAATCTGGTTAAACTTGAATGCAATATGTTGAGCTGTGATAAAATAACATGATGCAATGACAACGCATAAGCATAATATCAACATAAGCGCGGGATGCAGCATAACTGTCCATCATATCAACTATGAAATAATCTCCAACTGAACATGGCATAATGACGAGCATAAATATTACAAGTGCAACACTACTCATAGTATAACATAACATGACCACTAGCATCAACCATAAATAACATGCAAGAACTTATCAATAACATCACCGAGTAACACTTAAGCAACTAACATCAACGGAACAATGCCTATTAACAGTACTCGGTAATCGACGTTAGTCATGCACCGAAGAACATGACCAACCCAACATGTACTACAATCAAGCATGGCAATATGAAAGTAATACTAGCAACTAACAGGACATGATAACCAGGTGCATAACAACATAGCTACCAAGTAAGCACAATCCCAGAAGCATTTCCGAAACAATGATAACCATATTTTAAACAAGCAATCATTTAATAAATATTCAAGTTGAAAACCAAGGCTACTGCATGACTGTCATGCAAGTGGGTATTGTGGCCTGCCTGGTGGTGAAGAAGGCACCGGGAAGAAGTGCGGTGAAGCCGCGGAAAGATTTGCCGGAAACAGTTCTCTCTCGGAGGGGCTGTTTACATGCAAGGGCAAAAAAAGGTCATTTTCACAGTGTCAAACCATACTGAAAATGAAACCAACATAACAGGCTCGACGAGACAAAGAAATGGGCTTTGGAATCACCTCATTTGGAGTTGTGGTTAAAAAGATATGAAGGGTTGAAGTTCAAGGACTTTTCTGCAAAAATATCATCACAAACAAGTCCCTGAGTGGATAAGGCTGAAACAGAGAGGAAATACGCTTTCAGAATAACGAAAACGTATTCTGAGATGAAGCAGAGGGAAAATACACTTTCGATTTGGTGAATGCGTATTTCACGAAATGCGTGGCCACTTATCCACGTCAGCGCCCGGGTCAACCCCTCGTGCGGCTGACGGGTGGGCCGGGGCGATGCGGGGCTTGCTTGGCAGGTTCTTCGTCTTCAACCTCCCCTGATCCCGCGCGGCAGAGAGCCGGCGACTCCGGCCACCGTTCGGGCCGTGCCACCTACCAGCTGATAAGCAGGCCGAGCCGAGCCATCCTGGACCATCCAGACATCCAGAGGAGGTCGTCCTCGAGGAGAGCCGCGGTTGCAGCGGACGGGGCTTCGGCCGGAAGTTGAGGACGAGGTTATGGCGACTTCGGCGACGAATGGAGAGTCGAGGTAGAGGCTCTGGTGGCTGGGTGATCTACTAGAGGTGGTTGAAGAGAGAACGGGGCTCGGAGTCGCCAGAATCGGAGTGAGCAGAGGCGGCAGCCATGGCGGCGATGGTGGGCACATAGACTTTAGAAGCTCGGGCGAGTGGATGGGGAGGGGAGTGGAGTCCAGGTGATCGGAGACGACGAGAGGAAGACATTGGACATGCTCACGCGCGCTAAGACGACGAGGGGAAAGCGGATGAAGCAGAAACGGCGCCCTGGACGCGGGCACTACACACAGAGCGCGCGCACAGGCACGCCATTGTCGTGGTCACCATGTGCGATGGCATGTAGTGGTAGAAATGGGTTGTAAATTTTTGTCTAGCGCTAAGTCTCTCCTGGTTAAGTGGTAACTGAGGTGGTAAATCGATGAAAACTGCCCTGGTTAAAAGGTAAATGAGGTCTGAAGTTTACTATAGTAAACTTGATCGTGTACTGCTGATCCACAGCAGAGGGATTGGGTCAAATGGAGTTGTCTGGTAGGGTGAGGTAAAGAAGGACTTACATCCTGGTAATTTTGAGAAGAATTGGAACACTAATTAATATAGTTGCTTTACAACTAAGTAATCTGGTCCAGAATGAAGATCATGATGATGCTCTCAAATGGAGGAGCCACTTGAGCTGAAATTTGGCAAGGCAGGCTTATTTAGCCATATGAAGATGCTGCAAAAGGTTTCATACCAATTGGATAAACCAAAATGGTACTTCCTTCACAAACATTCCCATTGACCAGAAACTTGCAAAAATACTAGAGGACAAATGGCTTGATGAAACATGCCCAAAATGGGTGGAGGTAGGTTATATGGATAAAAGAAGGCCTAGAAAAATTGGCAGCCATAATGGAGCAAGATACAATATACTTGCTTCACAAACTGAAATTTTGGACAGAATCAAAGAATTTATGGCAAGCTCACATGGAGGCATGACATGAGCTCTACTTCGGTGGAGAGTGATGATTTGGTTATATGAAGGGCCATGCAAAATTGCAACTCATTTGGATATGCCTAGCTTGTACTTCCTTCACAACAACTTCCCTTGGACAAGAACTTTGGAAAATCATAATTAAATAATTACTAGGCAAATGAGGTTGAACTTTGGCATGTGGCAATGATATTGATAGGAAAAGGAGTCCAAGGAGTTTGAGGTCAATTGGGAAAAGGAAAATGGCACTTGCTTCACATTCTGCCATTTTGGGCAGAATAGGAAATGAATTATTTGAGAAAGATGGGGAACATGGCAAATGAAATATTTTTCCATATCTGAGAAAGATGTGACCCAAACAATTTATGAGAATTATTTGGGAATTTTAGGAGTGATGGAAATAAAGGTTGCTTCACAACCTAGGGCAAATTGGGTTATTCCTTTAATAGAAAAGGAATATTCCCAATAAAAAGAATATTGGGATTTGGGCTAGGATGAAAATGACAGGGTCTAGGGAAGGATTTGGGAATGACAAGCCACTCTAGAAGCAAAGAAGAGGGCATCTTCTTCAGTTTCGAGACCACAAAGACACGGAAAAAGAAAACTCGAGCAAAAACCTCTGAAAAACAAAAGAAAAACAAAAGGGCCAAAAATCAGGCTGTCACAAACCTTACCCCCTTAAAGAAATCTCGTCCTCGAGATTTGGTTACTCAGGGAACAAGTATGAAAATACTGACTTCAGGAAACTGTTTCCAACTCGGGTATCCTTTTTATTATTTTTATTCCCACTAAATTTTTATCTGACTAGCCCTGGGGTGGTTTGCTTTAATATACCCATATTCTGACTGATCGGACCTTGCTTGTGCATGCTTATACAGGCTCCCATTTCTTTTTATATCTGCGGACTTAACTGACTGTGATTGATTCTCACGACTGAAATATATGTTGGTCTCACAAATCCAAGAGTGATTTCCGCTGGGTGTGTCATCCGACACTGACAATCTTTCATGAAGTGGTGATCAGATTTTCCTAGTGGACACCCAAGCTCTAACTCCTTGCATTGGGTTTCTCCACTAAATGCAGGTCCTTCGGGTTCCAAACAGTGAATTGGGTCATAACCGCTTTCCTGACAGATTCTGGCTTATCGCGGAAGTTTGAGAATCATCTTAACTGGTTCCACAGTCTTGAGTATCGGATCCGTACCAAATATTTGATTGTTTCCTGTCGTGGCTAACATAAGAGTTTGACCTATAGGAAAATATCTGCAGACTTGACTGGAGGCGGTTCTGCACCACGCGGGTCTTGCAACAATTTTCATACCCACATTACTGGTCTTGCTCCTTCATTATTGTTTTCTTGGTTTGGATCCTTGGTTGAAAGAGCTGGGTCATATTGCTTCTTTGTATCACCATAGGTACGGTCGGTACAATTTTTCAGCAATCATAGCCTATCCTCATTTTTCTGACAAGGTACCCCATTAAATGGCAGGTTCAACACCCCTCAAGTTCTGACCGCAGGAAAATGATCATCCGAGCCTTTGCAAGAAATCAGCAAATAAATCAGTAACCACCAGAACGGTCTTTACAACTCAAATCTGGAACATTACTGAAATAACTCTACCACGGCTCGGGACGGCCAAAAAGCAGCTCAGAACATGAGACCGGGTTGATAAGAAGAAGGTGGCAGCTCCCTAAAATAGCCAAAAAGAAGCTATAGGGCTACTGTCACAAAAAGAAACTCAACAGTTGTACGAGACGGCCGAAAAGCAGCTTAGAACTCATGACAGTCATTGAAGAGAGAAATAAAAATCGGCATCCATCCCGGATAGCTAAAAACAGCTTAGATCACAGGCGCGGTGCCGTCATAGGAGAAAAAGGGGACAAGGGCTCATCAGGATCATTTTCCAGGTTCACCGGTACTTGCATTGAGCTCATTGAGGTTGTCAATCCTCATAACCCTTTGTCACACTGTGGTGTATACTGGCTTTCTTCTCTTAACCATCCTCATGTGGTCGTCAGATCCTCATTCGAGTGACTTGTAAAATCTTGGTGGTATGCCCATCGCATATATATGAGAATCTGATTCCCGAGATAGGCATGTATTCTGACTGATTCTTGCTTCTAACCAAAATGTTGCGGATCTGATTCTTGGGATTCAGTGCCATATGCTATCAATTCATAGCGTACTACCTAGTACCAACGCCTTACTAAGGAAGATTGGCCAGCTTGTTCTCGAAACTTTCATCGGACAGCTTGTTGATGAAGACTGGGTATCGTGCTTCAGAAGCTTACCCCCTTAAATACTTTGTCGGGGAAAGACTCTGTACCTTATTCCGGAAGCTTTTGCAGTTGCTTACTGAAGAAGGAAGAGTACCTTGTACGGGAAATCATCCATATATCGTACTGAGGAAGATAGATGAATCTTGCCTTGGAAGCTTTTCAGGTATCTTGTGAGGGAAAATTTGGTTGCTTACACCAGAAGCTTCTTACTGTGATATGCGGACCGATTTCCACATATATAATCATCTTACAATTTTTGTTATTGATTTCTTGTATGAAACGGGGTTTTGCAGGACTATCCTCCTTTCTGAGTACATGCCATATTCTTGCTTGCTTCCAGGTACGTCGGGTTCCAAAATCATCCTCAACGAAAAATTAAACTTGTATCTGAGCCATACCTATGATAATCTTTTGTCAACCTTGCACACAATTTATCTTCTTGCTGATTTGATCATTTCTGCTATGAGGAGTGCACGTTTATGCAAACTTTATACTGACATTCCATCCAGAGTTTCTTTTGTATTCAGACGAGCTATTTCCAATTTCACTATAGCCTGCTGACAATTCCATTCTGTTTAGCTGAGTTTCCAAATATATATATATATATATATATATTTCTTGCTGACTCTTCGGGTCCGGTGTCGGCTGACGAGCAACTTTAATAGGGGAATTTTTTTTGTAACACCGAAGGCCCAAAGAAACAAAAGAAATGACTAAAACAAAAGCACACAAGCATACTACTAATTTAATTAATCAAGCAATCATCACATATTACTGCTACTCACACAAATATATGCATGCACACCTAAGCACACAAGTCGTGCGGAAACTCCAGTATTATGGTCTAATATGTTGTGGCGGTGTGCACGAAAATTATATCCATGTGTGGAAGGAGTTGGCGTAACCAAAGCTACACCAAGCACTGGCTGAACAGTGGCTGGATCAGGATGGATACACAGGTGAGAACGGACTTGACGATCAAGTAGTGAGACACAAAAGTCACGACCACCTCTTCATCAAGCGTACAAAGGGAATCGTACCCGTCCAAAGAATGAAATGACATGGCAAGATAACAGTGGAAGACTGGATTTATTGGTATTGCCCTTTTTTCATAACCAAGATCAGTAAGGGTTGCCAAGGGAACGAAATGGAGGGCAATGGATGATGATGTGGTCGCATCACACCGAGGAGCAGGCATGCTAAGAAAGATGGTGCAGGCGGTGGACCAAAAACGATGCCACCTACACTCACCAGATTAACCGTTAGCGACAAAATAACAACCTATATACATGCTATGCGTCAAACAAATGCAACAATCAAGTGCAACAAACCAACTGGGGTCTATACTACCGCTTTCTAACGTTCGCGCGGGTTAGGGCATCCTACAGCCAGACCAGCTCTGATACCAAGCGTTGTGGCACCCTGGCTCAGAGAAAATCGGAACGCCCCGTATTCCAGTCTAGAGATCGAGGAGAAGTCTTCTGGAATACGGCACTGCTTAGCATAGAACAAACCATCTTTCTATTATTACACGAATATGATTACAAGGTCTCCGATATTACAATGAATAACATCGGCACGGCGACACTACGCCATCCTCAGTTGCTCTATGCAGGCAGCAGAACAAATCGAAGCAGCGGAATAACTCTAGCAGTGGAAAAACTATTGGCAGCGGAAGAACGATGACGGTGGTGAACTCCAATCCGCAGGGACTCTGGCTAGAACGCTTATCCTAGCTCGCGAACACAGGAACAACACCAAACAAGCAAGCAATCCAGGCACGACCTGCATGCTGGCATGACACGCCAGGTTAGTACATTGAATGTACTTGCATGCTCACAATTAACCAGAAGCATTCAAGACAAACAACAACATGCCAATTACAGGTCAAATAGGAATTAACATGAGATCCTCATAACAACATGACATGAGCACATGACATCCAAAGTAATACTCCAAATTAATACCAGATACCATCCTGAAAATAATCATAATAGCCACTAAGAATCCAAAGGCAACAGGAACCTGATACAGCTAGAGCAATATGAGCATGGCATGAACATATGAATCTGCTGATACTAGCATGCAACATGATGACACTATATGCACCAATTATTCTGCTTGGGTTATCTCGCAACCATCACACGCAACACTTACCAACCTTGGACATCACACGATCAAATCAAGCTTGGTATAAACAATACCGTAGTAATCATTAAATGACCACAAGGAGCTTGATCTCTACCCATGATTCTCACACAACATCACGAATATCCAACAACTCATTATCCTCGATACCACGGTGATCATTCCATCGATCACAATCAAAGTAACTCATGATCCTTACGGCGATCATCACCAAAGTAACTCGTGATCCTTACGGCGACCACCACCAAAGTAACTCGTGATCCTTACGGCGATCACCACCAACTTATTTCATCACCGAACCGGGGTTGTCATTAATCAAGTTATTATTATTACTGTTGACTCATGGTGGGACCGACACGAACAGGGCCCTTATCTGCGGGCGCGGCTATCGATAGGTTTTATATACACTCTTCAGAGGTAGCACACTGTACCCACAGCACGGAAACCATGGCCTCGCACTCCCATTCAGGTGGACCAACGACGTTCCGACAAAACCGATCTACTGCCGTTACACTCTCCTGGCCACTCCGACCCACGCCCAACTGGGCTAGTCCTGGGTGGCCCCGTGTCTACCAAAGACACCCCGACCACCGTCATGGTCAAAACACTCCCACTCGGGGACACTCCCACTTGGGGACTCGGATCCATAACAATAAAAACAACGGGCACACAAGGTTATGTCTGATTACCTGATAAGGGTAAGCACGCCCATAACCTTCCCTCGTGGGAGGCACCGGCGAGATGCACGACAATAGACCCAGTTAGGACCTTACCCATACGGTAAGTGTGGTTGCACTGGTCAGTTTCGATATGGTGGCACCATGACTCAGTCCAACAGTTGTTCAAGTTCAATGTAATCCGATTAAACTTGAATGCAATATGCTAAGCCATGATAAAGTAACATGATGCAATGACAATGCATAAGCATAATATCAACATAAGCACGGGATGCAACATAACTATCCATCATATCAACTATGAAATAATCTCCAACTGAACATGGCATAATGACGAGCATAAATATTACAAGTGCAACACTACTCATAGTATAACATAACATGACCACTAGCATCAACCATAAATAACATGCAAGAACTTATCAATAACATCACCGAGTAACACTTAACCAACTAACAGCAACGGAACAATGCCTATTAACAGTACTCGGTAACTGACGTTAGTCATGCACCGAAGAACATGACCAACCCAACATGTACTACAATCAAGCATGGCAATATGAAAGTAATACTAGCAACTAACAGGGCATGATAACCAGGTGCATAACAACATAGCAAACAAGTAAGCACAATCCCAGAAGCATTTCCGAAACAACCATAACCATATTTTAAACAAGCAATCATTTAATAAATATTCAAGTTGAAAACCATGGCTACTGCATGACTATCATGCAAGTGGGTATTGTGGCTTGCCTGGGGGTGAAGAAGGCACCGGGAAGAAGTGTGGTGAAGCCGCGGAAAGATTTGCCGGAAACAGTTCTCTCTCGGAGGGGATGTTTACGTGCAAGGGCAAAAAAGGTCATTTTCACAGTGTCAAACCATTGTGAAAATGAAACCAACAGAACGGGCTCGACGAGACGAAGAAGTGGGCTTTGGAATCACCTCATTTGGAGTTGTGGTTAAAAAGATATGAAGGGTTGAAGTTGAGGGACTTTTCTGCAAAAATATCATCACAAACAAGTCCCTGAGTGGATAAGGCCGAAGCGCAAAGTTAGAAATACGCTTTCTATTTAAGAAAACATATTCTGGGCTAAATCAGAGGAAATACACTTTCAGAATAACGAAAACATAGTCTGAGCTGAAGCAGAGGGAAAATACGCTTTCGATTTGGTGAAAGCGTATTTCACGAAATGTGTGTACACTTATCCACCTCAGCGCCCGGGTCAACCCCTCGTGCGGCTGACGGGTGGGCCGGGGTGACGCGGGGCCCGCCTGGCAGGTTCTTCATCTTCAACCTCCCCTGATCCCGCGCGGTAGAGAGCGTTGCCGGCCCTGACGGCGATAGCCGGCGACTCTGGCCACCATTCAGGCCGTGCCACCTACCGACGTGATCAGTAGGCCGAGCCGAGCCACCCTGGACCATCCAGACATCCGGAGGAGGTCAGCATCGAGGAGAGCCGCGGTTGCTGCGGATGGGGCTTCGGCCGGAAGTTGAGGACGAGGACATGGCGACTCCGGCGACAAACGGAGAGTCGAGGGAGAGGCTCTGGTGGCTGGGTGATCTACTAGAGGTGGTGGAAGAGAGAACGGGGCTCGGGATCGCCGTAATCGGAGTGAGCAGAGGCGGCGGCCATGGCGGCGATGGTGGGCACAGAGAGCTTTAGAAGCTCGGGCGAGTGGATGGGGAGGGGAGTGGAGTCCAGGTGATTGGCGATGACGAGAGGAAGACAATGGACATGCTCACGCGCGCTAAAACGATGAGGCGAAAGCGGACGAAGCAGAAATGACGCCCTGGATGGGGCCACTGCGCACAGAGCACGCGCAGAGGCACGCCATTGTCGTGGTCACCATGTGCAATGGCATGTAGTGGTAGAAATGGGTTGTAAATTGTTTCCTAGGGGTAAGTCTCTCCTGGTTAAGTGGTAACTGAGGTGGTAGATCGATGAAAACTGCCCTGGTTAAAAGGTAAATGAGGTCGGAAGTTTACTGCAGTAAGCTTGATCGTGTACTGCTGATCCACAACAGAGGGATTGGGTCAAATGGAGTTGTCTGGTAGGGTGAGGTAAAGAAGGACTTACATCCTGGTAATTTTGAGAAGAATTGGACCACTAATTAATATAGTTGCTTTACAACTAAGTAATCTGGTCTAGAATGAAGATCATGATGATGCTCTCAAATGGAGGAGCCACTTGAGCTGAACTTTGGCAAGGCAGGCTTATTTGGCCATATGAAGATGCCGCAAAAGCTTTCATACCAATTGGATAAACCAAAATGGTACTTCCTTCACAAACATTTCCACTGACCAGACAATTGCAAAAATTCTAGAGGACAAATGGCTTGATGAAACATGCCCAAAATGGGTGGAGGTAGGTTATATGGATAAAAGAAAGCCTAGAAAAATTGGCAGCCATAATGGAGCAAGATACAATATACTTGCTTCACAAATTGAAATTTTGGACAGAATCAAAGAATTGATGGTGAGCTCACATGGAGGCATGACATGAGCTCTACTTCACTGGAGAGTGATGATTTTGTTATATGAAGGGCCATGAAAAATTGCAACTCATTTGGATATGCCTAGCTTGTACTTCCTTCACAACAACTTCCCTCAGACAGGAACTTTGGAAAATCATAATTAAATAATTACTAGGCAAATGAGGTTGCACTTTGGCATGTGGCAATGATATGGACAGGAAAAGGTGTCCAAGGAGTTTGAGGTCAATTGGGAAAAGGAAAATGGCACTTGCTTCACATTCTGCCATTTTGGGCAGAATAGGAAATGAATTATTTGAGCAAGATGGGGAACATGGCAAATGAAATATTTTGCCATATCTGAGAAAGATGTGACCCAAACAATTTATGAGAATTACTTGGGAATTTTAGGAGTGATGGAAATAAAGGTTGCTTCACAACCTAGGGCAAATTGGGTTATTCCTTTAATAGAAAAGGAATATTCCCAATAAAAAAGAATATTGGGATTTGGGCTAGGATGAAAATGACAGGGTCTAGGGAAGGATTTGGGAATGACAAGCCACTCTAGAAGCAAATAAGAGGGCATCTTCTTCAGTTTCCAGACCACAAAGCCACGGAAGAAGAAAACTCAAGCAAAAACCTCAGAAAAACAAAAGAAAAAGAAAGGGCCAAAAATCAGGCTATCACAGAATCAACCGCGGGAAAGTTGCTCCGGCGTTACGCAGCCCGAACGGCATGCAGGTGTAGCAATACAACCCGCATGGGGTCAGGAAAGCCGTCTTCCCGACATCTTGCACCGCCATCTTGATCTGGTGATAGCTGGAGAAAGCGTCTAGGAAACACAGCAAGTCGCACTTGGTGGTGGAGTCGACGATCTGATCGATGTGCGGAAGCGGGAAGGGGTCTTGTGGGCGAGCCTTGTTGAGGTTGGTGAAGTCGACGCATGTGCATTCCTTCCCGCCCTTCTTGGGGACAACAACTGGATTTGCCAGCCATTCCGGGTACTGCACCTCCTGAATGACGCCGGCTTCTTGCTGTTTACGAGTCTCCTGGACGATGAAGGACTGCTTTTTTGTGGACTGCCGCAACACCTTTTGCTTCACTAGGCACACATTAGGGCATACCCGTTGGTGATGCTCGATTATTGCCCTCGGGATCCCAACCATATCCTTAGGCTCCCATGTGAACACATCCTTGTTCTGGCGCAAGAAGCTGTCCAACCCCTCCTCTTGATCTGAAGGGAGGCCAGCACCTATGGTGATGGTGGCGCCTGACGCCCCGTCCTCATCAACTAATACTTGCTTCGTCTCGGCGCGATCTTGGGAGAACAACTGCTTCTTATTCAGTGTAGCAGCCCCCGGAGCCCCCAGGGCTCCTTCCTCACCAGGTCGCAGGGCAGTCGCGGTCCTGAAGGCGAGCTTGAAGGCCGACAAGGCTTCCTTGGTGTTTGTGGCCATAGTGAGGACGCCGCTGCTCCACAGCATCTTCATGAGGTTGTAGGCAGGGTTGGTCGCTGCCATGAACTGGGCCAAGGCTAGGTTCCCAAGGATGGCATTGTAAGGGAGACCAGTGCGGGTGATGTCAAAGTCAATGAGCTCGGTGCGGTAGTTGTCGCGGGTGCCGAAGGTGACAAGGAGGTGGATCTGCCCCAGGGGGCTGGTGGAGCCGTCGACAACCCTAGAGAAGGGCTTGGTGGGGCGGAGCCGGCCATGCGGCACGTGAAGCAAGCCGAAAGCTTCCATGGAGAGCATGTTGAGGCCAGCTTCATTGTCGATGAGGGTCTTGGTGAGCGCCACATTGCAGATGGTGGGGGTGCAAAGCATCGGGAGCACGCCGGCGCTCGTGGTGGTCGCTGGGTGATCTCTCGAGTCGAAGCAGAGGTCGGCCGTGGGCTCTGCCCATCCTGGAGGAGGTCGCTACTGCATGTGGGTGGCACCCACCTGGTGGAAGAACTACTTGACATGGAGGTCCGAGGGCGGCGCCTGTGAGCCACCGAAGAGGGCGGAGACGGCGTGGGGTGCTGGTGCCGTGAAGCGCGTGACGAAGATGTCGTGCAACTCCTCCTAGGATGCCATAGAAGACCCCGGCAAGCTGAGAAGCCAGCGCACGGCGCGACCGCCAGGGCAAGGGGAGCCAATTTGCCATGTCCTTGTTGTCGCCGTCTGCCGCCCAAATAGCCTCCTCGTACGCCTCGAGGAATTCTGCCGGGTCCACCGCACCGTCGTATTGGGGTGGCTGCCCCGGCCTGAACTTGGGTGGCCACTGCACCCACCGCAGGACGGGGGTAAAAGCTCGAAGGCCCTCGACATCCCTGAAAGCACGCATCGATCTGGTCGATGGAGGGGCATCCGCCATGAGAGCCGACAGTGGAGCGTGCTTTCAGGGATGTCGAGGGCCTCCGAGCTTTTACCCCCGCCCTGCGGCGGGTGCAGTGGCCACCCAAGTTCAGGCCGGGCTGCCACCCCAATACGACGGCGTGGCGGACCTGGCAGGCTTCTTCCAGGCGTACGAGGAGGCTGTTTCGGCAGCCGGCGACGACGACAAGGTCATGGTGAACTGGCTCCCCATGGCCCTAGCGGGCGCGCTGCGTGCCTGGCTTCTCAGCTTGCCAGGGTCTTCTGTGGCATCTTGGGAGGAGTTGCGCGACCTCTTCATGCGCTTCTGATGATCCACAAGTGTAGGGGATCTATCGTAGCCTTTTCGATAAGTAAGAGTGTCAAACCCAACGAGGAGCAGAAGGAAATGATAAGCGGTTTTCAGCAAGGTATTCTCTGCAAGCACTGAAATTATCCGTAACAAATAGTTTTGTGATAAGGTAACTTGTAACGAGTAGCAAGTAATAAAAGTAAATAAGGTGCAGCCAGATGGCCCAATCCTTTTTGTAGCAAATGACAAGCCTGGACAAACTCTTATATGAAGGAAAGCGCTCCCGAGGACACATGAGAATTATCGTCAAGCTAGTTTTCATCACGTTCATATGATTCGCGTTCGGTACTTTGATAATTTGACATGTGGGTGGACCGGTTCTTGGGTACTATCCTTACTTGGACAAGCATCCCACTTATTATTAACCCCTACTGCAAGCATCCGCAACTACAACAGAAGTATTAAGGTAAACCTAACCATAGCATGAAACATATGGATCAAAATCAGCCCCTTACGTAGCAAAGCATAAACTAGGGTTTAAGCTTCTGTCATTCTAGCAACCCATCATCTACTTATTACTTCCCAATGCCTCCCTCTAGGCCCAAACAATGGTGAAGTTTCATGTAGTCGACGCTCACATGATACCACTAGAGGGATGACAACATACATCTCATCAAAATATCGAACGAATTCCAAATTCACATGACTACTAATAGCAAGACTTCTCCCATGTCCCCAGGAACAAACGTAACTACTCACAAAGCATATTCATGTTCATAATCAGAGGTGTATTAATCTGCATAATGGACCTGAACATATAATCTTCCACCAAGTAAACCAACTAGCATCAACTACAAGGAGTAATCAACACTACTAGCAACCCACATGTACCAATCTGAGGTTTGGATACCAAGATTGGATACAAGAGATGAACTAGGGTTTGAGATCAGATGGTGCTGGTGAAGATGTTGATGGATATTGACCCCCTACCTATGAGAGGATCGTTGGTGATGATGATGGCGATGATTTCCCCCTCCCGGAGGGAAGTTTCCCCGGCAGAACAGCTCCGCCGGAGCCCTAGATTGGTTCCGCCAAGGTTCCGCCTCGTGGCGGCGGAGTTTCGCCCCAAAAAGCTTGCTTATGATTTTTTCTCGGACGAAAGACCTCATATAGCAGAAGATGGGCATCGGAGGGCCACCAGGGGGCTCACGAGGTAGGGGGCGCGCCCAGGGGGGTAGGGTGCTCCCCCCACCCTTGTGGCTGGTGGGTGGCCCCCCTCTGGTACTTCTTGCGCTCAGTATTTTTTATATATTCTGGAAATAACTTGTAATGCCCTCGATGCGGCTATATCTCCCACGTGTCGAAGCACGATTTAGAGGCATAACCGCATTGAAAGCAATGTCGCAAGTGAGGTAATCTTCACACAACCCATGTAATACATAAGGGAAAGAGATACATAGTTGGCTTACAATCACCACTTCACACAATTACATGAATAAAGCATTACAACATCCAAATACAATGAAGGTCCAACTATGGAACCAAAATAAAAGAAGAAGCCCAAATGGGACAAGGTCCCCGATCGACCCCAACTGGGCTCCACTACTGATCAACTAGAACGAAACAACACAAAGGACAAGATCTTCATCGAGCTCCTCCTGAGCTTGGTTGCATCGTCTGCACGGACTCAACGGCACCTGCAAGCTGGTTTTGGAAGTATCTGTGAGCCACGGGGACTCAGCAATCTCGCACCCTCGTGATCAAGATTATTTAAGCTTATAGTTAAGGCAAGGTAAAATGTGGAGCTGCAGCAAGCGACTAGCATATATGGTGGCTAACCTATTTGCAAAACAGAGTGAGAAGAGAAGTCAAAGCACGATCGAGAAACTATGATCAAGAAGTGATCCTAGAACAACCTGCGTCAAGCATAACTCCAACACCGTCTTCACTTCCCGGACTCCGCCGAGAAGAGACCATCACGGTTACACACACGGTTGATGTATTTTAATTAAGGTCAACTTCAGGTTTTCTACAACCGGACATTAACAAATTCCCATCTGCCCATAACCGCGGGCACGGCTTTTGAAAGTTCAAATCCCTGCAGGGGTGTCCCAACTTAGCCCATCACAAGCTCTCATGGTCAATGAAGGATATTCCTTCTAGCGGGAATACCGGATCAGACTCGGAATCCCAGTTACAAGACAATTTCGACAAGTTAAAACAAATCCAGCAACACCGCCCCAATGTGCCGACAAATCCCGATAGGAGCTGCACATATCTCGTTCTCAGGGCACACTCAGATGAGCGCTCCATACAACTAAAACCAAACCTCGAGTTTCCCCGAGGGGGCGCTGCACAGGACTCTAGTTTGGACCAACACTCAGAGGAGCACTAGCCCCAGGGAGTTAAAATAAGATGACCCTTGAGTCTGCAGAACCCAAGGGAAAGAGAAGGGCTAGGTGGCGAATGGTAAAACCAATGTTGGGCATTGCTGGAAGATTTTTATTCAAGGCGAACTGTCAAGGGGTTCCCATTATTACCCAACCGCGTAAGGAACGCAAAATCCGGGAACATAACACCGATATGACGGAAACTAGGGCGGCAAGAGTGGAACAAAACACTAGGCAAAAGGCCGAGCCTTCCACCCTTTACCAAGTATATAGATGCATTAATTAAATAAGAGATATTGTGATATCCCAACAAGTAAACATGTTCCAGACAAGGAACAACATCTCCATGTTCCAACAAGGAACAAACTTCAATCTTCACCTGCAACTAACAACGCTATAAGAGGGGCTGAGCAAAGCGGTAACATAGCCAAACAACAGTTTGCTAGGACAAGGTGGGTTAGAGGCTTGGTTGAACAATATGGGAGGCATGATAAGCAAGTGGTAGGTATTGCAGCATAGGCATAGCAAAAGAGCGAGCAACTAGCAAGCAAAGATAGAAGTGATTTCGAGGGTATGATCATCTTGCCTGAGATCCCGCAAGGAAGAAGAACGAGTCCATGAAGAAGATAAACGGACATAGAAAAACAGGTCACGATGTTACCGGAACCAACCCGATGGAGCAAACACCGGAAATAAGCACACAACATAGTAAACAAACAACACAAGAACATGGTATGATATGCGGGATGCGGTATGCGATGCATATGCATGATTTGACAAGGAATGATTGAACCTGGCCTCAACTTGGAAATCCAAGTGTGCCACTGGAAAGGTGAGGTGATTTCGGTTGAAATCGATATAAAGAACACCGGAATCGGAGACACGGTTTGGAAATGGCAAGCAAAACAAATATGGCACCGGTCTGCGATAAACAGAAAGTAGCCATCTAGATGCATCAAGATAATTAAGCTACAACACTCAAACCTGGCAACAAAATACATGGAATGGATTCACTCAAGATGCTTGACAAGAAAGGAACACTGAGCTCCGGCCAATTCATCCATTAACAGGTTCAAACAAGCATGGCAAAAGAGCAAATGGTAAACAGATTTCAGACTTAGTGAAATTAACACAAGCCTGGAATTTCAGATCAGGTAGCACACTTTGGAGCATGAAAACTATAAGCTACAGGAACTTAACAAGTCAAAGTAAAGCATGCCATGGAGCTACTCAAAGAGCTAAACAAAAGTCCCTTAGTGACCTTGAGCTAAAAGGGATCAGAAAATACAATTGCAAGCATGCGAACATGGCAAAAACATAATCAGATTATAGACTTAGGGAAAAACTGGAACATGCAAATCAGATATCAAGTAGGCATGTTTACGAGCTCGATGCACTCACTACAGAGCAAGGCATGACAATCGAAGCATACACCCATTAATAATACACATTATACAAGCTAGACATGGCAAGAACAACAACATAGCATGCACGGATCAACAACAACATCCTCGGCAAAATTGCTAACAAGTAGACAATCTGCCCAGATTCACGAAATGACAAAAGTAGAGCTCGATTGACTCAAGCTAGGGTGCTCCATAAATGCAAATAAAGACATGGATGGATAGAGCACTACAAGAACAAAACATCCTTACTGATCATCCTCAAAAGAGGCACGGGTCACTAGGAAACAACATGAACATATGGCATATTGATAAGAACAGCTCGAGGACTTAGTGGAATTGCTAAGTCCCTCAAATCAGCATTAACGAATGCACCACTTTGCAAGCTTATGCTAGTCACCACACACATCACAAAAATACTTGGATGGCACCTATGGAAAGATGACATGGCATATAACAAAACACATGTAGAGCTCAGGATCATATCATGCACACAATAATTATGGCAAAAATGACAAATAGCTAAATGATGCAGCAGATCTGACAATTAACTCAAATAGCTCTCTTCCAACAGCATTTCGGGCATCATGGTGAGCTCAAATGAAAATGATGCAATGATATGAAATGATCTACTCTCTGAGACGAACATTTTGATATGCTACACGCGCAAAACGGAGCTACGGATGCAAAGTTACGATGCGATGAACATTGCAAAATAAATTAGGGTTTGGAGGGAAAGTCAACCCGAGGGGATTCGTCCAGATCTAGATCCGGCTGCACGCATAACGGAGTTGACCGGAACCTCGCCGGAGAAGACGGACGCGGTGGCCGGAGTCAGTGAAGCTGCTCGCCGGTGACGAGGAGGAGGCGGTGGGGGCCGGAGTCGGCGGCGGCGACGGCGGTGGCCCGTGGTGGCGGCGCGACACGACGGGGCCGAGGAGACGGCGCTCGCCGGCGATGGACGCACGTGGCGGCGCGGCGAACACGGCGCGACGGCGCGGCGAGCCTTCGGGGATGCGGGAGGCAGGCGCGGTGCGCCCGAGGCGGTGAGGACGCCCAGGCGCGGGGCGGCGGCGGTTCGGGCCCCGCGGGCCGGATCTGGGCGACGTGGCGCGGCCTGGTTGGCTCACGGCGGCGGCGAAGTGATGTGGCGCGGCCTGGTTGGCTCACGGCGGCGGCGGGGTGACGTGGCGTGACGGGATTCACCGGAGTGAGGTGGAGGGCGCAGCGGACATGTCCGGCCGGCGCGGGAGGAATTGTCCGGCGGCGCGCGGAGGAGGAGGTTAGGGTTTCATCTGCGCGCAAATTCCGGGAGGGACACATATTTATAGGTAGAGGGAGCTAGGAGAGTCTAAATGAGGTGCGGTTTTCGGCCACGTGATCGTGATCGAACGACCGAGATGATGGAGAGGGTTTAGGTGGGTTTTGGGCCAAATTGGAGGGGTGTTGGGGTGCAACACACACGAGGCCTTTTCGGTCCCTCGGTTAACCGTTGGAGCATCAAACGAAGTCCAAATGGTACGAAACTTGACAGGCGGTCTACCGGTAGTAAACCAAGGCCGCTTGGCCAGTCTCAGTCCAATCCAGAAATGTTTAACACCCGCACACGAAAAAAGGTAGAAAGGGACACCGGGTGACATAGGAGCGCCGGATTGCAAAACGGACAACGGGGAAAATGCTCGGATGCATGAGACGAACATGTATGCAAATGAAATGCACATGATGACATGATATGCAATGCATGACACGCAAGCAAAGACAACGCAACGACACCGAATAACTGAAGGACACCTGGCACAACGGTCTCGGGGCGTTACAACACTCCACCACTACGAGAGGATCTCGTCCCGAGATCTAGAATGGCACCGGAGGGACAACGAAATAGAAAGAGGAGAGGTAAAGCTAAGTTGCTTCTTTGAAAAACGAGAGAAACCACGATCCTGAAAAAGTTAAGCCATTTCGGGAAAAGAATACAACGGAGGTGAACGAACTTGAAAACACTCCGTTAGAAAAGAGGAACAAGGAAGAACAAATTCGGGCAGCACTCCGGTTGAAAAGAAATACAAGGCTTGATATGATGAAAAGAACTTGAGCAGAGGGCAGGACACTCCGGTTAAACAAGATAGAGAAGGAATAAGACTGATATAATTTGGACAAAACTTCGACTGTAAATGGAAGAAATTGAACATGATCTTGACAACACGAGATGATGAGTGAAAAGAGCAACATCAATAGACCTCCAGGAGAAAGAATAGAATAAAGATAATTGAAATAGGAGATTGGAGAAGAAAACAACATCTTCTACCTCCGATGAGCTTGAAAAGCATCTTAAAGAGAAGGGTCGAACGGAGTTGTTGGAAAACCCACAACGAAAAGAATAAGCTTGATACGGTCTTATGGAGTACATCTCAAATCATGAGGTGACAACCTGCCACTCATGGGAAAAGAATTGGATTGGTATGAACAAGGAGACGAGGAACTTATTTCACCGGGAGGATAAAGAAGAACTTGGGTCCTTTATAAGCACCATAGATAGCAGCAATCCTTAGGGACAGCTTTAGGTGAAATATAACCCAAGGTAACTCCCATGACGAGATTGATGGATTTAAAATACCTAATTCTTAATAACATGTGAATCATGAAACATGAACTCAAATTATCAAGAATGACATAATACCACCTCCAATGATACGAAAGAAAAAAATTGCACTCCGGATAGCAAGAAGAAGAATGCTTGAGCTCCTCTGAAAAGAATCTCGATGAATACTTTGACAAAGAAATAAATCCTTGATGAACCATCTTGTAGAGCCTTCATGAGAACTCCGGTAATAAAAGAAATGATCAATCGAAATGGAGAATGAAAGGAATAAGGTTGAAGCCTTGCAATGATTTAGATGGGGCTTCATGATGAAATAATAGAGAGAACTTGGAACTCCGGGAAAAAGAGAAGATGACACCAATTGAAACCGAGAATTTGATGACCCTCCGGAATAAGGAATTACTCTCTTGAATGAAAAAAGAATAAGAATTACATTATGCTTATCCTTCACCAATTTAATTGATGACAAGCACGGATTAGGCATATGACTTATCCTCGTAGAAAGGATTAATATAGATATAGCGCAAATTTGAGAAGGTCTTCAACGATCCACCGGTAGAATCGAAACAACGAATGAATTGATATGATAAAGAAGGAAGAGAAAACTTGAACGAACCACCGTAAGAATTGCAAAGAACAATTAAAACATGAAGATACACCGGGAAGAATTATGAAATGAATGAGGATACTTGAGAGAATTTAGATACAAGTGAACGAAGGGATCACAAACTGATTAGAGAATATTTGAATGATGCACCGGTATGATTTGGAGAACACGAGCTGAAAGCTGGAATGAATAATTATGAGATGATGGGCTCCGAAGAATCTAACTGAAAGGACTCTTGAATTGCTCCGGATGGGTGAAAAGAATTATCACAAACAAAAACAATTATGAGAGGACGTCAACAAGCTAGAATCACGAATCTTGAAGAGAATGGAGCAAGATTTAAGAGAAACTCTTCTTCGGTCTTCAAAATCCGAGAATGACGATGAGAAACACCACCAAGAATAATTGAGGCACACTGGAATGAAGAATGGAAAAGGTTGAGCCAACTATGAAAAGAATTTGAAAGATCTTGGAGAAAAACATATGACAGATGATGAATCATTTTTATGTCAAATTTGAAAGGAATTTGAGAGTAACGCCGGAAAAAAAAGAAGAGTCAGGTAAGATCCTGGGAAAAGACCTGTGGGTTAGGGCCCACTCAAAAGAAACACCGTTGAACGATTTAAAAGAGAGAAAGCACCGGTTGAATTCAATGACTTGAATGAGGGAACATCCTCGAAAGAGCTTGAACGAAAGCAGAGTGGAAAACACGAATCTCCGAGATATCTTGAGCACTCCGAAACAATTGAATAGCGAGAAGTGGATGAATATGAGGAGCACCGGCAAGAAAAAGTATTGAAATACGGAAAAGAATATGATCAACACCGAAAGCTTGAATTGAATCCACCGAAGAAGAAAGAGAATGAATAATGATGAACTTGAGGCTCCGTTAGGATCTTCATGAGAATCACCGAATAAGAACATGAAGGAAAAGGAATGGAGAGACTTCCATCAATAAAATGGATACTTGAATAAGAAATCTAAGTCTTGAAAAAAAGGGTGGGAGGGCGGGAAATCAAAGACAACATAGAACGGATGAAAAGAACACCATTGAGAAAGCTGAGATTGAATCTTGCGGATGTTGAAAATGAACGGATCCACTTGAAGAGAAATACGCCGGTTGAAAAGAAAATGGCATGACAATCTCGATTATCATGAAGGATTGGTATTCACATCGAAGTATGAGAACACCATTTGGGGAAGGTATGGAATCAACACTTGACATTGAAGCAACTCGAATACCACAACTCAAAACAAAACAAAGGATTGGCTTGCAGAATAAGCCAGAACAAACATATTATAGAGATTTCGTCCGAAGTTTTCGTGGTGGGGCCTACACGGGCTCGATCGTACAGCACCATCATGTACAAGGCAGTGCACATGACATACGAAGCGTCCCCGAGTCGGCATAGCCAAGGACTCTTTAAGACACAATGAGACCACTGTAAAACCGACCGTGGATAGGCGGACCACTAGACGTCGAACCCCAATTTCATATCATACATCTGTCGGAAAGATATCTTAAGAGCTACTTGATTTCCCACTTATAAACTCCTGAAACTTTCCCGGTTATGCAATCAGGTGTTGGGGATACAGGGGAAGCATAATATCTCACCCAAAACTAGCAAATCCTACATCCAGTTGTATCCATCCTTCAACACATAACCAAGAAACCTTCGGAAATCGTCTACCTCAACCTTCGAAAAGCATCCGTTATACAAGTTATGGCAATACTCCCGAACTCCCACCCTAGTACTGGGTGGCGTCGAGGTTATCTCACCAACAACTGCATAAAAGAGATTTTCGATGTCGGCGAAACTAAACTCAGGTATTCCAGAACTGCAACGATAAAATTGTGACGACAACACCTCGGAGCTCGACTCCCCGGGACACTGCCACAACCCCTAAATGACAGGAGGCACCAAGAACAATGTTCTCATCACAAATCGTTCGGAACGATTCCAAGATACCCGCGTGATCCTAAAAAAAATTTAGTGAAATTTGAGAAGAGAAGAGTCAAAACTCTACGTCAGGATGCCTTACCAGAGCGATGAAGGGATTGGGGAGTAAAAAGAATTCCTAAACTCTCCGATATATATATCCTAAATGACTCAAAACATTTTTCTAGACTCAAACTCGGCTGCTAAAAACGATCAAGCAGTGGGGCTCCTAAGGTCGGGGAAGGCTCTGATACCAACTTGTAACGCCCTCGATGTGGCTATATCTCCCACGTGTCGAAGCACGACTTAGAGACATAACCGCATTGAAAGCAATGTCGCAAGTGAGGTAATCTTCACACAACACATGTAATACATAAGGGAAAGAGATACATAGTTGGCTTACAATCGCCACTTCACACAATTACATGAATAAAGCATTACAACATCCAAATACAATCAAGGTCCGACTACGGAACCAAAATAAAAGAAGAACCCCAAATGCGACTAGGTCCCCGATCGACCCCAACTGGGCTCCACTACTGATCAACTAGAACAAAACAACACCAAAGGACAAGATCTTCGTCGAGCTCCTCCTGAGCTTGGTTGCATCGTCTGCACGGACTCAACGGCACCTGCAAGCTGGTTTTGGAAGTATCTGTGAGCCACGGGGACTCAGCAATCTCGCACCCTCGCGATCAAGACTATTTAAGCTTATAGGTAAGGCAAGGTAAAATGTGGGGCTGCAGCAAGCGACTAGCATATATGGTGGCTAACCTATTCGCAAAAGAGAGCGAGAAGAGAAGGCAAAGCACGATCGAGAAACTATGATCAAGAAGTGATCCTAGAACAACCTGCGTCAAGCATAACTCCAATACCGTGTTCACCTCCCGGACTCCGCCGAGAAGAGACCATCACGGTTACACACGCGGTTGATGTATTTTAGTTAAGGTCAACTTCAGGTTTTCTACAACCGTACATTAACAAATTCCCATCTGCCCATAACCGCGGGCACGGCTTTCGAAAGTTCAAATCCCTGTAGGGGTGTCCCAACTTAGCCCATCACAAGCTCTCACGGTCAATGAAGGATATTCCTTCTAGCGGGAAGACCGGATCAGACTCGGAATCCCAGTTACAAGAAAATTTCGACAAGTTAAAACAAATCCAGCAACACCACCCGAATGTGCCGACAAATCCCGATAGGAGCTGCACATATCTCGTTCTCAGGGCACACTCAGATGAGCTCTCCATACAACTAAAACCAAACCTCGAGTTTTCCCGAGGGGGCGCTGCACAGGACTCTAGTTTGGACCAACACTCAGAGGAGCACTGGCTCGGGGGAGTTAAAATAAGATGACCCTTGAGTCTGCAGAACCCAAGGGAAAGAGAAGGGCTAGGTGGAGAATGGTAAAACCAATGTTGGGCATTGCTGGAAGAGTTTTATTCAAGGCGATCTGTCAAGGGGTTCCCATTATTACCCAACCGCGTAAGGAACGCAAAATCCGGGAACATAACACTGATATGACGGAAACTAGGGCGGCAAGAGTGGAACAAAACACTAGGCAAAAGGCCGAGCCTTCCACCCTTTACCAAGTATATAGATGCATTAATTAAATAAGAGATATTGTGATATCCCAACAAGTAAACATGTTCCAAACAAGGAACAACATCTCCATGTTCCAACAAGGAACAAACTTCAATCTTCACCTGCAACTAACAACGCTATAAGAGGGGCTGAGCAAAGCGGTAACATAGCCAAACAACGGTTTGCGAGGACAAGGTGGGTTAGAGGCTTGGTTCCACAATATGGGAGGCATGATAAGCAAGTGGTAGGTATCGCAGCATAGGCATCGCAAAAGAGCAAGCAACTAGCAAGCAAAGATAGAAGTGATTTCGAGGGTATGATCATCCATCCTGAGATCCCGCAAGGAAGAAGAACGAGTCCATGAAGAAGATAAACGGACGTAGACGAATGGGTCCTCACAAACGCGATGTTACCGGAACCAACCCGAAGGAGCAAACACCGGAAAGAAGCACACAACATAGTAAACAAACAACACAAGAACATGGTATGATATGCGGGATGCGGTATGCGATGCATATGCATGATTTGACAAGGAAAGATTGAACCTGGCCTCAACATGGAAATCCAAGTGTTCCACTGGAAAGGTGAGGTGATTTCGGTTGAAATCGATATAAAGAACACCAGAATCGGAGACACGGTTTGGAAATGGCAAGCAAAACAAATATGGCACCGGTCTGCGATAAACAACAAGTAGCCATCTAGATGCATTAAGATAATTAAGCTACAACACTCAGACATGGCAACAAAATACATGGAAGGGATTCACTCAAGATGCTTGACAAGAAAGGAACACTGAGCTACGGCCAATTCATCCATTAACAGGTTCAAACATGCATGGCAAAAGAGCAAATGGTAAACAGGTTTCAGACTTAGTGAAATTAACACAAGCCTGGAATTTCAGATCAGGTAGCACACTTTGGAGCATAAAAACTATAAGCTAAAGGAACTTAACATGTCAAAGTAAAGCATGGAATGGAGCTACTCAAAGAGCTAAACAAAAGTCCCTTAGTGACCTTGAGCCAAAAGGGATCAGAAAATACAATTGCAAGCATGCGAACATGGCAAAAACATAATTAGATTACAGACTTAGAGAAAAACTGGAACATGCAAATCAGATATCAAGTCGGCATGATTACGAGCTCGATGCACTCACTACAGAGCAAGGCATGACATTCTAAGAATACACCCATTAATAATACACATTATACAAGCTAGACATGGCAAGAACAACAACATAGCATGCATGGATCAACAACAACATCCTCGGCAAAATTGCTAACAAGTAGACAATCTGCCCAGATTCATGAAATGACAAAAGTAGAGCTCGATTGACTAAAGCTAGGGTGCTCCATAAATGCAAATAAATACATGGATGGATAGAGCACTACAAGATTAACAAAACGTCCTTACTGATCATCCTTAAAAGAGGCACGGATCACTAGGAAACAACATGAACATATGGCATATTGATAAGAACAGCTCAAGGACTTAGTGGAATTGCTAAGTCCTTGAAATCAGCATTAACCAATGCACCACTTTGCAAGCTTGTGCCTAGTCACCACACACATCACAAAAATACATGGATGGCACCTCTGGAAAGATGACATGGCATATAACAAAACACATGTAGAGCTCAATAGCATATCATGCACACAATAATCATGGCAAAAATGACAAATAGCTAAATGATGCAACAGATCTGACAATCAACTCAAATAGCTCTCTTCCAACAGCATTTCGGGCATCATGATGAGCTCAAATTAAAATGATGCAATGATATGAAATGATGTACTCTCTGAGGCGAACATTTTGATATGCTACACGCGCAAAACGGAGCTACGGATGCAAAGTTACGATGCGATGAACATTGCAAAATAAATTAGGGTTTGGAGGGAGAGTCAACCCGAGGGGATTCGTCCAGATCTGGATCCGGCTGCACGCATAACGGAGTTGACCGGAACCTCGCCGGAGAAGACGGACGCGGTGGCCGGAGTCAGTGAAGCTGCTCGCCGGCGACGAGGAGGAGGCGGTGGGTGCCGGAGTCGGCGGCGACGGCGGTGGCCCGCGGTGACGGCGCGACGCGGCGGGGCCGAGGAGACGGCGCTCGCTGGCGACGAAGGCACACGACGGCGTGGCGAACACAACGCGGTGGCGTGGCGAGCCTTCGGGGATGCGGGAGGCTGGCGCGGTGCGCCCGAGGCGGCGAGGACGCCCAAACGCGGGGCGGCGGCGGTTCGGGCCACGCGGGCCGGATCTGGGCCGCGCAGGCCCGCGGCGGCGGAGGAAAGAGGAGGTACGGCAGGGTGGCGATGTGGCGCGGCCTGGTTGGCTCGCGGCGGTGGCGGGGTGATGTGGCACGACGGGATTCGCCGGAGTGAGGTGGAGGGCGCAGCAGACATGTCCGGCCGGCGCGGGAGGAATTGTCCGGCGGCGCGCGGAGGAGGAGGTTAGGGTTTCATCCGCGCGCAAATTCTGGGAGGGACACATATTTATAGGTAGAGGGAGCTAGGAGAGTCCAAATGAGGTGCGGTTTTCGGCCACGCGATCGTGATCGAACGACCAAGATGATGGAGAGGGTTTAGGTGGGTTTTGGGCCAAATTGGAGGGGTGTTGGGCTGCAACACACACGAGCCCTTTTCGGTCCCTTGGTTAACCGTTGGAGCATCAAACGAAGTCCAAATGGTACGAAATTTGACAGGTGGTCTACCGGTAGTAAACCAAGGCCGCTTGGCAAGTCTCGGTCCAATCCAGAAATGTTTAACACCCGCACACGAAAAGTGGTAGAAAGGGACACCGGGTGACATACGAGCGCCGGATTGCAAAACGGACAACGGGGAAAATGCTCGGATGCATGAGACAAACATGTATGCAAATGAAATGCACATGATGACATGATATGCAATGCATGACACGCAAGCAAAGACAACGCAACAACAGCAAATAACTGGAGGACACCTGGCACAACGGTCTCAGGGCGTTACATAACTTCCGTGAAGTTTTAGGATTTTTGGAGCTGTGCAGAATAGGTGTCTAATATTTGCTCCTTTTCCAGCCCAAAATCCCAGCTGCCGGTATTCTCCCTCTTCATGTAAACCTTGTAAAATAAGAGATAATAGGCATAAGTATTGTGACATAATGTGTAATAACAGCCCATAATGCAATAAATATCGATATAAAAGCATGATGCAAGATGGACGTATCAACTCCCCCAAGCTTAGACTTCACTTGTCCTCAAGCGAAAGCCAAAATAGAAAAATATGTCCACATGTTTAGAGATAGAGGTGTCGATAAAAATAAAATACGGACATGAGGGCATCATGATCATTCTTAGAACGACAATGTATATATATCTTGTCATATGATCTCTTATGCTAAAGTAACAATTCAATCACAATTTCAAGTATGAAACATAAACTTCGTTGAGAACCAACAAACTCTAATCTCAGTCATTGAGGCAATTGCAATTTATCATGACATAGGAAAGAGTCAATATAAGAGCTTTGCAGCAAGTCCACATACTCAACTATCATTTAGTGTTTCACAATTGCTAACACTCACGCAATATTTATGGGTATGGAGTTTTAATCAGACATAGAGAAAGATAGGGGATTATAGTTTTGCCTCCCAACATTTTACCTCAAGGGTAATGTCAACCATAATAGTTCATGAAAACTCACATCCAATTAGCTATATGTATCTGGATCTTTCCAACACACTGTGCTTGCCAAAGGATAAAATGTAAAAGGAAAAGATAGGCCCTTCGTAGAGGGAAGATAAAAGTAAAAGATAGGCCCTTCGCAGAGGGAAGCAGAGGTTGTCATGCACTTTTATGGTTGGATGCACAAAATCTTAATGCAAAAGAACGTCACTTTATATTGCCACTTGTGATATGGACCTTTATTATGCAGTCTGTCGCTTTTATTTCTTCCACATCACAAGATCGTATAAAGCTTATTTTCTCCACATTAATAAGTCATACATATTTAAAGAGCAATTTTTATTGCTTGCACCGATGACAACTTACTTGAAGGATCTTACTCAATCCATAGGTAGATATGGTGGACTCTCATGGCAAAAATGGGTTTAGGGATATTTGGAAGCATAACTAGTATCTCTACTTGGTGCAAATAAATTGGCTAGCAAGAGAGGGAAAGGCAAGCTCAACATGTTGGATGATCCATGACAATATAATTTATCTCAGATGAAAGAAAACATAACCCATTACGTTGTCTTTCTTGTCCAACGTCAACTCTTAGCATGTCATACTTTAATGAGTGCTCACAATCATAAAAGATGTCCAAGATAGTATATTTATATGTTAACCTCTCTTTCTTTATTAGTTCCTATTAATTGCAACGATGACCAAAACTATGTTTGTCAACTCTCAACAACTTTTATTCATCATACTCTTTATATGTGAGCTCATTACTCTCCATATGATCCGTATGATCTCTTTTTTTATTTTTATTCTTTCTCTTTTTATTTTATTCCCTCAAGATCATAGCAAAATAATCAGGCCCTTGACTCAACACTAAACTTTATTATATATAGCTCACGGACTCGATTACATAGAAGGATCATAAAGCAAAAACTCACAACTAGATCATACTAAAACTTTATTCTACTAGATCAAGATATTATCAAAAGGATCGAACTAAGAAAAAAGGTAAAGATAAAAGTGATGGTGATATGATACCGGGGCACTCCCCCAAGCTTGGCAGCTGCCAAGGGGAGTGCCCATACCAGATACTCAATTCTTATTTGTTGGTGAAGAAGGTGGAGTTATTGATGATGGATAGTCGCACATCGAGCGTAGGAGGTCCTCCAACTTGCGGATAATGCCCTTGAGTGCGATGATATCCTCCTTCAAAAAAATATTTTCACGTGTGACATACTTGTTTTGTATACGGGCTAACTCAATCATCTTGAAAGTTTCGATCTCAGTTGGGGTAAGAAGATTGTGATCAAGTTGAAGGATGTCTTCTGCTGCCGGAACTTGGTCCTCCGTGGCCTTTTTGATCCCTTCATCCTTGTTGATCTCCATAGGTTCTTCCCTCTTCAGTTCTATCTTCATTAGCCAAGCATCATTGTCACCATTGTTGGAGGAGGGCGACAACATGATGCCTGGCCTTGACAACCCTGACAGAAAACAGCTCGAAACAAGAACAGAGGATATTTGCGTGTAATGGTGGTCAAAACCTTCGGGAGATTATACGTTGAATTTTTACAGACCAAAAGAAGTATCGTGCAAGAAAATGGAGTCCGGAGAGCACACAAGGTGCCCACGAGGAAGGGGCGCGCCAAGGGGGGTAGGGCGGGCCCTCCACCCTCGTGGAAACCTCGTGTCCTTTCCGGTCTACTTCTTATTTTCCTATTTTATTAAATATTCCAAAACAAAGAAATATTGCCATTAGAACTGTTTTGGAGTCGGTTTACTTACCGTACCACATACCTATTCCTTTTCGGAGTCTGAAACGTTCCGGAAAGTGTCCCTTATGTATTCCTACGGGGTTACGGTTTCAATAACATTACTTTCAACATTTATGGGATTACCTGAGATATAATGTTTGATTCTATGACCGTTCACCACCTTTGGATTTGTGCCTTCGAAGTTGTAGATTTTTATGGCACTGGAACGATAGACCTCCTCGATAACGTAAGGACCTTCCCATTTAGAGAGAAGTTTGCCTACAAAAAAATCTTAAACAAGAGTTGTATAGCAATACATAATCACCTACATTGAACTCACACTTTTGTATCCTTCTATCACGCCATCTTTTAACTTTTTCTTTAAACAGCTTGGCATTTTCATAAGCCTGGGTTCTCCATTCATCAAGTGAGCTAATGTCAAATAACATCTTCTCACCAGCAAGTTTAAAATCATAATTGAGCTCTTTAATGGCCCAATATGCCTTATGTTCTAGCTCAAGAGGTAAGTGACATGCTTTGTCGTAAACCATTTTATACGGAGACGTACCCATAGGATTTTTATATGCAGTTCTATAAGCCCATAATGCATCATCAAGTTTCTTGGACCAATTCTTTCTAGATCTATTAACAATCTTTTGCAAGATTAATTTGAGCTCTCTATTACTCAATTATACTTGACCACTAGACTGTGGGTGATATGGAGATGCAATTCTATGATTAACATCATACTTAGCAAGCATTTTATGAAAGGCACCATGAATAAAATGTGAACCACCATCAGTAATTAAATATCTAGGGACTCCAAACCTCGGAAAAAGAACTTCTTTAAGCATCTTAATAGAGGTGTTATGATCAGCACTACTAGTTGGAATAGCTTTTACCCACTTAGTAACGTAATCAACAGCAACAAAAATATTTGTATACCCATTAGAGGAAGGAAATGGTCCCATATAATCAAAGCCCCAAACATCAAATGGTTCAATAACAAGTGAATAATTCATAGGCATTTCTTGACGTCTACTAATATTACCAATTCTTTGACATTCATCACAATACAAGACAAATTTATGGGCATCCTTGCAGAGAGTAGGCCAATAAAAACCGGATTGCAATACCTTATGTGCGGTTCTATCTCCAGCATGGTGTCCTCCATAAGCCTCGGAGTGACACTTGTGTAGGATATGTTCCTGTTCATGCTCAGGTACACAAACGTCTAATAATACCATCTACTCCTTCTTTATAAAGATGTGGGTCATCCCAAAAGTAATGTCTCAAATCAGTGAAGAACTTTTTCTTTAGCTGGTATGTCAAACTAGGTGGTATAAATTTAGCAACAATATAATTAGCATAATCAGCATACCATGGAGCAGTTAGTGAAGCATTTGTGACATTTAATTGTTCATCAGGAAATCTATCATCAATAGGTAGTGGGTCATCAAGAACATTCTCTAACCTAGACAAGTTGTCTGCAACGGGGTTCTTAGCCGACTTTCTATCAATAATATCCAAATCAAATTCTTGTAGCAGGAGAACCCATCTAATAAGTCTAGGTTTAGCATATTTATTTTCCATAAGGTATTTAATAGCAGCATGATCAGTGTGAATAGTTACTTTAGAATCAACAATATAAGGTCTGAACTTATCACAAGCAAATACAACTCCTAAGAATTCCTTTTCAGTAAAAGCATAATTTCTCTGGTCATTGTCTAGAGTTTTACTAGCATATGGAATAACATTTAATTTCTTATCAACTCTTTGCCCTAGAACAGCACCTACAGCATAATCACTAGCATCACACATAATTTCAAAGGGTAAATTCCAATCAGGTGGCTGAACAATAGGTGCAGAAATTAGTCCTTTCTTAAGTATTTCAAATGCTTCTACGCAATCATCATCAAAGAAAAAGGAATATCTTTTTGTAATAGATTAGTCAGAGGCCGAGAAATTTTTGAGAAGTCCTTAATGAACCTCCTATAAAAACCAGCATGACCGAGGAAGCTTCTTATACCTTTAATGTCCTTGGGACATGGCATCTTTTCAATAGCATCAACTTTAGCTTTATCAACTTCAATACCTCTTTCAGAAATTTTATGCCCCAAGACAATACCTTCATTAACCATAAAGTGCACTTCTCCCAGTTCAAAAAAAGATTAGTGTCGGTGTACTAGAATAGGGGTACCCTAGTACCCCGAACTTGTGCACGGGCAGTTGCAGCACCCCGCGGCAAGGCTTGCCGGGCTAACACCAAGATCCTCCGTGGTTCCCTTGGAGCCATTCAAGAACAAAGTATTTAAGCTCAGGAGACAAGGCCCCGGCAAGAGGAGCTTGCCGGGAAGGCCAACCAAGGCACTCCAAGGAACTTGTCGCGACGCGCCACGCGCTCCGGCAAGGCAACAAGGCCCCGGCAAGAGGAGCTTGCCGGGAAGACCAACCAAGGTACCTCGAGGCCCGGTGAGCGGCAAGCTTTCGGACCCGACAAGATAACAGCAGCGGCAAGGCGCTTGCCGTGGCAGGCGGCCACTCTGTGCCCACGCTCCAGCGCATCCACCAACGTGTCGCTCTGGGGGCCTCTCCAGGCGCGCGTGGCAGGAGGCTGTGCAGCCAGCGGTGCGCAGTGGCGTGCGAAGCTGACAAGATCGCCATCGTTGCGAACGGTGGCGCCCCTAACGGTCCTTTTCTGCACTGTTTGGGCGACTCAGACGGGCATTTAATGCCCTTGTCCCCTGCCGTCAGGGTTAGGTAGGGTGCACTGTACAAGTAACTGTACCAACCACCTCACTTTTTACATTTGTACCCTTCTCTGGGTTGCCACCTGTCGGTGACCCCTTTAGCATATAAAAGGAGGCCCATGCGCAACGTAGAAAGGGTTCGACACGTTCGAGAGGTTGGAGGGTTGGACTAGTTCGGAACCCTGAAAAACACTACGCTCTATCTCTAGAGCAAGAACACCAGATAATCAGACAAGCAGCAGTAGGAGTGTTATCTCTCCGGAGAGCTCCGAAGCTGGGTAAACTGCTCGTGTGCTTCGCCTCGATCTGCTCTTCGTGCGATCTCCGCCCCCCGCCGAACCGAAAGGGGCCCGGTCCGCCGGCCCCATAGGTGTTCGTGGATCAGTTTCCCCCGACATCTTTGGCGCGCCAGGTAGGGGGCGTCGAGATTGTGTGAACCTGATCCGGCATTCACGCGAGCTAGATCTTCATTCCCTTCATCAACATGCCACCGAAGAAGAAGACCTCGGCGGCAGCCGCTCCGTCCACGTCACTTCCGCCACCGTTGGAGCAAACGGGTGGTGGAATGGACGCCGGCGGAAGAATGGATGTCTACGAGGAAGCTTATGATGCTGCGAGGTCCAAGGACAAGGCTGCACAAACCTCGGCGACTGTACATGTTCCGCGCCACTCTCAGGAGGCGCAAGACCAACAGCGCCATGGCACTTGCAGTGCCATACGCATGATAGGCCAAGACCAAGCTGGTGGATCTCGGGGCGCTCAAGACCAGCATGCACGCCAACGTGCTGGCACGAGCGGGGCACGGTCGCCTGGACGGGATACTGCTCCTTCTAACATAGTTAGAAGTCCGAGCTCGTCCCGCTCCTCGCGCCGTCCGCCACTGCCACCCACCACTCCAGCAGAAGCTTTGGCGCGAGCTCAACTGCTCCTAGATTACCCTCCGACGTCGGACAAGATCGACGAATGGAGGGCCACCATTCAGAGTCTCATCGGCTACACCAACGGCGACACTCCACGGCGGCCGAGCGTGTCGCCGCCGCGGCAGGGTTGCCGGGCGCAAGCCGGTGGCGACGAAACGGGTGGAGGTGCAACTACCATGCAATCACCACCACGAAGGGCAAGATCGCCGACTCGCCGGATCCACCTCGACAGCGACTCCACCGCATCGTCGGATCCACGAGCTCGTCGCGATCAGCGCCAAGTTCTTCATGATCGACAACAAGAAGACGCTCGAACTCGCATCGAGCGCGGAAGAGAAGCGCGACGTCAATCCGACAAGCGCGTTGGGCCCTCTATTGACATGCATGCGCCGGGGGAACCAGGCGATCTGCCGTACGCGGTAGGTTGCCCTGCGTTCACTCGTGAGCTGCGGCAAGTCCAGTGGCCCAGCACAAAGAACTTCAAGCCAGACGTACCGGAGAAGTACGACGGCAAGACGCATCCATCAGAGTTCCTCAGCATCTACACCATTGCGGTGCAGGCTGCCGGGGGACGGGATGACAAGATCCTTGCCAACTACTTCCCGCTGGTGCTCAAGCCCAACGTCAGATCCTGGCTCATGCACTTGCCGGACAACTCCATTTCCTCTTAGGCTGATCTGTGCCATCAGTTTGTCGGCGCCTTCACAGGCGGACACAAGCCTCATGGCCAGGAGAGTGATCTTCATCTGCTCGCCCAGAAGGAAGGAGAGCCCCTGCGCAAGTACATTCAGAGATTCAGCAGTGTGCAGCACAACATCCTAGACGTCCACCCTGCCGCGGTGATCAGCGCGTTCCATCAGAACGTGCGAAACCGCAGGATGCGGGAGGAAATGGCGATGTGCAAGATCAGGGACGTCAGTGAGTTATATGCACTGGCCGACAAGTGTGCACGTGCTGAGGAAGGGAGGAGACTCCTCGGAGAGAATGTAGGAGCGGGAGGATCTGACAGTGAAGATGCTGCCCCGGCAAGGAAAAACCGGCGGCGGAACAACAGGAGGAGGAAAGGCAAAGAGGTGCTAGTTATTGAGCAGTCCGGCAACGGTGGTGGCGCCAAGGAAGCCAAAGCTGGTGACTCCGGCAAGGAGGTTGCCGCGGAGGTGGCGGTCGCCGACAAGCAGGACGGCACCAACAAGCAGTATTGCAAGATCCACCGCACCAAGGGCCATGATCTCTAGAACTGTAAGAAAGTCGAGCAGCTTGTTGAGCAACAGAAAGCTGAATACGAGCGGCGCGACAAGGAGAAGGCCCAGGAAGGTGCTGGGGGGTCCGGCAAGAAACGTCCCGGCCGAGGAGTACGCCGCGGCAAGGCCAAGCAGCGGCAAGGAGATAGACCTCCTCGCGGCCGCGACAAGGATGAAGATGACGACGACGATGAAGACATGGATGCTGAGGAGACTGATGAGCAGGAGTTCCAGAAAGCCACGGAGGTCCTGTGCATTGACGGTGGTGCTTCTTTGCATACCTCGCACCGTTAGCTCAAGCAATGGGTGCGGGAAGTTAATGCAGCAGAACCACCCGTCGAGTCACGCAAGCCTCTGAAATGGTCCAGCACGCCTATCATCTTTGATATTGAGGACCACCCTGATCGCATAACTGCGGTCGGGTGCTTGCCGATGTTGGTGTCTCCAACAATCCGCAACCTCAAGGTCACTAAGATGCTAGTTGACGGCACGGCCGGCTTGAACCTGATCTCCTCCGCGGTGCTCCAGAAACTCCAGATCCCTGACAGCGAGCTCGAAGAAACCGGTACTTTTCAAGGAATCAACCCGGGAAGGAGCAAGCCGAAGGGAAAGATCACGTTGCCGGTAACATTTGGCAGCGAGCTGAACTTCAGGACTGAGAGGGTCACGTTTGATGTTGCTGACTTTCCATTACCTTACAATGGAATCCTTGGCCGTCCGGCACTCGCCAAGTTCATGGCAGCCTCTCACTATGCATACAATGTACTGAAAATGCCAGGCCCGATAAGTGTCATCTCTGTCCCTGGCGACAAGAAGGATGCTCTTATCTGTGCCGACAAGATCTACCGGGAAGCAGCAGCCGCAGCAGAACGCAAGACACTTACCGCTGAAGCTCTCGGGGGGAAGAAGAAGACCAAGTCCGGCAAGAGCTCTGATGCCCACTCCGGCAAGCGCACCTCTTCGGAGTGTTGCGCTACCGTCGAGGACGCACCATCGAGCTCCACCGGCAAGTGTAAGAAGGCAATGACAGCTCCACCTGAGACCAAGAAGGTGTCCGCCAAGGAGGACGGCACTGGTGGTACCTTCACCATCAGTGCCACTCTTGACCCCAAATAGGAAAGCGAGCTCGTTGCTTTCCTGCGGGCGAATGTCGACGTGTTTGTGTGGCAACCGTCTGATATCCCCGGTGTTCCCAGGAAAGTAATTGAGCACCACCTTGCCGTCTGTCCTCATGCGCGGCCTGTCAAGCAGAAAGTCAGGAAACAGGCAGTGGAGCGCCAAGAATTCATCGCAGAAGAAATCAAGAAGTTGGAAGCAGCAGGCCTTGTCAGAGGAGTGCTCCATCCCACATGGTTGGCCAATCCTGTTGTCGTGCGCAAGGCTAACGGGAAATGGAGGCTTTGTATTGACTTCACTGATGTTAATAAAGCTTGTCCCAAGGACCCGTTTCCCTTGCCGCGCATTGACCAGATTGTTGACTCCACAGCCGGATGTGATTTGCTTTCATTTCTTGATGCATACTCAGGATACCATCAGATCTTCATGGCAGAAGAGGATGAAGAGAAAACCGCATTTATCACCCCGTGTGGCACGTACTGCTTCGTACGGATGCCTTTCGGTTTGAAGAATGCTGGTTCAACATTCGCAAGGGTAGTCCACCACGCTTTTGAGCCGCAGATGCACAGAAATGTGGAAGCCTACATGGATGACATACTGGTCAAGAGCAAGAACAGGGCGACCCTGATTCAAGATTTAGACGAGACATTTGCAAATCTGCGCAAGATTAACCTCAAGCTTAACCCCGAGAAGTGCGTGTTTGGAGTCCCTTCCGGCAAGCTTCTTGGGTTCTTCGTGTCTCAGCAGGGAATTGAAGCCAATCCCGACAAGATCAAAGCCATTGAGCAGATCGATGCACCAAAGCACGTCAAGGATGTACGAAGGCTTGCCGGTTGCGTGGCTGCTCTCAGCAGGTTTATCTCTAGATCTGCTGAGCGCGCCCTGCCATTTTTCAAAATTTTGAAAAAGGCAGGTCCAATAAAATGGACTCCGGAGGCGGAGGCTGCGCTGCAGGATTTAAAGAGATACCTGTCCTCCACTCCAACACTTGTCGCACCTAAGCCGCAAGAGAAGTTGCTGCTGTATATAGCGGCAACCAATCAAGTGGTTAGTGCTGCGTTAGTGGCGGAGAGGGAGGCAGATGATGAGCCAGCAACACCGACAGATGCATCCAGCGACAAGCAGGGGGCTTCTCCGACAAGCTCTGGTCCCGACAGAGATGGATCTGCGCAGGAGCATGATAAGATGCAGAAGAGAATGGTGCAGCATCCAGTTTACTTTGTCAATTCCCTTCTACAGGGGGCTAGATCAAGGTACTCTGGTGTGCAGAAGTTGCTTTTCGGCCTCCTCATGGCCTCGAGAAAGCTGCGCCATTACTTCCAAGCACATGAGATCACAGTCGTCACTCGCTTTCCGCTGAAGAGGATACTGCAAAATCCAGAAGCGACAGGCAGGATTGTCGAGTGGGCGCTGGAACTGTCAAGCTTTGGCCTCAAATTTGAGAGCACTTCAACTATCCAAAGCAGAGCATTGGCAGAGTTCATAGCAGAATGGAAGCCAACACCAGATGAAGAAATTCCAGAGACGAGCATCCCCGTCAAAGAGGCAAGCAAAGAGTGGCTGATGTACTTTGATGGTGCCTTCTCGCTGCAAGGCGCCGGTGCAGGCGTGCTGCTTGTCGCGCCCACCGGAGAGCACCTCAAGTACGTAGTCCAGATGCACTTTCCCAGGGAGCAAGCAACCAACAATACTGCAGAGTATGAAGGATTGCTTGCCGGTCTCAGAATCGCAGCGGACCTTGGGATCAAGAAGCTCATTGTCAGGGGTGACTCACAGCTTGTCGTCCGCCAAGTGAACAAGAACTACCAGAGTCCATTGATGGAAGCATATGTCGATGAAGTGAGGAAGCTAGAAGAGCACTTTGACGGCCTACAGATGGAGCATATCCCAAGAGCTCAGAATGACATTGCTGATGGCCTGTCAAAGTGCGCCGCACTAAAGTTACCTGTGGAACCAGGGATCTTTGTGCTTAAGTTGACTCAACCATCCGTAACACCATCAACTGGACAAAGCAAGAAGAGGAAGTTGGTTTCGGGTGACTACTTTCCGGCAGAGCTCCCCGAAGCCGCCGCCAAGAAAGTCCCCAAGATCAACACCAAGGATGCTGAGGGGCAGTCTGCTCCGGCAAGCCTTATGGTTTGTTCCATTGAAGCAGACGCTCCCGACAAGTTTTGCTCCGGCAAGCTTGCTGGGGAACATCAAGCTCCGACAGGGCCGCAAGTCCTTGCCGTAGAAGCGGATGTTCCCGCAGCAGCAGATGTGCCTTTAGTCCTTGTTGTCGAGCCACAAGCTCCAGCATGGGCACAGCAGATTGTCCATTTCCTTCAGACAGGAGAACTTCCCGAAGAGCAAGAAGAAGCGGAAAAAGTGGCCCGGCAGTCAAGTATGTACCAGTTTGTCGATAGCATACTGTACAGAAGAAGACTCAACGGTGTGAAATTGAAGTGTATTTGCCGGGAAGATGGACAAAAGCTGTTGGCAGAGATACATGGAGGCATATGTGGCCACCACATTGGCGCAAGAGCACTTGCCGGCAAAGCTTTCCGGCAAGGTTTCTTTTGGCCGACAGCCCTCCAGGATGCAACTGCACAAGTAACCAAGTGTGAAGCGTGCCAGTTCCACTCCAAACAGATACACCAGCCAGCTCAAGCTCTCTAGACGATCCCTTTATCCTGGCCATTTTCGGTCTGGGGGCTCGATATCCTCGGCCCTTTCCCCCGAACTGTCGGGGGCTTTGAGTACTTGTACGTCGCAATCGACAAGTTCACAAAGTGGCCGGAAGTGCAGCCAGTGAGGAAGGTGACAGCACAGTCAGTAGTCAAGTTCTTCAGGTCAATTGTTTGCCATTTCGGGATCCCTAACAGGATCATCACCGACAACGACACGCAATTCACGAGCCGCACCTTCATGCAGTACGTCCAACACCTTGGCGCCAAGGTCTGCTTCGCTTCTGTTGCTCATCCAAGAAGCAACGGTCAAGCAGAGAGGGCAAATGCTGAAGTGTTGCGCGGGCTCAAGACCAGAACTTTCGACAGGCTGCGCAAGTGCGGAAGAAACTGGATCGAGGAGATGCCGGTGGTTCTTTGGTCGATCAGAACGACGCCAAATCGAGCCACTGGCCAGACGCCTTTCGCTCTAGTCTACGGAGCAGAGGCAGTTCTCCCCACGGAACTCGTATACGGATCGCCTCGAGTGCTCGCTTATGATGAGCTTGAGCAAGAACAGCTGCGACAAGACGACGCGCTGCTCCTTGAGGAAGATCGTCTTCAGGATGCTGTACGAGCTGCTCGATACCAGCAAGCTTTGCGCCGCTACCATAGCCGCAAAGTTAAAGCCAGAAGCTTCGAGGAAGGCGACCTTGTTCTTCGGCGCGTTCAGTACGCCAAGAATTCCAACAAGTTGACGCCGAAGTGGGAAGGCCCTTATCGGGTGAAACGAGTCACAAGGCCCGGCGCTGTCCGCCTTGAGACCGAAGATGGCATTCCGGTGAGCAACTCCTGGAACATAGAACATCTTCGTAAGTTTTTCCCGTAGGGCGCGGTTGCCGGAACCCATTCCGGCAACCACCTTTTGTACAAGTCTTGCCGCTGTTGCATGTAATCCTTCGTACAGAGTCGGGCGCAGATCCCGTGCATAAATAGAACCCCGTGTGCTCCGCACAACTTGTCCATTTCATGCATTAGTTTGTTTCTTGCATGCATTATCTGACACTTTGTGCAGCACCTACATCCGGTAAGCAATAACGAGCCGAAGGGCTCCATATCATTATTTTCTCTTCTTTCTTCTTTTTCAACAAAGGAAAAGAAGGTTCCCTCGCACACAAGTTTGTCGGGGGGAAGGAGAAGATTGTGGTATGGACCAGGCGTCGTTCAAGCTAAGTTTTGCCTTGCCGGGAAGCAAACGACAGAAAAGCTAAGTTGCCAAAGTTTGAGCAATCAGTTTTTAAATTTTTAAGTTATCTTCCTCGAACGACCCTGCTTTGTATGGAAAACCTGTGCGCGGAGGAACCAACTCATGGCTAGTTGCGCCCTTACTTTGTTTCGAGTCCGCTCAACAACTTAAGTGTGCTGCATCTAGTCGCGCCAAGGTTTCTTGTCGGAAGCAGCGCCGCCAGCAGGCTGCTGACGTTCCGCACTTAGCGCTCGCGGCTCGGGTGCCTGCACCGACAAGTTCCCTAGAAGCGTAGGGTAAAAACATACAAAGGAAGGAATCTAGTAGAGGAAATAACATAGCAATTGATAACAGAAATAAAGTTATATTACAAGATAACTTGTCGCAGCTCTAACAGACTGTTTTCATAATGTGATTAGCAGCGACAAGGGAAAAGAAGAAATGAGCGGCCTAGTCTTCGCGATCGCCCTCAACCCTCTTGATCTCGCTCACCTTGTCCACAATGGGTGTGACAAGGGCCTTGAGTGCGTCCCGATCGGCGTCTGGCGGCAAGGACTTGAGGACGTTGGTGAAGCTGAGGCCTGGATTGCGGAAGGCCACCTTCATCAGCACCTTCTGGAGAACCTCGGCGCAGATTTTGCGTGACTCGTTGGCCAGCTGCTTTGGGATCCTCTCCCGGAGCCGCTGGAGTGCCGTCTCCACGCCCTTGAAGAACAGGCTGAGCTTGGCGCTGGGTTGGAGATTCTCGTCGGAGGGATACCCAAAATCCTCCATCCCCAGCTGCGCCAGCTCCTCGTCAATGACTGCGGCAATATTCACCAGACCCTCGGTCCAGTGCTCCATAGTATCTCTGAATGAGTTCTGGGTAACTGCGATGCTCTCCAGCAGCGCCTTTTCAGCCTTGACCTTCTCCGACAAGGTCTTCTGCCGCTCCTTGGCGACGTCCAGCGTCTGCATCAACGTGGCCAGCTTCAACTCCATGTCTGCATTGGAATCCTTGGCGGCGCTGAGCTCCTTGCCCCTCTCAGCGAGAAGACCTTGCAGCTCACCATGGGCGGCAGCATCCTTCTCACGCTCACGCTTGAGCGCGGCAAGCTCCTCGCCGCTCTTCCCGATGTTGGCCTCCAGCTGCGCCACCTTCTCCTCTAGCTCTTTCTTGGCAGCCTCTGCGATTACGGTAGCGTTCTTTGCCTCCTTGAGCGCCCCGCCAAGTGCTTGCTCGCGCTCGGCGAGCTCCTCCTCGTAGCTGTCGAGGTTGACCTTCCGTTGCACCAATTCGCCTTCTTGCGCGGACTGCTTCTCGGCGGCCAGCCTTTGTTCCTCCTCAGCCTCGGCCTTCTCGAGAAGGAAGGCCGTGCGCTCCTCGTCGAGTCGCTCCCGCTCCTGTGCCAAGGACCGGAGAGCTTCTTGATTGTGGCCCCGGAGCTCCTCCGCGCGCTTCTCCATGTCAACTCCCGCCTTCGCGACAAGCGCTTCCCGGGAAGCCAGCTTGGCTTGCCGTGCGCGGTAGAGTGACAGCAGCTTCCGCAGCAGTTGCTCCTCCTCAGGCTCGCCACTTCTGCTGCTGGGCGCATCGACCAACGACAGTCCAGCAGAGGCGAGCACCTCTTCATCGAAAGTTTCCCCCTCGACCGGCGCCCTGGAGCTCGACGCCCAGGGTAGCTTGATGAAGATATCGTCACCGGCCTTCAGTAGGCGCCGGGCTGGGGCTCCTCGGAGCCCGGCTCCGCAGAAGCGGCAGAGGGATCGGCGGTCGGCGCAGCGCCTGGCGCTCCTGCGGCCTCAGGGTCGTCAGTGCGATCGCCCGACCCCTCGCCGGCTTCTGCGGCGGCAGCCTTGGCGGCCTCCTCACCGGCGGTCTCATCAGCACCGGCCCCTTCCTCGCCGGTGCCCTCTGTCTCCATTGGCTCAGCAGCAGATGGGTCTGAAGAACGAAGAAGGGAGAAAAATCAATCAAAAATCCAAGAGAAGAAAATCAGAAGAAGAAGAACCCAAGGGAAAGTTTTTGGACAAGTGAATTACCTGTGCCAAGATCTGCAGTTGCGGTCTCAGCCGCCGCAGGATCGACGGTGCTGCCCCTTGCCGGAGAGCGCTCCCTTACCGGGAACTCCTCCCTTGGCGGCGTAGTCAAAGCAGATGGCACTTCGGGACCAGCTTCCGGGCGCTCCTGATATGGCTGCTCTGCTCCTACACAAATCAACAAGCAAGATATCAACAAAGGAAAAAGCACTCATGCGCGCCTGACAGCGGAAAGCTAACTATGAACTTACGCTGGGGGCTGCGCTGGGGGCTGCTTTGAGGAGTGGTTGCCGGGTCCGTCAAGGTGGTCTCGGACCCACCCCCTGCTGACACATTGGGGTCATCTTCGATGACAATCACCGCGGCCTTGGCCCTCTTCGCCGCTCTCTGGGCCAGCGTCCTGAAAAGAAAGGAGTCCAGATTGAAGCAAGTCAGATACAAGATAAAAACTTACTCTTGCATCAGATACAAGTCAGATGCAAGATTGAAGAACTACAAGAGCACCAAAGAAACTTACTCTTCTTCCTCCTCGTCGGAGCTGAGCGCGGAAAGATCGAAGTCCGGCTCCCCTCTGGTGCGGCGAGGCGGAGGAGTAGGATCCCTTGCCCGCTTGGCGGGTGCGGTGGCGGTGTCCCGGGAAGATCCCGCTCCAGTTGCCGCTGCTGCGTTAGGCGCTCCCGCAGCAACATTGCTTGCCGCGGTAGAGCGTGTCGCACGGCTCGGCGGCTGTTGACCCGGCTGCCGCCCAGCTACGTCCACGGCCCTGCGAAGACGCCTTCTTGGCGGGGCCGGGGGCTCCGCCTGCGGCAAGTTTTCTGAAGGCTCGGGCTTTTCCTCGCCAGCCTCGCTCGGCTCGGCTTCAGAGCCGGCAGGCTCTTCCTCGCCAATAAACTCCGCGCTCTCGGCGAGGTTTGCCGCCTCTGCCGCCTCCGCCTCCTCCACAGTGAACCCGAACGCGCCCGCGGCAGCTGCGGCCGCAACCTCTTCCGCCCTAGTGGCGATGCGCTGCAGCTCCTCGTCGGTGGTGTCACGGGTGAGGCTCTTCTGCTCGTCAGCGTGGACCGGCACTTCTTCCAAGTTGTCGAAGAACGCTTGCACGACGTCATCTGCAGGCTCTTGCCAAGTTGGAACGATTCCGTGTGAATCGCACAACGGCATCATGGCGCGGATCCGGTCAAGTGAAGAATTATTGCACAATGGAACGACGCCCCTCGCCAGCGGGAATGGGTGCTGGGGATCGCGTTTGAACAACTCCAGGAGCATTGCATCCAGCTCCAAGACGGTGAAGTTGTAGTTGAGGCCCGGCCGCAGCCTCATGATGTCCGCCGAGTTCTTGAATTCCCAAGCGGGCCTCCCCCTCTCCTGCAGGGGGGCAATGTGGCGGCGGAGGAAATCTACGCCTACAGCACCTACAGTGAGCCCGGCAAGCCTGAGGCGAAGGATCCTAGTAATGGCGATCTTCAGCCTCTCGTCTTCCGGGGCCACGTTGCTCTAGTCATTGCCGCGCACTATTGGAGCTTGGCGCACGGCGGTGAAGTGCTGCGGATTCTCCTCGACGATCCAGCACCACTCCGCTCTCCACTCCTCCCACTTGCTGCGGAGCTCACCCTCCAAGTATGCCTCCTTCTTGCCGACTCTCGAGATCCAGGCGATCCCTCCGGCAAGCGGCTCTCCTCTCTCTACCCGAGGTATGAAGAAGTGGCGGAAAAGGGCAACATTGGGGTGGACTCCGACAAAGTTTTCGCACAAATGTGCGAAAAGTGCCATGGTCAGAACGGCGTTGGGGGTGAAATCAAGGAGGCGGAAGCCGTAGGTGTTCATGATATCATAGAAGAACTCCGAGAAGGGCAGGCAGAGCCCGCAATAGAAGAATAGCGCGAAGAATGGGTACCCGTTTGGAGCCAGTTCCGAAGCAGCGGTCGGGAGTACCCTCGTGCGCGGATGCGCCCGCGTCTCCGTCGCCCAAAAGAGGTAGAAGTACTCCCTCATCTCCTTCACGCTGAGCTGGGGGGAGAAGATCGCCCGCTCCTTCCGCAGCGCCGCGAGCCGCTGCGCCTCGGCTGACTTCACGCCCTTTCCCTTGTCGGCTTTCGGAGCCATGGCGGAGGTGGTGGGGGAGGTCGACGGTGTTGGTGATGCTGGTGGCAATGGGGGGCGGAGCGCTGCTCTCTCGGCTTCGAGAAGAAGGGGGGGAGCGGCGGAGGTTCGTGAAGATGGAGTAGTAGCAACCAGCGAGGGGGAACGAACTGCCCCTGTTTCCTCTGCTTATAAAGAGGGACGGGGCGGACGTTTCGCCCTTCTGAATAAAGAACCACCCACGATCTCTCCCACGATGCCGCATTCAATGCGTGCCATTAAGGGAGAGCGCGGTGGATACGGAGCGAGATTCGGCGTGGCCCAGTCCGCGTGTGCCCGTGCCCTGTCTTGGGCCTGGCCCAACAGCGCTCGGCACCGTGTCTGGCCCAGGCCCGGGGGCTCCTGTCGGTGTACTAGAATAGGGGTACCCTAGTACCCCGAACTTGTGCACGGGCAGTTGCAGCACCCCGCGGCATGGCTTGCCGGGCTAACACCAAGATCCTCCGTGGTTCCCTTGGAGCCATTCAAGAACAAAGTATTTAAGCTCAGGAGACAAGGCCCCGGCAAGAGGAGCTTGCCGGGAAGGCCAACCAAGGCACTCCAAGGAACTTGCCGCGACGCGCCACGCGCTCCGGCAAGGCAACAAGGCCCCGGCAAGAGGAGCTTGCCGGGAAGACCAACCAAGGTACCTCGAGGCCCAGTGAGCGGCAAGCTTCCGGACCCGACAAGATAACAGCAGCGGCAAGGCGCTTGCCGCGGCAGGCGGCCACTCTATGCCCACGCTCCAGCGCATCCACCAACGTGTCGCTCTGGGGGCCTCTCCAGGCGTGCGTGGCAGGAGGCTGTGCAGCCAGCGGTGCGCAGTGGCGTGCGAAGCTGACAAGATCGCCATCGTGGCGAACGGTGGCGCCCCTAACGGTCCTTTTCTGCACTGTTTGGGTGACTCAGGCGGGCATTTAATGCCCTTGTCCCCTGCCATCAGGGTTAGGTAGGGTGCACTATACAAGTAACTGTACCAACCACCTCACTTTTTACATTTGTACCCTTCTCTGCGTTGCCACCTGTCGGTGACCCCTTTAGCGTATAAAAGGAGGCCCATGCGCAACGTAGAAAGGGTTCGACATGTTCGAGAGGTTGGAGGGTTGGACTAGTTCGGAACCCCGAAAAACACTATGCTCTATCTCTAGAGCAAGAACGCCAGATAATCAGACAAGCAGCAGTAGGAGTGTTATCTCTCCGGAGAGCTCCAAAGCTGGGTAAACTGCTTGTGTGCTTCGCCTCGATCTGCTCTTCGTGCGATCTCCGCCCCCCGCCGAACCGAAAGGGGCCCGGTCCGCCAGCCCCATAGGTGTTCGTGGACGTTTCACCCTTCTGAATAAAGAACCACCCACGATCTCTCCCACGATGCCGCATTCAACGCGTGCCGTTAAGGGAGAGCGCGGTGGATACGGAGCGAGATTCGGTGTCGCCCAGTCCGCGTGTGCCCGTGCCCTGTCTTGGGCCTGGCCCAACAGCGCTCGGCACCGTGTCTGGCCCAGGCCCGGGGGCTCCTGTCGGTGTACTAGAATAGGGGTACCCTAGTACCCCGAACTTGTGCACGGGCAGTTGCAGCACCCCGCGGCAAGGCTTGCCGGGCTAACACCAAGATCCTCCGTGGTTCCCTTGGAGCCATTCAAGAACAAAGTATTTAAGCTCAGGAGACAAGGCCCTGGCAAGAGGAGCTTGCCGGGAAGGCCAAGCAAGGCACTCCAAGGAACTTGCCACGACGCGCCACGCGCTCCGGCAAGGCAACAAGGCCCCGGCAAGAGGAGCTTGCCGGGAAGACCAACCAAGGTACCTCGAGGCCCGGTGAGCGGCAGCTTCCGGACCCGACAAGATAACAGCAGCGGCAAGGCGCTTGCCGCGGCAGGCGGCCACTCTGTGCCCACGCTCCAGCGCATCCACCAACGTGTCGCTCTGGGGGGCTCTACAGGCGCGCGTGGCATGAGGCTGTGCAGCCAGCGGTGTGCAGTGGCGTGCGAAGCTGACAAGATCGCCATCGTGGCGAACGGTGGCGCCCCTAACGGTCCTTTTCTGCACGGTTTGGGCGACTCAGACGGGCATTTAATGCCCTTGTCCCCTGCCGTCAGGGTTAGATAGGGTGCACTGTACAAGTAACTGTACCAACCACCTCACTTTTTACATTTGTACCCTTCTCTGCGTTGCCACCTGTCGGTGACCCCTTTAGCGTATAAAAGGAGGCCCATGCGCAACGTAGAAAGGGTTCGACACGTTCGAGAGGTTGGAGGGTTGGACTAGTTTGGAACCCCGAAAAACACTACACTCTATCTCTAGAGCAAGAACACCAGATAATCAGACAAGCAGCAGTAGGAGTGTTATCTCTCCGGAGAGCTCCGAAGCTGGGTAAACTGCTCGTGTGCTTCGCCTCGATCTGCTCTTCGTGCGATCTCCGCCCCCCGCCGAACCGAAAGGGGCCCGGTCCGCCGGCCCCATAGGTGTTCGTGGATCAGTTTCCCCCGACAATTAGTTTCTTCACATCTCTGCAAAACTTGATCAAGGTTGCTCAAGCAATCATCAAAAGAGGATCCATAAATGGAGAAATCGTCCATGAAAACCTCACATATATTTTCACAAAAGTCAGAAAATATAGCCATCATGCATCTTTGAAAGGTAGTAGGTGCATTACATAAACCAAAATGCATATGTCTATAAGCAAAAGTATCAAAAGGGCAAGTAAAAGTGGTCTTTGCTTGATCATCAGCTGACACAGGTATTTGAGAAAAAAATGGAGTAACCATCTAGAAAGCAAAAATGTGTATGTTTGGATAATCTTTCTAGCATTTGATCAATAAAAGGTAAGGGGTGATGATCTTTTTAGTAGCCTTATTTAATTTGCGGAAATCAATTACCATCCTATAACCTGTAATAATTCTTTGTGGGATCAGTTCATCTTTATCATTAGGAACAACGGTAATACCTCCCTTCTTAGGGACACAATGGACATGACTTACCCACTGACTATCAGCAACGGGATAAATTATACCTGCCTCAAGGAGCTTTAGTATTTCTTTTCTTACCACTTCTTTTCATCTTAGGATTCAGCAGTCGTTGGTGATCAATAATTGGTTTGGCGTCTTTCTCTAAGTTTATTTTGTGTTGACATAGAGTGGCACTAATGCCCTTAAGATCATCAAGAGTATATCCAATAGCAGCATGGTGCTTCTTTAGAGTTTTCAATAATTTTTCCTCTTCATGCTCTGAAAGGTAAGCACTAATAATAACAGGATATATCTTCTTTTCATCTAGATAAGCATATTTAAGAGTATCAGGCAATGGTTTAAGCTCAAACATGGGATCACCCTTGGGTGGAGGAGGATCCCCTAAGATTTCAACAGGCAAGTTGTGTTGTAGAATAGGTCCCTGTTTAAAGAATACTTCATCTATTTCCCTTCTTTCATTCATGAACATATCATTTTCATGGTCTAGCAAATACTGTTCTAAGGGATTAGTAGGAGGCACGGCAATAGAAGCAAGACCAATAATTTCATCTTTACTAGGCAATTCTTTATCATGGGGTTGTCTATGAAATTTAGCAAAATTAAACTCATGGGACATATCCCCCAAACCAACAGAAACAATATCCTTATTGCAGTCTATCTTAGCATTAACAGTATTCAAGAAGGGTCTAACAAATATAATGGGACAAAAGATATCTTGTGGGGAACCAAGAACAAGAAAATCAGCAGGATATTTAACCTTCCCACACAAGACTTCAACATCTCTAACAATCCCAATTGGTGAAACAGTATCTCTATTAGCAAGCTTAATGGTAACATCGATATCTTCTATCTCAGCTGGTGTAATATCATGCATAATTTCTTTGTATAAGGAAATAGGTATTGCACTAGCACTAGCACCCATATCACACAAGCCATGATAACAATGATCTCCTATTTTAACAAAAATAACAGGCATGCCTACCACAGGTCTATGTTTATCTTTAGCACCAGGTTTAGCAATTCTAGTAGTCTCACCACAAAAGTAAATAACATGCCCATCAATATTATCGGCCAAGATATCTTTAACCATAGAAATATTAGGTTCAACTTTAACTTGCTCAGGGGGTTTGTGTGCCCTAATATTACTTTTGTTGACTACAGTTGAAAATTTAGCATGATCCTTTATTCTAACAGGGAAAGGTGGTTTCTCAACATAAGTAGTGGGAATAACAGGATCATCATAAGTGATAGTTTTTTCTTCAACTTTAATAGGTGCAACTAATTTTGTTTCAATGGGAGGATTATATTTAAAGCACTTCTCCTTAGGGAGATCAACATGAGTAGCAAAGGATTCACAGAAAGAAACTACTATCTCAGAGTCAAGTCCATATTTAGTGCTAAATTTACGGAAAACATCGGTATCCATAAAAGATTTAACACAATCAAACTTAGGTGTTATACCTGACTCCTTACCTTCGTTGAGATCCCAATCTTCAGAGTTGCGTTTAATTCTCTCCAATAAATTCCATTTGAATTCAATAGTCTTCATCATAAAGGAACCAGTACAAGAAGTATCGAGCATGGAGCGATTGTTGTCAGAAAGCCGAGCATAAATTTTTTGAATAATCATTTCTCTTGAGAGCTCATGATTGGGGCATTAATATAACATTGACTTAAGCCTCCCCCAAGCTTGAGCGATGCTTTCTCCTTCGTGAGGCCAAAAATTATATATAATTTTACGATCATGATGAACAAGATGCATAGGATAAAACTTCTGATGGAATTCCAATTTCAACCGTTTGTAGTCCCATGATCCCATATCATCACATAGCCTATACCATGTAAATGCATATCCCTTCAAAGATAAAGGGAAGACCTTCTTCTTGATAACATCATCGGGCATACCTGCAAGCTTAAATAATCCACAAACTTCATCCACATAGATTAAGTGTAAGTCGGGATGCAATGTTCAATCTCCTGCAAAAGGATTAACTAGCAGTTTCTCTATCATACCCGAAGGAATTTCAAAGTAAACATTTTCAGTAGGTTTAGTAGGTTGAGGAGCAACTATTTTCTCTAACGGTCGGGGTGAAGATACCCCGAACAAGCCCCTCAAAGGATTACTTTCCATAGTAACAAGTGACAGTAAATTTCAGCACACTATATATATTTTTCCTTACCAAATTCCACCTACGAAAGGCGCTTCACTCCCCGGCAATGGTGCCAGAAAAGAGTCTTGATGACCCACAAGTGTATGGGGATCTATCGTAGCCTTTTCAATAAGTAAGAGCTTCGAAACCAACGAGGAGGAGAAGGAAATGATAAGCAGTTTTGAGCAAGGTATTCTCTGCAAGCACTGAAATTATCGATAACAACTAGTTTTGTGATAAGGTAATTTGTAATGAGTAGCAAGTAATAAAAGTACATAAGGTGCAGCAAGATGGCCCAATCCTTTTTGTAGCAAAGGACAAGCCTGGACAAACTCTTATATGAAGGAAAGCGCTCCTGAGGACACATGTGAATTATCGTCAAGCTAGTTTTCATCACGTTCGTATGATTCACGTTCGGTACTTTGATAATTTGATATGTCGGTGGACCGGTGCTTGGGTACTATCCTTACTTGGACAAGCATCTCACTTATGATTAACCCCTATTGCAAGCATCCGCAACTACAGCAAAAGTATTAAGGTAAACCTAACCATAGCATGAAACATATGGATCCAAATCAGCCCCTTACGAAGCAAAGCATAAACTAGGGTTTAAGCTTCTGTCACTCTAGCAACCCATCATCTACTTATTACTTCCCAATGCCTCCCTCTAGGCCCAAACAATGGTGAAGTGTCATGTAGTTGATGTTCACATGACACCACTAGAGGGATGAAAACATACATCTCATCAAAATATCGAACGAATACCAAATTCGTATGACTACTAATAGCAAGACTTCTCCCATGTCCTCGGGAACAAACATAACTACTCACAAAGCATATTCATGTTCATAATCAGAGGGGTATTAATATGCATAATGGATCTGAACATATAATCTTCCACCAAGTAAACAAACTAGCATCAACTACAAGGAGTAATCAACACTATTAGCAACCCACAGGTACCAATCTGAGGTGTGGATACAAAGATTGGATACAATAGATGAACTAGGATTTGAGAGGAGATGGTGCTGGTGAAGATGTTGATGGAGATTGACCCCCTCCCGATGAGAGGATCGTTGGTAATGACGATGGTGATGATTTCCGCCTCCCGGAGGGAAGTTTCCCTGGCAGAACAGCTCCACCGGAGCCCTAGATTGGTTCCGCCAAGGTTCCACCTCGTGGCGGCAGAGTTTCATCCCGAAAGCTTGCTTATGTTTTTTTCTCGATGAAAGACCTCATATAGCAGAAGATGGGCATCGGAGGGTCACTAGGGGGCCCACGAGGCAGGGGGCGCGCCCCCACCCTCGTGGCTGGTGGGTGGCCCCCCTCTGGTACTTCTTGCGCTCAGTATTTTTTATAGATTCTGGAAATAACTTCCATGAAGTTTTAGGACTTTTTAAGCTGTGCTGAATAGGTCTCTAATATTTGCTCCTTTTCCAGCCCAGAATCCCAGCTGCTGATATTCTCCCTCTTCATGTAAACCTTGTATAATAAGAGAGAATAGACATAAGTATTGTGACATAATGTGTAATAACAGCCCATAATGCAATAAATATCGATATAATGCATGATGCAAAATGGATGTATCAGCTTCGCGACATCAGCACCCCACGCCGTCGCAGCCCTCCTCGGTGGCTCCCAGGCGCCGCCCTCGGACCACCATGTCATGCAGTTCTTCTGCCAGGTGGGTGCCGCCCACATGTAGCAGGGAGCTCCTCCAGGATGGGCTGCCACCAAGGCCGACCTCACCTTCGACTCGAGAGATCACCGCGCGACCACCACGGGCGCCGGCGTGAACCCTCGAGAGGTTCGAACTCTGGGGTGCGTGTGAAGAACTCGTCCTTCCCAGTCTGTCTGCTCGCTAATCTCACGGCTTAGCTCGACGAACCGAATGAACACAAGACACAATAGTTTACCCAGGTTCGAGCCACCTTGCGGTGTAAAACCCTACTCCTGCTTTATGGTGGATTAGCCTCGAGGGGTTGAGCATGAACTAGTACAGTGGATAACTGCCTCTGGAGGAGAGGTGTCCTTGAGCTCGATGAGTTACTGGGTGTGTGGATGATTGCTACCTCTTGAGCACTGTGTTGGTTTTCCCTTGAAGACGAAAGGGTGATGCAGCAAAGTAGCATAAGTATTTCCCTCAGTTTTTGAGAACCAAGGTATCAATCCAGTAGGAGATCACGCTCAAGTCCCACACACCGACACAAACAAATAAGAACCTCGCAACCAACACGATAAAGGGGTTGTCAAGCCCTTCTCGGTCACTTACGAGAGTGAGATCTGATAGATATGATAAGATAATATTTTTGGTATTTTTATGATAAAGAGAAATAAAGATGCAAAGTAAAATAAACGGCAAAGGAAATAACTAAGTGTTGGAAGATTAATATGATGGAATATAGATCCGGGGGGCATAGGTTTGACTAGTGGCTTCTCTCAAGAGCATAAGTATTGCGGTGGGTAAACGAATTACTGTCAAGCAATTGATAGAAAAGCGAATACTTATGAGAGTATCTAGGTATGATCATGTATATAGGCATCACATCCGAGACAAGTAGACCGAAACGATTCTGCATCTACTACTATTACTGCACACATCGACCGCTATCCAGCAAGCATCTAGAGTATTAAGTTCATAAGAACAGAGTAATGCTTTAAGGAAGATGACATGGTGTAGAGGGATAAACTCACGCAATATGATATAAACCCCATCTTTTTATCCTCGATGGCAACAATACAATACGTGTCGGTTCCCTTTCTGTCACTGGGATCGAACACCGCAAGATTGAACCCAAAGCTAAGCACTTCTCCCATTGCAAGAAAGATCAATCTAGTAGGCCAAACCAAACTGATAATTCAAAGAGACTTGCAAATATAAACCAATCATACATAAAAGAATTCAAAGAAGAATCACATATTGTTCATAGATAATCTGGATCATAAACCCACAATTCATCGGATCTCGACAAACACATAGCAAAAGAAGATTACATCGAATAGATCTCCAAGAAGAACGAGGAGAACTTTGTATTGAGATTCAAAGAGAGAGAGAAGAAGCCATCTAGATAATAACTATGGACCCGTAGGTCTGAAGTAAACTACTCACACATCACCGGAGAAGCCATGGAATGGACATAGAGGCCCTCCATGATCAATTCCCACTCCGGCAGAGCTCCGAAAAAGGCCCCGAGATGGGATCTCTCGAGTACAGAAGGTTGCGGCGGTGGAATTAGGTTTTCGTGGTGCTCCTGGATGTTGGGGGTGTACGTGGATATATATATAGGAGGAAGAAGTACATCGGTGGAGCAACGGAGGGCCCATGAGGGTGGAGGGCGCCCCAGGGGGTAGGCGCGCCCCCTGCCTCGTGCCTTCTTCCCTTGTTTCTTGACGGCCACTCCAATTCTCCTGGATCACGTTTGTTGAGAAAATCACGTTCCCGAAGGTTTCATTCCGTTTGGACTCCATTTGATATTCCTTTTCTTCGAAACCCTAAAATAGGCAAAAAAACAGCAATTTGGGCTGGGCCTCCGGTTAGTAGGTTTGTCCCAAAAACGATATAAAAGTGTAAAATAAAGCCCATTAACATCCAAAATAGATAATATAATAGCATGGAGGAATCAAAAATTATAGATACGTTGGAGACGTATCAAGCAACCCCAAGCTTAATTCCTTCTCGTCCTCGAGTAGGTAAATGATAAAAGAAGAATTTTTGATGTGGAATGCTTTCTAACATATTTCTCAATGTAATTTTTGTATATTGTGGCATGAATGTTCAGATCTGAAAGAATCAAGACAAAAGTTTAATATTGACATAAAAATTATAATACTTCAAGCATACTAACTAAGCAATTATGTCTTCTCAAAATAACATGGCCAAAGAAAGTTATCCCTACAAAATCATATAGTCTGGCTATGCTCTATCTTCACCACACAAAATATTTAAATCATGCACAACCCCGATGACAAGCCAAGCAATTGTTTCATACTGTTGATGTTCTCAAACTTTTTCAATCTTCATGCAATATATGAGTGCGAGCCATGGATATAGCACTATGGTGGAATAGAATGCTGGTTGTGGAGAAGACAAAAAGGAGAAGATAGTCTCACATCAACTAGGCGTATCAACGGTCTATGGAGATGCCCATCAATAGATATCAATGTCAATGAGTGGGGATTTCCATGCAATGGATGCACTAGAGCTATAAGTATATGAAAGATCAACAAAAGAAACTAAGTGGGTGTGCATCCAACTTGCTTGCTCATGAAGACCTAGGGCATTTTGAGGAAGCCCATCATTGGAATATACAAGCCAAGTTCTATAATGAAAAATTCCCACTAGTATATGAAAGTGATATCATAGGAGACTCTCTATATGAAGAACATGGTGCTACTTTGAAGCACAAGTGTGGAAAAAGGATAGTAGCATTGTCCCATCTCTCTTTTTCTCTCATTTTTTTATTTGGGCCTTCTTTCTTTCATTTTTTTCTTTTTGGCCTCTTTTCTCTTCTTTTTTTAAATTTTTCGTCCGGAGTCTCATCCCGACTTGTGGGGGAATCATGGTCTCCATCATCCTTTCCTCACTTGGGACAATGCTCTAACAATGATTATCATCACACTTTATTTACTTACAACTCAAGAATTACAACTCAATACTTAGAACAAAATATGACTCTATGTGGATGCCTCAGGCGGTGTACCGGGATGTGCAATGATGCATGTGTGACATGTATGAAAGAATTATGAACAGTGGCTTTGCCACAAATACAACGTCAACTACATGATCATGCAAGCAATATGACAATGATGAAGCGTGTCATAATAACGAAACGGTGGAAAGTTGCATGGCAATATATCTCAGAATGGCTATGGAAATGCCATAATAGGTAGGTATGGTGGCTGTTTTGAGGAAGGTATATGGTATCAGTGAAAGTTGCGCGATACTATAGAGGCTAGCAATGGGGGAAGGGTGAGAGTGCGTATAATCCATGGACTCAACATTAGTCATAAATAACTCACATACTTATTGCAAAAATCTATTAGTTATCAAAACAAAGTATTACGCACATGCTCCTAGTGGGATATATTGGTAGGAAAAGACCATCGCTCGTCCCCGATCGCCACTCATAAGGAAGACAATCAATAAATAAATCATGCTCTGACTTCATCACATAACGGTTCACCATACATGCATGCTACGGGAATCACAAACTTCAACACAAGTATTTCTCAAATTCACAACTACTCAACTAGCATGACCCTAATATCACCATCTCCATATCTCAAAACAATTATCAAGTATCAAACTTCTCATGGTATTCAATGCACTTGTATGAAAGTTCTTATTATTGCCATGTTTTTCTAAAGGACTCTCAAAATAATATAAGTGAAGCACGAGAGAACAATAGTTTCTATAAAACAAATACACCACCGTGCTCTAAAAGATATAAGTGAAGCACTAGAGCAAAAACTATATAGCTCTAAAGATATAAGTGAAGTACATAGAGTATTCTAATAAATTTGAAATCATGTGAGTCTCTCTCAAAAGGTGTGTACAGCAAGGATGATTGTGGTAAACTAAAAAGCAAAGACTCAAATCATACAAGACGCTCCAAGCAAAAGAAATATCATGTGGTGAATAAAAATATAGCTCCAAGTAAAGTTACCGATAGACGAAGACGAAAGAGGGGATGCCTTCCGGGGCATCCCCAAGCTTAGGATTTTTGGTGTCCTTGAATTTTACCTTGGGGTGCCACGGGCATCCCCAAGCTTAGGCTCTTGCCACTCTTTGTTCCATAATCCATCAAATCTTTACCCAAAACTTGAAAAGTTCACAACACAAAACTCAAAATAGAAAATCTCGTGAGCTCCGTTAGCGAAAGAAAACAAAACACCACTTCAAGGTACTGTAATGAACTCATGCTTTATTTATATTGGTGTTAACCCTACTGTATTCAAACTTCTCTATGGTTTATAAACTTTTTTATTAGCCATAGATTCATCAAAATAAGCAAACAACACTAGAAAAACAGAATCTGTCAAAAACAGAACAGTCTGTAGTAATCTGTATCTAACGCTAGTTCTGGGAACCCAAAAATTCTAAAATAAATTTATGGACGTGAGGAATTTATCTATTAATCATCTTCAAAAAGAATTAACTAAATATCACCTTCCAAATAAAAATGGCAGCGATTCTCGTGAGTGCTAAAGTTTCTGTTTTTTACAGCAAGATTAAAAAGACTTTCCCCAAGTCTTCCCAACGGTTCTACTTGGCACAAACACTAATTAAACACACAAAACACAACCAAAACAGAGGCTTGATAAATTATTTATTACTCCCGACGTCCCAAAATTCTTGTCTTACGTTTGTCTAGATACAGATGTATCTCACACTAAAACGTAACTAGATACATCCGTATTTAGACAAATCTAAGACAACAATTTTTGGACGGAGGGAGTACTAAACAGGAGCAAAAACAAGGAATAAAAATAAAATTGGTTTGCCTCCCAACAAGCACTATCGTTTAACGCCCCTAGCTAGGCATAAAAGCGAAGATAGATCTAGGTACTGCCATCTTTGGTGGGTAATTCTTCAATGAGACACCTATAACTCTTAGGAGTTTCTTTATTTTTATTAATTATCAAACTCCTAGGCACAAAATCAAGAAAATCATTTGTAGCAAACGGTTCCTTAATGATAGCAAAAAGATTGGGATGAATACTTCTTGATTTTAAATCCGCAGTTTCCTTACTAGAGGATTCACCCTTATTTTTAGGAACATAAAAAAGCTTGGCGATATTAGTAGGATGATTTGAAGTATTTTTAACGGAAGAAAAAGCGGACCCCAAGTTGGTGATAATTCCCTCAAGTTTATCGATTCTATTAGAATCTTGATCCATTCTTTCATTAACTATGGGTTGTTTTTCCATCAATTTTTTCAGAGTAACTCCCACCTTAGATCCATATTGGGTAATTTGGTTGTGGATCTTTTTATCCAAATTCTCAATCAACTCTACAGTAGCAACTTTATTCTCAATAATTTTTGGCACCAAATACATGGAAGGTTGGTGAGAGCCTGGCATAGCTAGAACGCCCACCCTCTCCCCCGCGTCGCTGGCCGCTCCGGCCACGGCGGCCACCAGATCCCGGGGCCGTTCGCCCCAGCTCTCCCCCTCCGGCGCCATGGGGCGCCCGCGCTCTTGCTGCTCCACGCGCTCTGCCCGGTCACGCTCCAGGGACAGCGTGGGAAGGGGCTTGTCGGTGCCGCGACAGTCTGGATCCAGCGGTCCGTCCGCGGTGCCGGACTCTCAGCCACCCCTCCCTTCGCCAACGGCTACCCGCGGCTCCTCGCTGCGAATCCTGCAGCGGGGCGAGTGCTCCAAGGCGCACCCCCTTCTGCACGCCGGATATCTCAAGCCCTCCCCCTTCTAGGCGACCCCAGCTTAGATCCATAGTGGTTAGGCCTTCCCCGCAGCCGAGCTCCCCCCCGTTCCGGCAATGGCTATAAATGGACGATGGTCAAGTCCCGGAAGGCACGGCGCGACAGCTCACGCCCGCTGGGCCATAGTGCGCACGCGCACCGGCAGCAGCGAGGCCGCCGGCCCTCCTTCAATGCGGCTGTTGCTAGCCGTGAGGCCTTCTTAAGGCGTTTCCGCGGGCTCTATTTCAGTTGTCTCAGCTCCGAGCACCGGCGCATAGATTGCAGAGATCCGCTACACTGCATAGAGTGCAAGCTGCCTGGTCACCGTTCCCGCGACTGCCCCCTGCGACGCGGTTCGGGCCATCTGCCGCCTATTCGGGGCCCCGTCCGTGAGCGGCTGCGCTTCCCCTCGCGAGCGCCCCCCGCCCCGGCCATGGAGCGTCCCGCCCACACCGATCCCTCGCGGCGCCCGAGGTCCAGCCACTCGGTGCTGGTCGAGACGCAGGAGATGGAGCACCAGACGTTCCTCCTGCGTCGCCACGCCGTCCTGCTCGTCTGCACGGCGGAGCGACGCGGCGATCCCCATGTTGGTGGGGCGTGCTTTCGACACCCACATGCACACGCCGACACACCTGCTTCGGGTCACGATCCATGACCCGGAGGACTTCCTCATCCATTTCGAGCTGCCGGCGCACCGCGACAATGCCGTCCGCCTCGGCTCCATCAACGTCGACGGTGTCTGCTTCACCATCAAGCCCTGGCACGAAGATGACCACATCGTCCAGCAAGACTTTCTGCTCCATGTCCGCATCATCATCGAGAAGATGCCCCTGCAGCTTTGGTCCATCAAGGGGGCGGAGAAGGTGCTCGGCAAGAAGTGCATCGTAGACCGGCTCGACTCCAGGACGCTCGAACGCGGGCACACGAAGACATTCGCATGCTGGGTGTGGGTGTGGGATGTGGCACTCATCCCCACCACGCACACGCTCTGGAGGACGGCCCGGGGCACGGGGCACATTGAGGCCATGCAAGGCTTCTCACCGACGAGTAGGGAGGTCGCCCCTCCGCCGCGCGTCAAGCACCATGATCTACTCATCCACATCGACCTGGTGGAGGACTGGTCCCCGCTGTCGCCGCGCTCATCACACTCGGCTCAGAGTGGCCTTCCATCCTCGAGCTCTGAGGAGGGGCGCAAAGTGCCGGAGATCTGGCCCGGTTCCTAGACCATGCACGTCGAGGACGGCCAAGGGCATGGACGGCGCCACCCTGCCCTGGTGTCGCCTTCTGGCTGCGGTGGCATCCAGCTGGGGCCTCGCCGTGACCACGACGACCACGACAAGGACCGTGGCGGGCGGCGCTCATGGAAGGATACCCTCCTCGGCCGTGACAAGCTCCCCAAGCGAGATGCAGCCCCCGTCGCGCGCCAGCGCAGCCGCACGCCGGAAAGCCGCCGCGGAGGGAGGAGGCACGCCCAGCACCCGACGGTCCTGAAAGCAACGCCTCCCCTGCCCCCGCTCCCCATGCCGCCGGCCCAAGGCGGCCCAGCCTCTGAAGACCCCGTGCAGGCCTTCTTCGACTCCACGGGCCGGGACCTCCCGACGCCCGCGCGGGTGGATGAGGCCCAGCGGGAGCTTGATGAGTCCATCGCCTCTGCTCTCGCCAACCCGCTCGAATTCGCTGCCTGCCGCGCCACCCCACCCCCACGATCGCCACCAACCTGCAGCTGGGCGCGGTTACGCAGCAGGTGATGCAGCTGCAGATCAACGGAGGCGCGACTGAGGAGGAGCCTCATCACCTCTTCGCCGCGGTGCCTCCGCCCATCATCGCCACTCCGCCACCCCGGCGCCCCTCCGCCCCTCCCAAGACCCGAGTCTCCTCCACCCCGACCAGGCAGAGCGCGTGTCAGGCTGCAAACCCGAGCATGGTGCCTGCAGCCCAACGCGCCTTTCTCTTGCTCGTCAAGCAGTTGGAACTGCTCGGCCCAAAGGAGAAGATGACAGCTGAGGTTGCAGAGGCCCTCATCCGGCGCTTCGATGAGCCTCTGATGGACGACGACATTGCGATCATCGCGAAGCTCACCCGCCTGGATCCTAATGCTCTCCGTGTCGCGGGCGGCCTCGCTGGCCCGGACGCTGAGGCCAATGTTGTAGTCTAGGCTGCTGATGTAGGCGCATGTTTAGCTGCTACTTACTCTTCATTATGCTAGCTCTCTAACCTCTTCAGCCTTGCAACAGGCTCTGTAGTAGTTGTTTTCGCCAGTGGTTGGCCTTAAGCCAACAAGAGTTAGGGTGTGAGTTAGCCACCGTCAGCCCTTCCGGCAGACTGTCAATGTTAGGGATTAGTGGATCGCCATGCACCGGAGAATTATGGGGACTATTGGTGGTCTCCGGTGCCCCTCTGTATTGCAGCAAGTGTAATCCGTTGCTATCTTCAATAGAATTGTGTTTGCTGGCGAAGAGATCCATTGTGTTCCATGAATAACAGCCTCTGCACCATCATGAGCTGGAATGTTAGAGGCCTAAACGCCCCAGCCAAAAGATCGGCAGTTAGAGAAGTGGCAGAGGCCCATCGAACAACAATTCTATGCCTCCAGGAGACGAAGCTGGAAACGTGGACACGCGAGTATGTGCGTGACATTAGGGGGTTGGCCCTGGAAGGCTGTGCAGTCTTGCCCGCCATTGGGACAAGGGAAGGAGCAGCGATCCTATGGAATAAGAATGTCGCCCGATTGGAAACTCATGCAATCGGCTGCTTCTCGATCACAGCAAAGGTGACAACGACACAGGGCGACAGCAGCTTCTGGTTAACCACAGTGTATGGGCCAACTGACGATGCAAGGAAGGACGATTTCCTGGCAGAGATGATTCATGCAGCCCCGCCAGAGGGAGAGCCATGGCTGATCAACGGCAACTTCAACGTCATCTACGAGGCTAGGGACAAGAATAACCCGAACCTGAATCGAAGGCTGATGGGCAGATTCAGAATGGCACTCGAGAGAGCGCACCTCAGAGAAATCAAATGCAAGAACCGGAGATTTACTTGGACTAGCGAGCGTCACGATCCCACCATGGTCAGCATCGACAAGGTCTTCTGCAACACGGAGTGGGAGGCCATGTTTCCAGCACATATGCTTCTTGCCGCCTCAACTGCATGCTCCGACCAATGCCCCCTTGTCTTGGCCAGCTCCACTGCACCGCGCAAAAGGCCGACTTTCAAGTTTGAATCTTTCTGGCCCAGATTCCCGCGTTTCCAGGAAACAGTTCAACGTGCCTGGCAGTGGCCCGTGAACCATGACTGCCCGATCGCACGGCTCAAGGTCAAGTTGAGAAGAACTACTGCGGACCTGAAAATTTGGGCTCGCACTCTTTTGAGTGACACAAAAATTCAGTTCCACATGGCGTGCGAGGTAATCTTGTGGCTTGAGGTGGCGCAGGAGCAGAGAAGACTTTCAGATGCAGAATTTCAGCTGCGCCGGCAACTGAAGCAAAGGCTGCTCGGATTAGCAGCGATTGAGCGTGCCAGAAAGAGACAGGCGGCCAGAATCACATGGCTGCGAGCGGGTGATGCAAAGACTGCTTTCTTTCAGGCCAAGATCAACTCCAGGAGGCAAAAAAATCACATCTACTCGCTGCAGACTGATACTGGAACTGCCCTCGACCATGAAGAAAAAGCAGCAACCGCACACCAGCATTTCAGCAACCTGCTAGGCTCTAGGATCAGTAGAGTCAGCACAATAAACTGGGAAGAGCTGCATCTCCCCTCTGTCAGCAACAAGGGACTTGACAACCCATTCACTGAGGCCGAGGTTTAGGTAGCGATTGTGGCTTCACCGGCAGATAAAGCACCGGGTCCTGACAGCTTCTCGGGGATGTTCTTCAGATCTTGCTGGAGCCTGATCAAAAATGATATAATGGCCGTGTTCCACCACTTCTATCACGTTGCGAACAGCAGTTTCACAGACCTAACCACGGCCATGACCGCCCTCATCCCAAAGAAAGACAGCGCCGCCAGCATGGGGGATTTCCGGCCTATAAGTCTAGTTCACTCCATTGGCAAACTGATCTCTAAAGTTTTGTCCATGCGGCTAGCCACTGTAATCAGCAAGATCATCTCGCCGACGCAGACGGCATTCCAGAAGAACAAATGCATTCATGATAGCTACCTCTATGTCCAAAACACCATTAGAGTGCTGCACCGTGCCAAAACGCCAGCACTGCTGTTGAAGATTGACATTGCGAGAGCTTTCGATAGTGTCTCCTGGGAGTACATTATTGAGCTCATGTGCAAACTAGGATTCCCCGCACGCTGGCACGACTGGATCAACCTTCTGCTCTCGTCTTCGTCATCGTCGTGCCTGATCAACGGCATCCCCGGCAACCGCATAGACCATCTTAGGGGGCTACGGCAAGGGGACCCTTTGTCCCTGTTGCTCTTCATCCTCTGCATCGACCCGCTGCATCTTCTCCTGGAGGCGGCCACGCGCTCCGGTGCCCTCTCGCCAATCCCTGGCTCGGCAGCAAGGATGCGGACAAGCCTCTACGCTGACGACGCTGTCATCTTCGCCAACCCTAGTCGATTGGAGGTGGATAGTCTGTTACAAATTCTAGCTAGCTTCAGCGACGCCACCGGTCTGCGTGTCAACCTTGCCAAATCCTCCGCAGTACCCATTAGCTGCCACGAAATCAACCTCGATCATGTTCGGCATGGCGTCGGGGGTGCAACAGTCTCCTTTCCAGTCAAGTATCTAGGGCTCCCGCTGACCACCGGTAGAACTAGGCTAGTTCACCTGCAGTTTATCTTAGACCGGATCAGAGCTAGACTCGCCGGATGGAAAGGCCGGCTTCTTCCACTGGCGGGGCGCAGAGTCCTCGTCATGTGCGTCCTTTCAGCCATCCCAACATTCGCCCTCTCAGTGCTGCGCGTGCCAAAGAAATTCTTCAAAGATATAGACAAGGTGTAACGCCCTCGATGCGACTATAGCTCCCACGTGTCGAGGCACGACTTAGAGACATAATCGCATTGAAGGCATATGTCGCAAGTTAGGCAATCTTCACAACATCCCATGTAATATGATAATAAAAAGGGAGATAACAATAGTTGGCTTACACTCGCCACGTCAAACAAGTACATAAATAACATTACATCATCCAAACACTCATGGCCCGACTACGGCGCCAAAATAAAAGAGAACCCAACATGCGACAACGGTCCCAATCACCCCCAACTGGGCACCACTACTGATCATCGGGAAAGGAAACGTAGTATCGTTGAGAGTCTTCGCCGAACTCCCACTTGAGCTCATACGCGTCCCCTGGAGTAGAATCATCAGGCCCTGCATCTGGTGTAATAGTAATCTGTGAGCCACAGGGACTCAGCAATCTCGCACCCTCGCGATCAAGACTATTTAAGCTTATAGGTAAGGCAAGGGTAAATATAAGTGGAGCTGCAGCAAGTGACTAGCAAGTATGGTGGCTAACTTATTCGCAAAAGAGAGCGAGAAGAGGAGGCAAAGCACGAGCGAGAAACTAGAGAGCAACCTGCGGAAACATTACTCCAACACCGTGTCCACTTCCCGGACTCCGCCGAGAAGAGGCCATCACGGTAACACACTCGATTGATTCATTTTAATTATTTAAGGTTCAAGTTATCTACAACCGGACATTAACAAATTCCCATCTGCCCATAACCACGAGCACGGCTTTCGAAAGTTCAATCCCTGCAGGGGAGTCCCAACTTAGCCCATGACAAGCTCTCACGATCAACGAAGGAATAGACCTCCTCCCAAGACGTTCCAATCAGACTCGGTATCTCGGTAATTCAAGACACTTCGACAGGTTAAAACAAGACCAGCAACACCGCCCGAATGTGCCGACAAATCCCGATAGGAGATGCACATATCTTTTTCTCAGGGCACACTCAGATAAGCAATCCGTACAACTAAAACCAGCCCTCGAGTTTCCCCGAGGTGGCGCTGCAAGGGGCTCTAGTTGGACCAACACTCAGAGGAGCACTGGCCCGGGGGGGTTAAATAAGATGACCCGCGGGCTCCAGAAACCCGAGCGAAAAAGAGGCTAGGTGGCAAATGGTAAGACCAAGGTTGGGCATTGCTGGAAAAGCTTTAATCAAGGCGAAATATCAAGGGGTTCCCATTATAACCCAACCGCGTAAGGAACGCAAAATCCGGGAATATAACACCGATATGACGGAAACTAGGGTGGCAAGAGTGGAACAAAACACTAGGCGAGAGGCCGAGCCTTCCACCCTTTACCAAGTGTATAGATGCATTAACATAACAAGATAATATAATGATATCACAACAAGTAAATAAATGTTCCAACAAGGAACGGCCTCCAATCTTCACCTGCAACTAGAAACGCTATAAGAGGGGCTGAGCAAAGCGGTAACATAGCCAATCAACGGTTTGCTAGGACAAGGTGGGTTAGAGGTTTGACATGGCAATTTGGGAGACTTGCAAGAAAGTGGTAGGCATCGTAGCAATGGCATAGCAAAAGAGCGAGCAAACTAGCATAGCAAAGATAGTAGTGATTTCGAGGGTATGATCATCTTGCCTGAGATCCCGCAAGGAAGAAGAACGAGTCCATGAAGAAGATAAACGGACGTAGACGAACGGGTCCTCACAAACGCGACGTTATCGGAACCAACCCGAAGAAGCAACACCAAAAAGAAGCAAACGACATAGTAAACAACCACCACATAGACATGGCATGATGCACAAACAAGAATGATGCATGTCCGGTTTAATGAAGCATGACATGGCAAAGTGCACAAACAATCCTACAAATTAAGTGGAGGTCAATATGCAACTCCGTTGCATATCGATGAAACGCCACATCAATTATTTAGTTCTCTCCCGGTTATGTACTCAACAATATTAAATGTTGATAAACATGGCAAGAGGGTGAAGCAAATAAAACTACCTATCTAGTCAACTTTAAATGAGGCCGGAAACAACGAAGAACAATTCCGGAAAGGCCTCATATGCATATATTAGGTTTGGTACTGTTCTTCCCTAAACACAATTTTAGAGTTGTTTAACATGCAAATAAAGGTCACCATGTTAAACTAGGCATTTTTCTACCCCATTTACATATAAAGATTGTTAAAAACCGAGTTACGGTTTTTTAGTTATGAAATAAAGCATTTTAGCATGGCATAGGAGCAAATTTAAACAAACATCATTTTAGACATTTTAAACATGGATGAAAGTGGCATATTATTAAACTAGACAAAATTCTGAGCAAGTTTCATATATAAAACATTTTAATCCGATGCACGGTTAGTGAGTTATTAAATGCATGAACGAGGGGGACTTTTCTGTAAAACTGCAGTCTCAGGATAAATGGCTAAAACGAAGATCTGAAAAAAAACCAGGAACTGGGCCGAATCTGGATAGGAAGGCCAACAAAGGGAAAAAAGGACGGGCGCTGGGGTGGCCTCACCATGGCCCTCGGCCCGGCTTGGCAGAGGAGGCCAGCGGCGCTGGGCCTTGCGCGGCACAGGGGAGCGGCTGGGCCGGCGGAGAGAAATCCGACCCACGCGGGAGTCAACGTGAGCGGGCGCGAAGCTCGTCTCCTCGAAGTAGGATGACGGCGGTGGCATAGCGCGGCTCCGGCAAGGGCGCCGCACGGGGAAACAACGACACGCGCGGCCGGCGATGTAGGGAACGGGCAGATCCAGGCGAGGGGTCCCGGATCTGGTGGAGGCACGCCCAAGAGGTGACCGGCGTCGATGTATGGGCTTCGGGGTCAGGCGGCCATGGCGGATCCTGCAGGGCGAGGGAGTGAGATGTGAGGTCTGGGAGAGAGATGAGAAGGAGAGGGAAAGGGAAGGGCACGGGGCGGCGAAGGGAGGTCCGGCCTGGGGTCGAGGTCATCGGCGGATGGTGGGGCGTGTTCCAGCGAACGAGGTAGACGAGGCGACGGAGCACAGGCGCTCGGGATCCTCCCCACGGGAGGAAGATGGGGCGCTAGGGGCGGAGGCGCTTGGGCCCAAATCCAGCCCAAGGCAGGCCGGTTGCGGGCTCGGGCGACCGCGCGGGGCGGAGGAGGCTGAGAGGCGACGTGGCGGGCTCCTAGTGGATGTAGGTGGCGGCGCTGGTGGCGGCTACCCACTCGGGTGGCGCCAAGTGGTGGCGGAGGGACGGCTGGGCGCGGAATCTGACGAGGGGGAAGGCTAGAGGTAGGTGGAGGGGCTAGGCTGCCCAAAAATGGCAGGATGGGGCTATATATAGGGAAGGTTTAGGGTTAGGGGAAATTAGGAGGGATTTTCTTCCGTTTTCGGGCATCGGATCTCGACCGGACGGTCCGGAGCGGAGGGGAAAGTAGGTGGGCTAGTGGGCTGAGAAGAGAGGAGAGAGAGAGGCCCAGCAGCAGCTTCCGGAGATCAAAAATGTCCGACGTTAGACCGGCTATAATGCCGCTATAGTTTAACGGTTGGGCTATCAAACGAGCTCCAAATGCGATGAAACTTGACAGGCAGTCTACTAACAACATAAAAAGACCACACGCCAACTTTCATCCCATTCCGAGAACATTTCCGTCCACTTAAAAAAATACTATTTCGGACATGCCGCGGGCGCGTGCAAGTGTGTCTGGGCTCAGAACGAACAACGGAAGGAACGAGGAGACCGGGACGGATGCAAGTTTTGAAAACATGATGATGCAATGCACATGATGACATGACAAGATGCAACACGCAAGCGGATGACATGGCAATGACAACGAATAACTGGAAGACACCTGGCATATCGGTCTCGGGGCATTACAACACTCCACCACTACGAGAGGATCTCGTCCCGAGATCTAGGATGGCACTGGAGGGGAAAACGGAAAAGAAAGAGAAGAGGTAAAACTAAGTTGCTTCTTTGACAAATGAGAGAAACCAAAGAACCTTGAGAGGTTAAGCCAATTCGAGAAAAAGAATACAACGGAGATGCACGAAGTTGAAAAACACTTCGTTAGAAAAAGAGGGACAAGGAAGAACAAATTCGGACATCACTCCAGTTGAAACGGAAATCAAAAACTTGATAAAATGAAAAGAACTTGAGGAAAAGGGTACAACACTCCGGTTAGATGGATAAGCACAGGAAAGAACATGATCTTAGATGAAACAAGAATGATGGTTGAAAAGAGCAACATGACAATGCCTCCGGAACAAAAGAATAGAAGATAGATAATTGAAATAAGAGAATGGAGAAGAAAATGCCAACATCTACCACAAAAGAGTTTGAAAAGGCATCTTTAGGAGAAGGGTCGAATGGAGTTGTTGGAACACCAAAAACGAAAAGAGAAAGATTGTTATGGACTTATAGAAGCCATCTCAAAATTATGAGGTGAAATTCTGCCACTAACGGGAAAAAGAATTGGAATGGTATGACCAAGGAGACGAGAAAATATTTCACTGGGAGGATAAAGAAGAACTTGGATAATTTATAAGCACCGTAAATAGCAACAATCCTTAGGGAAGGCTTTAGGTGAAACATGACACAAGATAACTCCAACGAAGAGGTTGATGAATTTAAAATACCTCATTCTTGATAGCTTGAGAAACATGAAGCACGAAGGAAAATTATCAAGAATGACATAATACCACCTCCAATGGTATGGAAGAAAGAATTGCACTCCGGATTACAAGAAGAAGACTGCTTGAGCTCCTTAAAAGAATCTCGATGAAAACTTCGAGAAGGAAATAAATCCTTGATGAACCATCATGTAGAACCTCCATGAAGAACTCCGTTAAACAAAAGAATGATCAAACAAAAGAAAGGGGTAGTTGAAAACACAAGGTGAAGCCTTGCAATGATTTAGATGGAGCTTCGCGACGAGATAATGTGGAAAAGCTTGGAACTCCAGACAAGAAAGATGAACAAATGAAATCAAGAATTTGATGAGCCTCCGGAGTAAGGAATTAATCACTTGGATGAAACAAGAATAAGAATTACATTATGCTTATCCTTCATCAATTAAATTAATGACAATCAATGGATTTGACATATTACTTATTCTCATAGCAAAGATTAAGAGAGATATAACGCAAACTTGAGAAGGTCTTCAAGGAACCACCGGTAGAATTTGAAAAGCACGAATGCATAGATATGATAAGAAAAGAAGGAAAAAAAACCTTGAACGAACCACCATAAGAATTGAAAATGAACAATGAAAAATATAAAGAAACACTGGGAAGAATTATCAAATGCACGAAGGTGCTTGAGGGAATTTAGATCCATGAGAACGAAGAGATCACGAGCTGATTAGAGAAAACTTGAATGATGCACCGGTAAGATTTGGAGAATGATAACTGAAAGCTGAAGAATGAAATAAACATGAATTGATGGACTCTGGATAGCAAACTGAGAAGACTCCTGAATTACTCCGGATGGGTGAAAATCTCACAAACGAAAACAATTATGAGAGGATGGCAGAGAATGGGGCAATATTTAAAAGGAACTCTTCTTCGGTCTCCAACTGCAGAGAATGACGATGAGGAACACCACCATGAATTGTTTAGACACTCCGGAAGAATCAAAATGAAGAGGTTGAGCCAACGATGAAAAGAATTGTGAAAGATCTAGGAGATGGCATTTGACTGATGATAACTCATTCTTACGTCAAACTTTAAAAGGAATTTAGGGTAGCTCCGGGAAAATAAGAAGAGTCAGGTAAGATCCTGGAAAAAGACCTGTGGGTTAGGGTCCACTCAAAAGAAACACCGTTGAACGATTTGAAGAGAGATAATGCACCGGTTGAAATAAAAGACTTGAATGAGAGAACATCCTCGAAAGATCTTGAACGAATGCATAGTGGAAACACGAATCTTCGAGATATCTTGAGCACTCCGGAACAATTGAATAGCGGGAAATGAATGAATATGAGGAGCACCGTCAAGAGAAGGTATTTGAAACGAGAAAAGGGGATATAATCGACAAATCTTGACTTGAATCCACCGGAGAAGAAAAGAAAGAAGAATGACGAACTTGAAGCTCCGTTAGAAACTTCATGAGAATCACCGGATAAGAACATTGAAGGAAAAGAATGGAGAGACTTCACATCAATAAGATGGATACTTGATCAATAATTCTGAATCCTTCAAGAAAACAAGGGTGGAGGGTGGGAAAACACCGTTGAGAACGAAACGAACACCATTGAGAAGAAATGATAATTGATCTTGCTGATGTTGAAATGATCGGATCCACTTGAAGAGAGACACACCGGTTGAAAAGGATTTGCAAGACAATCTCGATTATCCAGAATGATTAGTATTCACATCGGAGTATGAGAACGCCATTTGGGGAAGGTATGGAATCAACACTTGACATTGAAGCAACTCGAATACCACAACTGAAAACAAAACAAAGGATTGGCTTGCAGAATAAGCTGGAACAAACATATGATAGAGATTTCGTCCGAAGTTTTCGTGGTGGGGCCTACACGGGCTCGATCGTACAGCACCATCATGTACAAGGCAGTGCACATGACATACGAAGCGTCCCCGAGTCGGCATAGCCAAGGACTCTTTAAGACACAACGAGACCACTGTAAAATCGACCGTGAATAGGCAGACCACTAGACGTCGAACCCCAATTTCATATCATACATCTGTCGGAAAGATATTCTTAGAGCTACTTGAATTCCCACCTATGAAACTCCCGAAATTTTCCGGTTATGCAATCAGGTGTTGGGGATATAGGGGAAGCATAATATCTCACCCAAACTAGCAAATCCTACATCCAGTTGTATCCATCCTTCAACACATAACCAAGAAACCTTCGGAAACCATCTACTTCAACCTTCGAAAAGCATCCGTTATACAAGTTATGGTGATACTCCCGAACTCCGCCCCAGTACTGGGTGGCGTCGAGGTTATCTCACCAACGAACTGCATAAAAGAGATTTTCGATGTCGGCGTACTAAACTCAGGTATTCCAGAACTGCAACGATAAAATTATGACGACAACACCTCAGAGCTCAACTCCCCGGGACACCTCCACTAAACCCCTGACAGGAGGCACCAAGACAATGTTCTCATCATAAAACCATCGAAACGATTCCAAGATACCCGCGTGATCCTAAATTTGTTTTTGTGAAATTTGAGAAGAGAAGAGTTAAAACTCTACGTCAGGATGCCTTACCAGAGCGATGAGGAGACTGGGAAGTAAAAAGAATTCCTAAACTCTCCGATATATAATTCCTAAAAGACTCAAAACATTTTTTTTCTAGACACAACTCGGCCGCTAAAAACGATCAAGCAATGGGGCTCCTAAGGTCGGGGAAGGCACTGATACCAACTTGTAACGCCCTCGATGCGACTATAGCTCCCACGTGTCGAGGCATGACTTAGAGACATAATCGCATTGAAGGCATATGTCGCAAGTTAGGCAATCTTCACAACATCCCATGTAATATAATAATAAAAGGGAGATAACAATAGTTGGCTTACACTCGCCACGTCAAACAAGTACATAAATAACATTAAATCATCCAAACACTCATGGCCCGACTACGGTGCCAAAATAAAAGAGAACCCAACATGCGACAACGGTCCCAATCACCCCCAACTGGGCACCACTACTGATCATCGGGAAAGGAAACATAGTATCGTTGAGAGTCTTCGTCGAACTCCCACTTGAGCTCATACGCGTCTCCTTGAGCGGAATCATCAGGCCCTGCATCTGGTGAAATAGTAATTTGTGAGCCACAGGGACTCAGCAATCTCGCACCCTCGCGATCAAGACTATTTAAGCTTATAGGTAAGGCAAGGGTAAATATAAGTGGAGCTGCAGCAAGTGGCTAGCAAGTATGGTGGCTAACTTATTCGCAAAAGAGAGCGAGAAGAGGAGGCAAAGCACAAGCGAGAAACTAGAGAGCAACCTGCGCAAACATTACTCCAACACCGTGTCCACTTCCCGGACTCCGCCGAGAAGACGCCATCACGGTAACACACTCGATTGATTCATTTTAATTATTTAAGGTTCAAGTTATCTACAACCAGACATTGACAAATTCCCATCTGCCCATAACCACGGGCACGGCTTTCGAAAGTTCAATCCCTGCAGGGGAGTCCCAACTTAGCCCATGACAAGCTCTCACGGTCAACGAAGGAATAGACCTCCTCCCAAGACGTTCCAATCAGACTCGGTATCTCGGTAATTCAAGACACTCCGACAGGTTAAAACAAGACCAGCAACACCGCCCGAATGTGCCGACAAATCCCGATAGGAAATGCACATATCTCTTTCTCAGGGCACACTCAGATAAGCAATCCGTACAACTAAAACTAGCCCTCGAGTTTCCCCGAGGTGGCGCTGCAAGGGGCTCTAGTTGGACCAACACTCAGAGGAGCACTGGCCCGGGGGAGTTAAAATAAGATGACCCGTGGGCTCCGGAAACCCGAGGGAAAAAGAGGCTAGGTGGCAAATGGTAAGACCAAGGTTGGGCATTGCTGGAAAAGCTTTAATCAAGGCGAAATATCAAGGGGTTCCCATTATAACCCAACCGCGTAAGGAACGCAAAATCCGGGAACATAACACCGATATGACGGAAACTAGGGCGGCAAGAGTGGAACAAAACACTAGGCGAGAGGCCGAGCCTTCCACCCTTTACCAAGTGTATAGATGCATTAACATAACAAGATAATATAATGATATCCCAACAAGTAAATAAATGTTCCAACAAGGAATGGCCTCCAATCTTCACCTGCAACTAGCAACGCTATAAGAGGGGCTGAGCAAAGCGGTAACATAGCCAATCAACGGTTTGCTAGGACATGGTGGGTTAGAGGTTTGACATGGCAATTTGGGAGACTTGCAAGCAAGGGGTAGGCATCGTAGCAATGGCATAGCAAAAGAGCGGGCAAACTAGCATAGCAAAGATAGTAGTGATTTCGAGGGTATGATCATCTTGCCTGAGATCCCGCAAGGAAGAAGAACGAGTCCATGAAGAAGATAAACGGACGTAGACGAACGGGTCCTCACAAATGCGACGTTATCGGAACCAACCCGAAGAAGCAACACCGGAAAGAAGCAAACGACATAGTAAACAACCACCACATAGACATGGCATGATGCGCAAACAAGAATGATGCATGTCCGGTTTAATGAAGCATGACATGGCAAAGTGCACAAACAATCCTACAAATTAAGTGGAGGTCAATATGCAACTCCGTTGCATATCGATGAAACGCCACATCAATTATTTAGTTCTCTCCCGGTTATGTACTCAACAATATTAAATGTTGATAAACATGGCAAGAGGGTGAAGCAAATAAAACTACCTATCTAATCAAGTTTAAATGAGGCCGGAAACAACGAACAACAATTCCGGAAACACCTCATATGCATATATTAGGTTTGGTACTGTTCTTCCCTAAACACAATTTTAGAGTTGTTTAACATGCAAATAAAGGTCACCATGTTAAACTAGGCATTTTTCTACCCCATTTACATATAAAGATTGTTAAAAACCGAGTTACGGTTTTTTAGTTATGAAATAAATCATTTTAGCATGGCATAGGAGCAAATTTAAACAAACATCATTTTAGACATTTTAAACATGGATGAAAGTGGCATATTATTAAACTGGACAAAATTCTGAGCAAGTTTCATATATAAAACATTTTAATCCGATGCACGGTTAGTGAGTTATTAAATGCATGAACCAGGGGGACTTTTCTGTAAAACTGCAGTCTCAGGATAAATGGCTAAAATGCAGATCTGAAAAAAAACAGGAACTGGGCCGAATCTGGATAGGAAGGCCAACAAAGGGGAAAAAAGGACGGGCGCTGGGGTGGCCTCACCATGGGCCTCGGCCCGGCTTGGCAGAGGAGGCCAGCGGCGCTGGGCCTTGCGCGGCACAGGGGAGCGGCTGGGCCGGCGGAGAGAAATCCGACCCACGCGGGAGTCAATGCGAGCGGGCGCGAAGCTCGTCTCCTCGAAGTAGGATGACGGCGCCGCACGGGGAAACAACGACAGGCGCGGCCGGCGATGTAGGGAACGGGCAGATCCAGGCGAGGGGTCCCGGAACCGGTGGAGGCACGCCCAAGAGGTGACCGGCGTCGACGTATGGGCTTCGGGGTCGGGCGGCCATGCCGGATCCTGCAGGGCGAGGGAGAGAGATGTGAGGTCTGGGAGAGAGATGAGAAGGAGAGGGAAAGGGAAGGGCACGGGGCGGCGAAGGGAGGTCCGGCCTGGGGTCGAGGTCACCGGCGGATGGTGGGGCGTGCTCCAGCGAACGAGGTAGACGAGACGACGGAGCACAGTCGCTCGGGATCCTCCCCACGGGAGGAAGACGGGGCGCTGGGGGCGGAGGCGCTTGGGCCCAGATCCAGCCCAAGGCGGGCCGGTTGCGGGATCGGGCGACCGCGCGGGGTGGAGGAGGCTGAGAGGCGACGTGGCGGGCTCCTAGTGGATGCAGGCGGCGGCGCTGGTGGCGGCTACCCACTCGGGCGGTGCCAAGTGGCGGTGGAGGGACGGCTGGGCGCGGAATCTGAGGAGGGGGAAGGCTAGAGGTAGGTGGAGGGGCTAGGCTGCCCAAAAATGGCAGGATGGGGCTATATATAGGGAAGGTTTAGGGTTAGGGGAAATTAGGAGGGGTTTTCTTCCGTTTTTGGGCATCGGATCTCGACCGGACGGTCCGGAGCGAAGGGGAAAGTAGGTGGGCTAGTGGGCTGAGAAGAGAGGAGAGAGAGAGGCCCAGCAGCAGCTTCCGGAGACCGAAAACGTCCGACGTTAGACCGGCTATAATGCCGCTATAGTTTAACGGTTGGGCTATCAAACGAGCTCCGAATGCGATGAAACTTGACAGGCAGTCTACTAACAACATAAAAAGACCACACGCCAACTTTCATCCCATTCCGAGAACATTTCCGGCCACTTAAAAAAAATTCAGACATGCCGCGGGCGCGTGCAAGTGTGTCTGGGCTCAGAACGGACAACAGAAGGAACGAGGAGACCAGGACGGATGCAAGTTTTGAAAACATAATGATGCAATGCACATGATGACATGACAAGATGCAACACTCAAGCGGATGACATGGCAATGACAACGAATAACTAGAAGACACCTGGCACATCGGTCTCGGGGCGTTACACAAAATCAGGCGACGCTTCCTGTGGGCGCACGACCAGGAGATCAGCGGCGGCAAGTGCAAGTGTGGCATGGAGGGCGGTGACCACGCCGGAGGCCAGAGGAGGCTTGGGCATCCACGACCTTTGGGCATTTGCTAGGGCTCTGCGACGATGCTAGCTTTGGCTGTGCTGGGCAGACCCACCCAGGCCCTGGGTTGACACCGGCACCCCGTGTGATGACGCAGACCGTGCCCTTTTAGCAGCGTCTATGGTGGTGACCATTGGCGATGGATGGACTGCCTCCTTCTGGTCCTGCCCATGGCTTGATGGCAGGAATAACCTGAGGTTTTTGCATTGTCCAGGCGCAAGAACAGATCAGTTTGCGACACACTCCATGAAGACATATGGCTCCATGATCTCAGACATGGTAGCTTCGAAGGCATCCTGCCACAAATCGTGCAAATGGCTCGAGTCATTAGGCAGGCTCAGATCATCATCCAGGCAGGCACAGCAGACAGCATCAGATGGACGCTGGGCGGCTCTGGATAGTTCACCATGAAGACGGCCTATAATGCCCAGTTCGAAAGTGCAAGGCCAAGCGAATTCCGGGGGATGATCTGGAAGATATGGGCTCCGGGCAAGATCAAAATGTTCCTCTGGTTGCTGCACTTGGACCGTCTATGGTGCAATGACAGACTGCAAAGGAGAGGATGGGAGAACAGCTACTTCTGCCATCTTTGTACGCGAAACCTAGAAACCTCGGTGCATCTTTTCTGGGAGTGCCCGGTCTCACTCAGGGTTTGGAGCACTGCAACAACATGGAGAGGGTGTGGCGCTCTAGATCACACATCTTGGCCCCCAGCCAACTCCACCACAGCGACAATCCAGAGTATCATTAGCTCAACCACCCCCAAAAGCACAAAAGGCATCAAGTCCATGTTAGCTCTGATCGCCTGGCACATTTGGCTCGAGCAAAATGGCTGCGTCTTCAGACGCAAGCAAGCGTGCGTGAAAAACATCATTGATGGCTGCAGAAGAGACCTGGAGCAATGGAGGCTTGCTGGCGCAAGATGCGTGGAGAGCCCATTCGGGGAAGAACCATGAGATAAAAACATAGTATGCTGGGTAGGGCAACCGAGCACTAGTGCTTGGATGCATGCAACTTTCTGGATCTCTCTCTTACAAATTTGATCGCTTGGTCACCCTTTGTAACTCCTCTCTCTGCTAAATCAAACGAAAACCAGCTATGCTGGGCAGTTTCAAAAAAAATTCTCAGTAATTTCAAGCCTTTGCATCACATGTTCCAAAGTTAACATAGTTCCATTAACCAAAAGAGGTGGTGGGCCAAACAAACCTATCATACATTATAAGAATCAAAAGTATGGCTACCCAAGAAATTTCCTCCAGTAATGGTATCAATAATATATCTGTACCAAGGAGTAGTGCCTACATAAAAATTGTGGAGAAGAACGGATGTATATTGCTTCCTGATGGATCTATTTTGAGCATTGCAAATTCTATACCAAGCATCTTTTAGATTTTCTCCCTCCCTTTGTTTAAAATTAAGAACTTCATTCTCGGGGGACAACAAAGAAGATAGAGGACTAGCCATAATGACAAGGCAAGCAATGCAACACACAAGCAAACAAGAAAGGGGCAAAAGAGGCAAATAGGGAAAGAGAAGGCAAACGGAGAGAGAGAGGGCGAATAAAACAGCAAGGGTGAAGTGGGGGAGAGGAAAACGAGAGGCAAATGGCAAATAATGTAATGGGAGGGGTAAGAATTTGTGATGGGTTGACTTGGAGCGAATCTTCCCGGCAACGACGCCGGAAATCCTTCTTGCTACCTCTTGAGCACTGCGTTGGTTTTCCCTTGAAGAGGAAAGGGTGATGCAGCAAAGTAGCGTAAGTATTTCCTTCAGTTTTTGAGAACCAAGGTATCAATCCAGTAGGAGATCACGCTCAAGTCCCACGCACCTACACAAACAAATAAGAACCTCGCAACCAACGCGATAAAGGGGTTGTCAAGCCCTTCTCGGTCACTTACGAGAGTGAGATCTGATAGACATGATAAGATAATATTTTTGGTATTTTTATGATAAAGAGAAATAAAGATGCAAAGTAAAATAAATGGCAAAGGAAATAACTAAGTGTTGGAAGATTAATATGATGGAAGATAGACCCGGGGGCCATAGGTTTCACTAGTGGCTTCTCTCAAGAGCATAAGTATTGCCGTGGGTACATGAATTACTGTCGAGCAATTGATAGAAAAGTGAATACTTATGAGAATATCTAGGTATGATCATGTATATAGGCATCACGTACGAGACAAGTAGACTGAAACGATTCTGGATCTACTACTATTACTCCACACATCGACCGCTATCCAGCATGCATCTAGAGTATTAAGTTCATAAGAACAGAGTAATGCTTTAAGGAAGATGACATGATGTAGAGGGATAAAGTCATGCAATATGATATAAACCCCATCTTTTTATCCTCGATGGCAACAATACAATACGTGTCGGTTCCCTTTCTGTCACTGGGATCGAACATCGCAAGATTGAACCCAAAGCTAAGCACTTCTCCCATTGCAAGAAAGATCAATCTAGTAGGCCAAACCAAACTAATAATTTGAAGAGACTTGAAAAGATAAATCAATCATACAAAAAAGAATTCAGAGAAGAATCAAATATGGTTCATTGATAATCTGGATCATAACCCACAATTCATCGGATCTCGACAAACACACATCAAAAGAAGATTACATCGAATAGATCTCCAAGAAGATTGAGGAGAACTTTGTATTGAGAACCAAAGAGAGAGAAGAAGCCATCTAGCTAATAACTATGGACCCGTAGGTCTGAAGTAAACTACTCACACATCACTTGAGAGGCCGTCGAGTTGATGTAGAGGCCCTCCATGATCAATGCCCCCTCTGGCGGAGTTCCGGAAAAGGCCCCGAGATGGGATCTCTCGAGTATAGAAGGTTGCGGCAGTAGAATTAGGTTTTCGTGGTGCTCCTGGACGTTGGGGGGGGGGTACGTGGATATATATAGGAGGAAGAAGTACGTCGGTGGAGCAAAGGAGGGCCAACGAGGGTGGAGGGCATGCCCAGGGTGTAGGCGTGCCCCCCTGCCTCGTGCCTTCCTCCCTTGTTTCTTGATGGCCACTCCAAGTATCTTGGATCACGTTTGTTGAGAAAATCACGTTCCCGAAGGTTTCATTCCGTTTGGACTCCGTTTGATATTCCTTTTCTTCGAAACCCTAAAATAGGCAAAAAACAGCAATTTGGGCTGGGCCTCCGGTTAGTAGGTTAGTCCCAAAAATGATATATAAGTGTAAAATAAAGCCCATTAACATCCAAAATAGATAATATAATAGCATGGAGCAATCAAAAATTATAGATACGCTGGAGATGTATCAATGATCCGAATGATCCGTCCGCCTCTATGGTGGTGGCTAGGTCCTATTTATAGTGGCCTTGGTCCTCTTCCCAAATGAAGGCGGGAAGGATCCCACAATGGCCAAATTTGAAGGGACTGAACTAGTACATGCTATCCTGACAAAAGTAGTGTTCGCCTGCAAAAAGCTTCTGGTCGTGACGCCGTGGTGGGCTCAGCGATGACCTCCGTTCTACCGTCCTGGCAGTCTTGGTCTTGTTGCACCGGAATGGAAACCTTTGCTTGATTCCTTGGGACTCCGCGCCTGCGCTTGCCTCCTCAGAACCAAAGAGGAAACTGGTACACTGCGCCAGCTGGCGTCCGCCTGGCCTTGGTCATCATGGCTCACGTCATTCGAACCTCGCAAGGTGTACCTTGCATAGCTACCTCCGCTCCTCGGGAGCCAGCCTGGGGAGGCCGCCTCATGTGGAGGTATTGGTGTTGTCTGCCTCACGAGGCTTGGCCCCTCGCAAGGGTCTTGAGCTGTCGATGTTGAAGCTGGGTCATACCAGGCCGTTGACAGAGCCACACCATGGGCCGCAGGCAGTCAAGTCTGAGTACCCCCATTCCCAGAACGCCGACAGAAGGGGTCTTCTCTGCATCTGTGGAGCCCATGCAGGGTCGATGAAGGTCCTCGCAACAGAAGGATCCGGCAAGACACATGATGTGTACGCCGGTGTCGCCTCGATGGTGACCTTCATGGGACCCAAGCAGCGGCGGCCTCCCATGTTCTACTTCTCCTTGATGATGGCGGCGGACGTGGAGGCATTGGCCACCCACTCGTTGCTCTCCACGCACCTAACTTCTATCTCTACTTGCATGGAGCAGCCGCAGGCATGGGAATCCCTGCCAAAGAAACGAGAGACATGATTGCAGACACAGGAGGTGCAGTACGAGGCGGCGGCATGGACGGTAGTGACGACGCCCGTGCTCCCAGCGGTGTCGGTGTGGAGCCGCTCACTGCTCCTCGTCAAGCTGACCTGGAGCGACGAGTTGCTAAACCATGTGCTGGCTAGGGGTGGCAACTGGCTCCGTCGGGCGAGGGGAGGGAGGAGGATCTGCGAGCCGCATAGCTCGTTTTCGGCGGGCTCGACGGGCCACCCAGCCGAATTGGATGTCGGATAACTACTCTTCGTAAACCATTGTAATAGTGGAGAAAATGGTGAAGGAGGAGATGGAGGAGCGGCGAAGGTGCGCGATTCTTGGCCGGCGTCTGGCCTCATTTATATAGGAGATTAAATAGACGTCGGATGGGAGGAGCTCGGCCGACATTTCTTTTAATGCCGGCCCGGTCATGAACGGACATGTGTCTGGAGTGGGTTTCTCAGCTTCCACATGGGTTTTGTGGAGGAGTTTGAATGCGGCAAGGAGGTGTGTTCAGCTGGGTGAGCTACGCCCTCGACTCTGATGTACGACACCGTGCTATTTTTCCATTGACATGTGGGCTCGTTGGGTACCTGGCTTGCATCACTACAAAAAAAGACACATCCGTGACATTTTGGTCCGAACGGAATTTTTTTCGGTCATACTTATGACAATAATTGTGACAAAACCCGGTATCATCATAGATGTGGTGGGGTCCTACTTCTATGACAAAAAATCATGACAGAAAATGGGCTTTTCGTCCTCGGCAGGCCAGAGACGCAGCTGCATGACATTCTTTGGGGCGTCCATGACAGAAAAAACCGTGGTAGAAGCGAGGGCGAGGAAAATATCGGGGGTTCCCGGTTACAGTGGCTGGTTGGGGGCCGAGCGATGCGCGTTTCTCTCGTACATACGCGTGTGTGTGCAAGACGTTGCGCTCTAACTTAACCCGAGCGAGGCGTTGGGCTCTAACTGAACCCGAGTGATTGCACTGCAGGCTACGTGTTACTGAACCCGAGCGACCGATCGATGGCTGTTAACTGAACTCGATCGAGCTATTCCTTCGCTACTTCTGCTAACTGAAGTCGATCGATGCTGCCTCTGGATGAAAGTGAGCGTTGTTGGGGGGTTTGGATGAACACTTCCCGGTGGGGGTTGGATGAACAGGAACTCGTGGTAGTAGAGGCCTTTGCCGCTGGATGAATAATACCCCGATCGATCGAGCCGGTGGATGAACAGGACCCCGTGGAGCACTGGATGAATAGGACCCCGTCGAGGGCTGGTTGAACAGTAGCCAGTGGAGGGCTGGTTGAACAGTAGCCGGTGGAGGGTTGGATGAACAGTAGCCCGTGGAGGGGAGGTTGAATAGGACCCCGTGTAGAGGGCTTCTTGAATAGTAGCCGATGGAGGCTAGATGACCAGGAGCCCGTGGATGAACAGTCGCATGTGGAGGCTGGAGGAGGTCGACGGTGGATGAACAGTACCCCCGTGGAGGCTAGAGGAGGTTGACGGTGGAGATGAACAGTATCTCGTGGAGTCTTGTTTTGCGGTACGCCACACCCCTCCCAATGAACAGGACCCCCGTTTCGACCGTAGCGCTCCAAACAAGTCTGTTTCCTCCGTTTTGTGGTACGCCACACCCCTCCCGATCAACAGGAGCCCGTTTCGACCATAGGAGGTCCAACAGAAGTCCGTTTCCTCCATTTTGCGATACGCCAGACCCCTCTCGATGAACACGATCATGTTTCGACCGCGGCCGGTCGAACATAAGGCCGTTTCCTTCGTTCTGTGGTATGCCAGGCCTCTTTTCCATCGGTTGTTCCATCCAAGCCGGTTGGCTCCTGATGAACAGCACACGTTCCGTTGCCTCCCGATGAACAAGACACGTTCCGTTGCCTCCCCATGAACACGACGACGGCGCAACTTCTCCGTTCCGATCCAGCCATGTACACGAGCCCTGGCCGTACGTATGCATATTTCAGTGCGGTCAACAGTTTTTAATCCCGAAATATCGAGTCACATTCAAACTATTTTGAAAAATATTTATATAAATATAAAATCCAAATAATTGTCCAGGCATAAAAATCAATGGAATTTAAAATCTTGTAATTAAAAAATTGAAACTAATTCCCAGTTTGATGTGTTTAAAAAATGTATAGCCCATTTCTGGGCAAACCGAATGAAGCTCTCTCCTCGTCTCGAAATATTTGCATCCTGCTGATAAAGCAAGTAGGCCTCGTTTGGGTATTTCTTTAAAAAAAATAGAACTGGGCTAGCCATTTTCGGCAAGAAAAAAACACAACTGGGCTCATGATGTGGTAAACATAAATAAAACCCTGGCTAGACAGGCCACAGCCCCCGCACAGCCCCGTTGTTACCCTGATCTGTCGCTAAAACTAGTATAAATAACAACTGCTTGTTCCTCAAAAAAAGTAAATAACAACTACGTGACCTGCTGGGTCCCTGGTGTCAGCCGCTCGTTGTGTAATTCTCTCATTTATTGACTACGTTGACAATGTCGTGAGCCCCAGATGTCCAACCTTTAGGAGGAACCATTTTTTGGGGCTTGTAATAACGAAGCACTTGCTTGCATACTACCATGACACTGGTGGGTCCCTACTGTCATAATCTCCACGTATAGTCATATCCTTGTTTCTCTCGGTTGTTGACGGCATTGACAACGCAAGAGGGCAGCGCACCGCGCACGGTGAGCGAACCAAGGCCGAGGACGACGGCAAGGCCTCAGACGGAATGAACAGGAGCCGTGGAAGATGCACCGGTCCAGTCGCAGGCGGAGGGGAGTACGAGGGTTGTCTGGTTCGAGTGCAGGTGCGTGTTGGGGCTGACGTCGCCCGAGAATAACAGGACGTCTGGGGGAATAGAGGGAGGGACTGGCCAACGTTGGAGGATACGGTAAGGCGGCCATTGAAGGGTATGATAGGGCGGCGGAGGCGCAGCCAGCCATGGGAGGCAGGAGAAGGCGGAGCCAATGGGTTGGTTTGGTTTGGGCGGCTAGAGGAAGAAGACCAGAGATAGAAGATACACGAGAGATGTTGGATGTTAATCCAACGGTTGGTAGGCAGAAACGTTTGTTGACTTGCTAGTAAGTTGACACCACCTTGGATAGGCTATTTCCTCGTGGGTCCCAAATGTCAGAATCCAAATCTGTCACGGTCATGCAGCCTTTCCTATGAAAATTTACAGCCCATTTGATGTGCTAGTTTGAAATAAGTTTGTGGGTGTTGGTGGTGGCTAATCACTTGGCTTCTGTAATGCACAGTGAGCTCAAGCAGCCGGCGAGAGTGATGTTATTTCCCTTGGTTGGGATTTGTTACAATATTTCACTCTAAATTAAACGAATGGCAAGCCATTTGCCTTGTTTCAAAGAAAATATGACTGTCACAGCCGAGTTGAAAAGGGCAAGAACATCTAACTCCAGCTTACAAACTGTACAAAAGCACGAGGGTTAATTGTTCATCAGGTTTAGACAAAACCCACGTTGAAAAGGGCAACAACATCTAACTCCAGTACTATTTTTGGCAGTCACAGTCAAATGGATCGGTCAGGTCCATAGAATGAACATCCTGGGTCGTAAAATTTACTGGATTATGACCACAATATGTTGTAAATAGAAGCCCGGCATGTTCAGAAGCTCTTTTGCCCACTTGAAACTCCTTTTTTTTGCTCTTTGACATACCCATCCGTCAAAACCATGCTGCTGATAAACTTAAGCCTGATGGACAATAGTAACCTCGCATTCAGTAGGAAGAATGTGACAAATCTAGTGTTTGCATGGTTGGCTACATATCGTTCTAGTGTTATTGTCTTCAATCGAATGTCATCAGAAGTGAGAAAATCCCAGTGCTTACGAATCCACCGATTAGTTATAACTTCTTACCCCGTCATGTTGCCTAAATAGAAACAATTACTACTAGTACAGTGGAGACACTCTACAGCTACCCGAAAAACAATTACTTATACTACTAGTAAAGTGGATACACTACCGCTTCTAGCTCCTTCTAGTTCCATGCCGTGCGTGGGCCCAAATGACATCCACCAAATTAGATGGCAATATGCAGGCGGAGAGTCACCCCCGTCGTAGAGCGGGAGTAACGAGCCGTCGTATCACAAAACCCCACCTCCCCGTAGTCTACGTTTGACGGACGAAGCTACCATCATTTCACTCTTCGCTGAATCCCCTTCTCCCTCACCGTCTTCAAGAAAGCCAACACTCGCATCTGCCACTGTTCTTCTCTCCCAACAAAGGGAAGGTAAGAGGATCCGTGATATTGGTATATTTTCATTCAGAGAAAAAAAGAACCTTTGCAAAGTAGTAACCGATCCTCACTCTTTTTTTTGTTTCATTGTCATTGCGATTGTGTTTTCCTTTCAGTGGTCTCCTAGTATTTGTCAGTTCCATGATGGACCAGGAGAATCAGGCAAAGATCTGCCGATATTGGAGCAGACGCGGGAGGCTGATCCCCACGAGATAGAGAGCTCCAAGAAGATGGAGGCAGCCACCGAGCCGACCCCAGATACCCTCACGGCCACTACTGTGATGGTCAACGCCCCGTTTGAGGTTATAGCCCCCTTGGCACTGCCCCCAGCTGAGCTGCCCAAGGTGATTTTCTTCATTGCCGATCTCGATTGTGGTTTTTCATCTAAGTATGTGGTGATGAATAATGCAAAATTTTATTAGCTTCGATGCCATGCTATACATAGTGGTTTAAATAACTTGTGTTTTATACTAGAAAGTAATTCAGAATTTGTTTCTATTTAAATTAGAGCCTTGATGCAGACAAGGTTTGTGTGGTTGTACATGTCACTCGCTATGAGGCGGATGACCTGAATATACGCACTTGGAAAATAGAGTTCTTACGAAGTTGGATCATGGAAGCCATTTGCGCTTATACTAATGTCGAGTTGTATTCCAGCCTCACTGTCAGGCGTGTTGTCCAAGGTGTACTGAAGCTCCAGAAGTTGAAATCTACTCCTTCGTTTGTGAGGCATACTATTCTTTTCAAGCTTACGCAGGAAGATGACGTGGCATGCCTCCACAAACAAGCTTATGAGTGGCAAGGCCACAAGGTTATCTTCATGAAGGTTCACATGAGTGAGCTGCTGCCGGACGTCCTCGATGATGTTCATGGCAAGGACCATCTTGTGTCCAGCTCAAATTAGATCGAGGCATGAAACAGTTGCCCCAGATAGTGTTTAATACTAGTTTGGATTGTGTTTACTTATCCGAACCTTGCCTATTATCAAGCCCTCTGGGCTAGTACTCTGTTTGAATCCGTCTATGGGAACTGCTGCTAGTTTTGTGGGCCCATGAATCATGTGAGAACCATCATAATTGTTGCCGAAACAGATGCATCCTCACTAGGTTTTTCATGAATATGGCATGGTAAGACATAAGTTGTCACGGTTTATCATACGAGCAGTGTGTGTTTGATGAAATAGAGTACTCGTTCGAGAATTGTGCGCCGACGTATACATAAGTACTTGTAAACACTGTTGGTGCTACCCCACTTGTAAGCAGTTGTGCAAAACATGACACATTGGCTCAACTCGCTTCAACACCAGGCTATCGACTAGCTAACAATCAATAATCTGATGTCTGACATATAAGCAACTATGTATCTTGTTATAGTGGTTCATGCAGATAACTGAAGCCACAATGTAAATTCCAAACATTCACACCCTAGTCCAACATTCATGTGGAACACTCACATTAAACTCGGCTTCATAAAAAACTTGGAAATCATAAGTTAAGCAACTTTATACATCTCAATGATTCATAGAACATAACAAACATATACTAGTTCACATCAAAAGACAAAGTTGTGAGAAGGTTTATAAATAAGGAAAAAACAAGCAAGGCTTCTCTAAGCAAAGGGCCTCCCGGCAGGCTTAAATTTCCTGGAGTTCACTCTGGTTTTTTCATGTTGCCACCATCCAGGGTTAGGTTCTCTCATTCCAAAATAACCAATTATAATTGTGTTCTCAGCTGGAATGCTGAACTGAACCAAGTAGTGTACTGACCAGCTAAAATTCTTGTCCATTCCACTAAATTTAAGCACCGCTATTTGCAGAAATAAGCAGACCACAATGCCTCTTGTCCGCGCACCTGTCCCAAAAACCTTTGTGCAGCCGTGCCAGCTAGTCCTCGGTCCATGGATCAACTCGTAGAAAGTGCATTCCGGACTAGGACGCAATTGTTTTCGCTCGTCCCTGCACTTCAATCAGGAAGTAAAACATACGAATCAACTTATTTTAGATTGCGTTGATCATTCTACCTAGTTACTACCAATGTAGGAATACCTGGAACACTGGTGGTTAGAGGACGGTAGCTAGGAATAGCCATCTCATTTTGTGCAGTTGTAGGTGTGTACTTTTGATTGCGCAGATAGAAACGATATGGAGACAGACATCCCTGTTTGCGCAAATACGAAATACGATTATTTAAAAAGTGACAGATATTTGCAGTCGTGTATGATTAATAGCAGCATCTATTGTGTTATAATTGGCACTAGATTGAAAGTATGAAAGTGCACTTAAGTAAGTAGCATCACATCACATCAACACTGACACTAGATTAACATGCAGAACAATAGCAGTAGTATTACTATCATGAGAGTAGCACATGGTCAGTAAATGTGCAATCAAATTTGTGCAGTTCCACTGGGATGAAGCAATGTTAGCGGTGTGAGATTTAAGTGTAACTGCAAAAACACAATTCATGGGAAATAAACCAAGATGGAAGCACTTCATAAAATGGTGGTGGCATTGCTTCAATTTATCGACGGCACTAGACCATTACTTATAGTGACATTAGGTGGCATTGCTTAATGCTTCATGTGATTTTACATTAACGGTAGCGATATGGGCGTAGGGACAGAAGGGGCATAAAGTGGTGAAGAAGATGTGGTTGCCGAGAGCGGCGAACACTCAGGAAGCATGTCTGCATTTGTCCCATTTTTTATCCCCTCGGTGACATTTTCCTATCTGAGCACAGGAAATCTAGACCTGCTCATTCTCATTTGCATTGTCCCCCAACACCCCTCACTTTCTTTCCTTTTTCAACAAAGAGACAGGTCCACTTCCCCCCACCCTTTGCCATCCACATGCTTTCTTTGCCTTTTCAACCAATGGACCGGTTGGTTAGCCAGTATCTACTACTTCCCCTGTTTCCTCTTAGAACCAAGTCCTAGATTCATGCTACAGCTTTCCTAGTTTCTTCCCTGTTTGAACCAACTCTTAGATTCGACTGTATGAACTAGCTTTACCTCTCATAATAGTAAAAGTTTAGGTGGCTTTAGAACAGCCAATCGAAGTAGAAAAAGATCCACACGCGGCCACGTGGGGAGCTAGGGCAGTAGAGCAAGGCAGGTTTCAAAGGAATATATACCTGAGGGTCGTCGACATGTGGCAAAGATAGCGTCGGGAGGCTGCATCTTGGCCACAATACCGTAGGGAGGAAGAAGGGGTCGGAGGCCCTCCCGAGCAGGCGCAGCCGCCGATCGGGACGCGCGGGCAGCCACTGGTCTCCTCCCTCGCCCCCGACGACAGCGTGAACGATGCACCTACACCCCTGCCCCGGTCGAGGTGGTCCGGTCAGATTTGTGACCAGCCGGAGCAGAGAGACAGTGTGGCCACCTATGTTTTGCTTAGATCTGGAGAGCATGAGAGAGTGAAAGAGAGGAACCTAAGGCACCTGCTTATATATATAGTGGAGTGATTTTGTTGTACCAGCTTCAAAAAAATGCGCTCCTATTTGTACCCGCGAGTGGGTGTGAGAGAACTAGTGCGTGCATGAACCGCTTCTTTTTGTGAGAGTACAATATACTATGCACAACGAATGTTCGCCACAAGAGTAATAGTATAAGTGTGTGACGTGTGAGCTAAAATAAAAGGTGCACGGCGTCTTCTGTTTTTTAGAAGTTCTGAGGGTAGGGTGTGAAGAGCACATATGTGTGTGATGTCTACCTGTAGATAGATGGTGGGTGCGAGAGGACTCGGGAGAGTCGTGACTCTAAAGGTGCGTGTGTGCATGAGAGAGAGGGGGAACGTATCAATACAATGCATGTGTCCGTAAATCATAATCCGACAAACGTTCGCCACAAGCTGTTTCCCGACGATTTATTGACCAGACCTCAAACAGTCTGATCTCTGTGCATCAGTGTCGTCCCTGGATCGGTAATGAGGACACGCACGGTACTTGAGGATTTATAACAGAGTTGAAATCACACACTTATTACATCGAATATCTCAAAAGAGAACTTATTACAACAAATATGGCTTAATGCCATCTAAAACGATAACATCGGAAGGCTTGGAAGATAAAGTGAGTCCATCAACTCCAACGGCATCACTGAGTGAAAGACCACGACCTAAGGCACCTTACTCGTCGTCTAAAAAGTCTGCAACATAATATGCTGCAGCCCGAAAACGGGTCAGCACATGGAATATGCTAGCAATGTAACACAAGAGAGTAATGAACATAATGAAGCTATCACTACATGCATATATGGCTGGTGGAGGCTGTATGGTTAATAGGTTATGCGAAAAGCCAATTTTTCCCTACTACAAAGGAATATATTTTATTTAACTATAAAATTTGTTGAAAATATTGAGAATGGTAAACCCCATCTCAATCCCAATTAAAAGTAATTAAACAACCCAATCAAATTATATTTGAGAGTGATGAGATCCACATGATAATCCAAGAACTAGATACTCAAGATGTCCATAACGGGGGACACGGCTAATCATGATTAGTTTGTACACTCTGCAGAGGTTTGTGCACTTTTCCCCACAAGACTCGATCTCCTCCGTTGGATTTCTCGCACTACATAATGTTTGAGAAACGGAAGACCGAGACACAGCCTTGCCGAAGAGGTCCCCTTAACCGATAGATAGGCCGGTACACCTACAATCCCCTACATTTGGTAGCCCATCATGGAAAGGTTTCCCACAACTTACTCAACTATGCCAGAGCCCATAATGGCATGTGGCCGCACACGAAAGTTTCCAGCATGAATAATCTTATGATCCCTTTGAGCCTGGGTGGCAGTCCATAGGAAAATCACATGGTACCCAGGGATTTCCAAAAAAATACAGGCAATCACTGGGTTCCCCAGGTGCCTCAATCCACCCAGATGTGTATTAAAGTTGCCACCTTAAGTTAACCATTAATTAACCACTCACATCTGTCATGGATACACTCAAACCCAAAGCACGTCTACTAGCATAGCATAGCAATATAAGCAACGTAGAAGTAACTCCCAGGGTTTGATAATAAAACAGGTGAATAGGTACTACCTCATCTACTTCACAACCCACAATTTATTCAGATCCTAACCATGCAATTGTTTGAGGGTTGATCTAATGCAATAAAAACTGGGTAGTAAGGAGGTATGATCAAAGTGTTACTTGCCTTGCTGATGATCCGTGAAACCTAGAGACTCGTAGTAGCATGCTTCGCACACCGGGTGCTCTATTGCAATCAAACAAGCATACAATAAGCAATCAACCAAGAAGCAAGGGTAAAACAGAAATAAGAAGATCTAACCAGAAAGTTCAACTTAAGAACTCCGGTTTGCAAAAAGAATCAAATCAAACGAAGCAACGAAACTCAAGTGGCGAAAGAAACAAGCTCCGATTACTAATCTGGCATAAAGTTAAATTTTACAGTAGCAAAAACTTGTTTAAGTTGGTTAAACAAAAAGATGGCTTCCAGACGAAACTCTAGGCGCTTGAATCGCCTGATTCCGATAAACGAGCGAAAAGAAAAACTAAAACGAAAAACAGATTAGAAATAGCGATCGAAAATAATCGCGAAAAATCCGAGAAAAAGAAAAACTGACGAACAAGCTAACGAACAAACGTTCGCTGTCTGTGACTAACGGACGAAAACTGTTTGATAAAACGAATGTACGGACGAAAGTCCGCTAAATAACTAAACCGAAAAAACCAAACCAGATCTAAACAAACGGATCTAGGTTTTCAAAAAAAAACGATCGATTTTCTCGTGAAAACCGAGGCGGCGGCAACTACCTCCGGTGAGGTCCGGCGAATGGCGGCGGGTGGCGGCTCACGGCGCTGCGCGTGGTTGCAGCGAGGCGAGACGACGGCGGCGGATCGAGCGGGGATAGGGTTCGGGCGGCGGGGCGCGGGTTTGGGCTGCGGTTGCCTGCAGTGGCCTGCAGTGCCACGACTTATATAGCCCCCCGGGCGGAGTCCCGCTCGGGTACGGCCTAGAGTTGGTTTCCTTTTTTTTTAAATTATTCTGCACAGAAAAACAAAAAAATAAATACTAAACGGACTCCAAAAATCCTGAAATAAAATTTCCCCGTCCTCTAAAAGTCTACCGGAGAAGGTGAACATTTATTTGGGACTCTAATGCAATTTTGAAAAACGCAAATTTTTCCTAATTCAAATAAAATAGCAATAAAACTCTGAATAAAATCTTGTTTGATTTTAATATTAAATCTCCAATATTTCTTTATTTTGAGGAAGTCATTTTATCCTCTCTCTTTTATTTTTATAAAAGAAATATTCGAAGAGAAAATAATTAAAATCAAACGATCCTCTTTTCAAAATTTGAGAAAACTCAAATATGAAAATAATGAAATTCCCAACTCTCTCCGTGGGTCCTTGAGTTGCATAGAATTTCTAGGATCAAGACAAATGTAATAAAACATGACATGCAATGATGATCTAATGTATAACATTCCAAATTGAAAATTTGGGATGTTACAAACCTACCCCCCTTAAGATGAATCTCGCCCTCGAGATTCGGGTTGGCTAGAAAATAGGTGAGGGTGTTCTTTCCGTAGGTCTTCCTCTCGTTCCTTGGTGGCTTCATCTTCGGTATGGTGACTCCACTAAACCTTGCAATACTTGATAACTTTGCTGCGTGTGACTCGGCTGAAAAAATCAAGAATCTTGACTGGCTTCTCTTCGTAGGTCAAATCGCTATCTAACTGTATTGCTTCCAGTGGCACTGTATCTCTCAGAGGGATATCAGCCATCTCTGCGTGGCACTTCTTCAACTGGGAAACGTGGAACACATCGTGAACTCCTGACATCCCTTCGGGCAATTCCAGCTTGTAAGCAACTTCTCCCATACGTTCCAAAACTTTGTATGGTCCCACTAAACGTGGTGCTAACTTTCCCTTAACTCCAAAGCGCTTCACTCCTCGAAGTGGAGATACACGAAGATACAATTTGTCTCCGACTTCGTAAATTGTCTCCTTGCGTTTAGAATCCGCATAACTCTTCTGCCAGGACTGGGCTACCTTGAGTCTATCGCGAATCCGTTTAACATTCTCTTCAGACTCTTTAATTAAATCTGGTCAAAACAATTGTCAGTCTCCAACCTTCATCCCACAACAATGGTGTCCTGCACCTCCTTCCGTACAATGCTTCGAAAGGGGCCATCTTTAAACTATCTTGATAGCTGTTGTTGTAAGAAAACTCTGCGTAAGGCAAATTATCGTCCCAACTAGATCCATAATCTAGTGCACAAGCTCTCAACATGTCCTCCAAAATTTGATTTACTCTCTTAGTCTGTCCATCTGTCTACAGGTGAAAAGGTGAACTGAATTCTAGCCTGGTTCCCAAAGTTTCATGCAACTGATTCCAAAACTTTGAGGTAAACTGGGTTCATCTATCGGATACAATGGTCCTTGGAACTCCATTCAAACATACGATCCTGGTCATGTATATCTTTGCCAACTTAGCACTGGTGTAAGTGGTCTTCACTTGGATAAAATGAGCTACTTTCGTCAAACGATCGACTACAACCCATATCGAGTCATAGCCTGAATGAGTCCTGGGTAATCCCGTGATAAAATCCATGCCTAGCTTATCCCACTTCCATTCAGGTATCGGCAATGGCTGTAGCAATCCTGCTGGCTTCTGATGCTCTGCCTTCACTTTCTGACATACATCACAAACTGCTACATACTCCGCAATATCCTTCTTCATTCCGGTCCACCAGAAACTATCCTTCAAATCCAGATACATCTTGGTATTTCCTGGGTGAATTGAATATGGCAAATCATGGGCCTCCTGTAAAATCATCTTCCTGATCTCCTAATCATTTGGCACATATACGCGGTCCTCAAACCATAAGGTATCGTGCTCATCCCCACGAAATCCCTTGGCTTTTCCTTTTCTCATCCTTTCCTTTATCTCGGCAATCTCCTTGTCCATCCTCTGAGCTTCTTTGATCTTATCCATCAAAGTAGATTGAATCTCCAAAGCTGCTACATAACCTCTCGAAACTATTTCCAAACATAGCTCACGAAGGTCTTCTGTTAACTCCTTAGATAACTCTCCGGTCATGAGTGTGTTGACTCTTGCGGCTCAATGCATCAGCTACTACGTTAGCCTTTCCGGGATGATGATGCAACTTCATATCATAATCCTTAATGAGTTCCAACCATCTCCTATGTCTGAGATTCAACTCCTTCTGTGTGAAGATATACTTCCAACTCTTGTGATCTGTGTCTACTTCACAATGGTTTCCGATGAGAAAATGTCTCCAAGTTTTCAACGCATGTACTACGACTGCTAACTCCAAATCATGCGTGGCATAATTAACTCATGGGGTTTAAGCTGTCGTGAGGCATATGAAACAACTCTTCCTTCCTGCATAAGGACGTCTCCTAGTCCTCGACGAGAAGCATCGCAATACACTTCATAATCCTTGCGTTGATCTAGCAGGATCAACATGTAACCAAGCGTTTCTTCAACTCCTGAAAACTAGCCTCACATTCCTCAGTCCATTTGAACTTGGTGTCCTTCTTCAACAACTCAGTCATAGGCTTTGCAATCTTCGAGAAATTCTCAATGAACCTCCGGTAGTATCCTGCGAGTCCAAGAAAACTCTGAATTTCTCCAACTGACGTGGGTGCCTCCCAATTTGTCACAGTGACAACTTTGGTGGGGTCTACCGCTATTCCTTCTCCGGATATAACATGTCCAAGGAATCCAACTTCCTTCAACCAAAACTCGCACTTGCTGAACTTGATATATAGCTGATGTTCTCTGAGCTTCCCAAGTACCAAACACAAATGCTCTTTATGCTCCTATTCATTCTTCGAGTAGACCAAAATATCATCTATGAACACCACAACAAACTTATCCAAAAACTCCATAAACACATTGTTCATCATGTTCATAAAATAGGCAGGTGCGTTAGTCAGGCCAAATGACATAACGGTATACTCATATAGCCCGTACCTTGTGGTAAAAGCTGTCTTAGGTATATCCTACTCTTGAATCTTCAGTTGGTGGTACCCTGATCGCAGATCGATCTTGGAAAACACCTTAGCTCCTTGCAGCTGATCAAACAAATCATTGATCTTAGGCAGTGGGTACTTGTTCTTAATTGTCACCTCATTCAATCCTCGATAATCAACAACCATCCTTAATGATCCATCCTTCTTCTCCACTAGAAGTACTGGCGATCCCCAAGGTGACGAACTTGGGTGAATATATCCTTTATCCAGTAACTCCTTAATCTGCTTCTTAATTTCCTCTAAATCCTGTGCGGGCATCCTGTATGGTCTCTTAGATATTGGCCCTGTGCCTGGCAAAAGATCAATCACGAACTCGATGTCTCTATCTGGTGGCATGCCTGGCAACTCTTCGGGAAATACATCCAAGAAATCCTTCACCACTGGTACTTCCTCCTGTACAACTCCTGATAAGGAATTTACTTGAGTCCTAATCGGCACATGCAGGGATACATACTTGATCCTTCTTCCTTCTGGGGTGGTGAGCAAAATTGACTTACTGGCACAATCAATGTTTCCTCCATACATCGATAGCCAATCCATACCCAGAATTACATCCAAACCTTGCGAATCCAAAATTATCAAGTCAGACGGGTAAACATGACTACCTATAGTTAATGGCAACTGAAAACATCCACTGCTTGCCATATACTCGGCTCCGGGTGAGGTTACTAGCATGGGTGTCTTAAGAACCCTAGTGGGCAACTTATACTTATCCACAAATCCCCTTGATATGTATGAATGCGATGCACCAGTATTGAAAAGAACGACTGCAGTAAATGACTTAACCAAAAACTTACTTATTACTGCGTCCGGCTGGGTTTCAATCTCCTCCATGTTAACGTGGTTCACTTATACCCTATTGAAAGGGTTGGGATTCTTCCCAGAACTTCCATTGTTGTTTCCATTCTTAGCTTCAGTACATTCATTAGCATAATGTCTGGCCTTCTGGCACTTGTAGCAAGTAACGTGGCTTAGATCTTTCTTGGTGGGCGTTGCTGGGTTGGAACGGTTCTGTCCGTTGCTTCCTCCATTACCATTCACGTTCTTGGAGCCACTATGGTTGTGCGAACTCCCTCCAGGGTGATTGTGACCTCCATGGTTATGCTGAAGGGGTGCTCCCGAGTTTGGGGTAAAATGGGGTCTCTGCTGAGCTCCAGAATTATACTTCCCCTGTCCATACTTCCTCCTGCGGTTATCAATCTACTGCTGCTTCCCTTCAATCATGAGAGCTCTATCTACCAACTCCTCGTAGTTATTGAAATTTGCCACTATCAACTGCAGGCTTAGCTCATCATTTAGTCCTTCCAGGAACTTCTCCTGCTTAGCTGCATCTGTAGCAACGTCATTTGGGGCATACCGTTCTAGCATACTAAAGTCATCAACATACTGGCCAACTGTGCGTCCTCCTTGGCGTAAGTTGTGAAACTCACGCTTCTTCATGGCCATAGCTCCTGTTGATACATGGAAAGTGCGAAAGGCCTGCCGGAACTGGTTCCATGTAACAATGGCTATAGGATAGGTGATAGTGTAATTCTCCCACCATGAGGCTGCTGGTCCATCCAATTGGTGTGCGGCAAAATGCACCTTCTCAGCATATGTGCATCCTGTAGTGGTTAACTCCCTTCCAATCCTGCGGAGCCAATCATCTGCAACTATTGGCTCGGTGCTACTAGAAAACACCGGCGGCTGCAACCTTAGAAAACAGGCTAAATTGTCAACTAGGGGTGGTGGTGGTGGGTTGTTGTTGTTGTTGTTGTTGTTGCCTTGGTTCTGAACTAACAACTGCATCAAGGTATTCTGCTACTGGATCAACTGAGTAAGCTCCGATGGAAAGGTAAATTCGGGGTCATGTCTCGGAGGCATCTGAGGGTTTAGAGGGAAGAGAATAGAATAGAATGAGGTCTAGTGAGAAAACACTACCCATATGCACATGACACAAACACAATCACATCACTCAATCAATCAAGCAAGGCATACAATCAGTCTAGAACTATCATTACAAAAGTGTTCGGACTATACTATATACATGGTGGAATACTACTACTGTTTTGGTGGTCGACTAGAAAAATTGATCGATCGAAGACTCCATGATATCTGCTCCAACTTCATCAACATAGTAATCATCGCTATCGTCGGGGTACGAGTCGGTGTCGTCGATGATGATGTAGTCCTCAGAACGAATCCCCTTGGGTTCGTCGTCTTCTCCTCCTGGCGCGGGGTCTCCCATGAATACTCCCAGCTTCCTTGTCAGGTCGTTATTCTTCTCCACTAGTAAGATGATTTCCTCTTAAATAATCTTTGCGAGTAGCTTTGAGTTCTTCCTCTAGCTCCGTGATCCTTGTCATTGCCTTCTTCAAATCTATCATGCCCGCGCACATCTAATTCTCCTGGCGGCAAATATGCTGGTTTAACTCCTAGATGAAAGCTGCAATGGATCTATCCTTCCTGGTGCTGATCATCTCCCATTGCTCATCTCTGCCCCACAAATCTGGTAGATAGTATCCTTAAGCTCCTTATGGTAAACTTCTCCAATGCGTCACATGGTGATGAGGGCTGCCATACTCTTTCCTAGACTCCAGGTTGGTGCATCAAAGGAAAACTCTATGGGTTTAGTGACTGGCGTAAATGTCCTTCCTGGAACTTGAACTTGAATCGTCCAGCGCTCCTCTTCAGGTAAAGTGGTGTTGTAAGTCCCGGTGAATCTTGGTATTCCAATGTTCAGGTACTTAGTGGCTTCCTTCAGGTGTCGTCCAAAAGGTGCTTCTTCATCCGGTTGTGCAAAATTGTTCCTTGCGCCTGCCATCCTAAAGAGTAGAAAATGGAGAGGGGTCAGAAATGAGGAGAGAGTAGTATCCAGGGCTTTAGCTTAGTGGTCGTTTCCTACAGTCAGCCTGTGCTCTGATACCATCTTGTAGGAACAGACCTCAAACAATCCAATCTCTGTGCATCAGTGTCATCCCTGGATCGGTAATGCTGACACGCACAGTACATGAGGATCCATAACAGAGTTGCAATCACACACTTATTACATCGAATGTCTCAAAATAGAACTTATTACAATAAATATGGCTTAAGGCCATTTAAAACGAAAATAGCGGAAGGCTTGGAAGATAAAGTGAGTCCATCAACTCCAACGGCATCACTGGGTGAAAGACCACGACCTAAGGCAGCTTACTCGTCGTTTGAAAAGTCCGCAACATAATACGTTGCAGCCCGAAAATGGGTCAGCACATGGAATATGCTGGCAATGTAACACAAGAGAGTAATGAACATAATAAATCTATCACTACATGCATATATGGCTGGTGGAGGCTGTATGGTTAATAGGTTTTGCAAAAAGCCAATTTTTCCCTACTGCAAAGGAATATATTTTATTTAACTACAATTTTTTTTGAAAATATTGAGAATGGTACACCCCATCTCGATCCCAATTAAAAGTAATTAAACAACCCAATCAAATTATATTTAAGAGTGATGAGATCCACATGATAATCCAAGAACTAGATACTCAAGATGTCCATAACCGGGGACATGACTAGTCATGATTAGTTTGTACACTCTGTAGAGGTTTGAGCACTTTTCCCCACAAGACTCGATCTCCTTCATTGGATTTCTCGCACTACATAATGTTTGAGAAATGGATGACCGAGACACAGTCTTTCCGAAGAGGTCCCCTTAACCGATAGATAGGCCGGTACACCTACAATCCCCTACATCTGCTAGCCCATCATGGAAAGGTTTCCCACAACTTACTCAACAATGCCAGAGCCCATAATGGCATGTGGCTGCACACGGAAGTTTCCAGCATGAATAATCTTATGATCCCTTTGAGCCTGGGTTGCAGTCCATAGGAAAACCGGAGTTCTCGCACTACATAATCATGGAAGTTACCCGTGGTTTTTGGGTAGTAACTCTTCTGAAAAATAAGAAGATCTAACTAGAAAGTTCAACTTAAGAACTCTGGTTTGCAAAAAGAATCAAATCAAACGAAGCAACGAAACTCAAACAGCGAAAGAAACAAGCTCTGATTACTAATCTGGACTAAAGTCAAATTTTATAGTAGCAAAAACTTGTTTAAGTTGGTTAAACAGAGAGAGGGCTTCGAGACGAAACTCTAGGAGCTTGAATCGCCTGATTCCAATAAACGAGAGAAAAGAAAAACTAAAACAAAAATCGAATCAGAAATCGCGATCGAAAATAATCACGAAAAATCCGAGAAAAAGAAAAACTGACGAACAGGCTAACGAACGAACATTCACTGTCTGTGACTAACGGACAAAAACCGTTCGTTAAAACGAACGTACGGACGAACGTTCGCTAAATAACTAAACCGAAAAACTGAACCGGATCTAAAAAAGGATATAGGTTTTCGAAAAAATACAATCGGTTTTCTCATGAAAATCGAGGCGGCGGCGGCGACTACCTCTGGCGAGGTCCGGCGAACAGCGGCGGGGCGGCGTCCGGCGGAAGCGGCGGCGGCTCGCGACGGGCGGTGGTGGCGCTTCGCAGCGGATCGGGTGGGGCTAGGGTTCGGGCGGCGGGGCGCGGGTTTGGGTTGCAGTGCCCCGACTTATAAAGCCCCCTGGGCGGAGTCCCGCTCGGGTACGGCCCGGACTCGGCTTCCTCTTTTTTTAAAACAAAATTATTCCACGCACAAAAATAAAGAAAAGAAATACTAAATGGATTCCAAAAATCCTGAAATAAAATTTTCCCGTCCTCTAAAAATCTACATGACATGGTGAACATTTATTTGGGACTCTAATGCAATTTTTTCCTAATTCAAATAAAATAGCAATAAAACTCCGAATAAAATCTTATTTGATTTTAATATTAATTATCCAATATTTCTTTATTTTGAGGAAGTCATTTTATGATCTCTCTTTTATTTTTATAAAAGAAATATTCGAAGAGAAAATAATCAAAATCAAACGATCCTCTTTTCAAAATTTGAGAAAACTCAAATATGAAAATAATGAAATTCCCAACTCTCTCCGTGGGTCCTTGAGTTGCATAGAATTTCTAGGATCAAGCCAAAATGTAATAAAACATGATATGCAACGATGATCTAATGTATAACATTCCAAATTGAAAATTTGGGATGTGACATACGAACACCGTAAGAACCGTTAGATCAGCACCCGACAGTGTCAGTTTTGCCATGTCATTTAACAGAGAAGCCACTCCTCGTACACACAAATCTTCCACGTGATTGTTAGCGAGTGTCGTATGCTCCTCCCTCCATTCCAAAATGCATTCCATATAGCTTGATTGAAAATTCGAACCTCGCAAACTTTTACCGAGTTTTCGTGTACCAAAATGCACATATAGAATACCCAGTATATATCATTTCATTCATCTTCGAGAGGTAACTTTAAAGATGGAGTAGGAGTCTACAAAGAAAGACCGCCGTATCACTTGAAGCAATTTCAACCATCCTTTGGTCTGGAGGAATATCATAGGAACTCTATATGATATGATTTTTATAGGATTTTTTCCTTTAGAGTCAATTGGTTCATAGGAATAGATTCATATACTCCACATTTGAAAGAAAATAAACATGATATCTTTTTTATAGCTTTAGAGTCACTTGGTTCATATGAATGGATTCCTATACTCCCATAATTTTAAAGGAAAATAAACATTAGCGTATATTCAATAGAAAAGTTCGTATGATGTGAACCAAATGACATCTCTTTTCTAATCCCTCCTCATAGAAATTGAGATACATGTCATCTCTAGATTCAATAGAGAAGTTCCTATGTTGTGAACCAAATGACATCTCTTTTCCAATCCCTACTCATGGGAATTGAGATACATGTCATCTCTTTCCCTACAACTTCCATGTATACATCTTCTATTCCTAAATAGCTAGTACAAACCACTAGTAGCTTTTTTCCTAGACATGCAACTATGGCACAAGAACACCTCATGCATGCAAGTCATAAATCACATTGTTTTTTCTACTCTATGCATGCAAGCACCACATCATCAATTCGTGCATGTTACTCATAAGTTATTTCTTGCATTAAATTTTGCATTGACAATGTATGTGATGGTCACGTGCACACATATGTAGTTCACATTCACATTTTTGTTAGAAATGCCATTCTTTTAACTGCAATTCAATTTTTCTCTTTGTACTCGCTCCATCTAGGTGTGTAAGTCATCTTCCAAAAACTAAATAATCCCAAAACACTTAGGGACGGTACATTAACTCCCTCCTCGTTTCTTGTTTCGTGACATATCAACCAATAAGAGATGTGGGCCATGCATGCTTTCCCAAAACACAAGCACTTCTCCTTTGCTCTAGAATCTTCTGTATCATAATTGCCACACTTTTTTTCAAAATGAATTGCCATTATTTGTTTTTTACTTTATGCTTTAGAATGCACAATCCCATGAATCTTAACCATTTTATAAAACTAATTGATTCTGAATGAGATTAACTATAAGAACTAAAACGAACATCTACATCTGCATATATGACTCAAAGCTTTACATGCTATAGTGTATATTTATTCATAATTGGGTTTCCAAATCTCATGCGTTCAATGCATGTACCTTATTAGTTTTGAGTAGGGTAGCAAATTTCACGCGGCCACGGGTATATCAAAATGCACGGCCCATGCATCATTGCCTTTCGGTCGAACCTACGTCCACAAATTTTTGTACCTATATCTCCACTGGTCCCTGAACCCAAAATGCTTCCTCATTCCCGTAAAACCAAGCGGCCCACACATATTAAGGCGTCGACTCAAACTCAATCTTTCTCTCATTTACTATGATGTGGCCCAGCACGCCGTAGTACTCCTACAAACCCTACCACCGCACGCATCATTGGTTTTCTTCAAGAGGATGAGGGAGAAGCGGATTTGTAGTGGAGGCGCTTTCAAAAAAAGGATTTGTAGTGGAGGCCCCTACCCTAGGGTACCCTAGGTAGCTGCCGCACGCATCATTGGTTTTCTCTTTTCTTTATGCTCTTGCGCCCCAGAGTGAAATGATGGTTGCTTCGTCCATCCATCTTAATGCGGGAAAGGTGGGGCTTTGTGATTTGACCCCTCATCGCTCATTTACTACTACTGCGGTGCTACGACTGGGGTGCCTCCAAGTCCAGCCGCTGCTCTGAACTGTAATTTGGCGCATCACACGTGGAACAAGACGGTGGATGAGCCACATGTCGACCAAAGGGGTCCTGTTAAGTGTGTCACCATTTCGTGTGCGGACTGACCCTGCTTGAGTTGCTACACCAACACGACAGGGGAAGCCTACCACTTGGTTTTGCTCCTCGGTGAATCCCGACTATATTGATCTAAAAAGATATGTACTGTACTACCCTCCCCATCTCGGTTTATAGGGCGCGCACGTAGTTCTCGGTCATCCATTCGACTAACTAAATATGAGTTACTATGTCACAGAAAGTATATCATTCGATTCTTAAGCGGATGTAGTTTCTAAACATATACTGTTCATCACATATATAGCCAGTTAAATTCTCAACCTAGAACGACATGCATGCCCTGTAAACCGATATGGAAGAAGTACTAGTAAAAATGAGGTGATTTTACCGAGCGATGGGCTGGGGAGCATGGCCTGTCATGCGGTCCCATGTTTCATGATGTACCAAGGCGATGCGCGTGTCCCTCTTGAGGCAGAACAATGGCGGAAGCAATACTATACATGGTTTTCTTGAAGGAGATGATGGTGAAGCGAAGTGTGAAATAGTGGTTGCTTCGTCCGTCTGGAAAGGTGCAACATTGTGATTTGACGTCTCATTGCTCATTACTACTACTGGGGCGGTACGACTGGGGTGCACCCCCTGCTGTTCTGCAATGTTAGTTGGTGCATGACACGTCGACCCGGTTGCTATATGTCCCACAAGTTGGCGAGAGGAAGTACATAATTCATGAAAGCGAGCGTCGACAGAGCATTACAAGACACGGCTTGGTTTTTGATGCTTCGCGCAATCCATCAATAGAAACCCGGACTAAAAAAGGCGAGGGCGGGTCTTTCCCTACGTGGTAGGCAGGGGAGTTTGGCATAGTCTTTTCGAGGCAACAAGGCAGGAAGGGAAATAGGCAAATAAAGGTTGAGCGACCTAGTTTTGGGAAAATGTGATTTTACTGAGTACGTACCCACTATGGAGATAGTATACTACTTACTACTCCCTTCTCTCCGGTTTATAGGGATCATCTAAAAAATTCGTTTTCCGTATTATGAGTCTCAATTCTACTAGTAGTATTAGTACCATCACATGTAGCCCGATGCAACCATTGTCTAGAGAAAACTTACAAATGCATTTAGAAGTTCATGGAAATTTAGTGGTCATGCATGCATTCATTCTAATTAATTCCTTGGTAAACATAACTTCTTGAGAAAAACAAGCGTACATTACTTGTGCAAACTATGAAATTAATTCCACCACTCACCGTCTAACTTGGTTGGAGAGATTTTGAAATTGAGCCATAATCTAGAAAGGAGGGAGTAGTAACATAGCCTAGGGTAGCTTGTTGCACCACAGACTCCAAGGAAATTGTTGTAGTAGTACTACTCCTATATACTACTCCAAGGAAATTGAGCCATAAACTGGAAATGAGGGAGTACTACTAAAGGACATATATTCCAAACAATATGATAATCTCTCTAACCAAGGTAGGGACGAGGAGTAAACAGAGGGAGTAGTAAAAATTTCTCCTCGTCCTGCGAGCCACCCCGCGTGCGGGCGAGGGAGCGGGCGTATAAGGCATAGTACTACTACATCCATCCTGGTTTATAAGTCACCTTTGTAGCTCATGCCAAATTTTTACCAAATATTTAGCTAACAAAACGTTAATGCATGTCAACAAAAATTATATCATTGGATTCGCTTTTCAACATAGTTTTCAATGATATAATTTTTGGTTCTATTTCCTCCGTTTACTTCAACATTGTCTTCACTAAGCTAACTGGTTCTACCAAAAATTATATCGTTGGATTCGTATTTCAACATTGTCTTCACCAAGCTAACTGGTTCTATTTGTAAACGTTCGTGACAGTTGTGTCAAATTTTGACTATAGATATGACCAAGCACACACCAGAGAAATGAGGAAATGCAAGGGTTGAGGAAATAGAACCAGTTAGCTTGGTGAAGACAATGATTTGGTAGACCAATTTCAACTGATGTGATAGTTGTACGTATGGTTAGGGCGGCTAGGTATTTAAACCTAAGGACATACAGTCCCGGACAACCAGTCCTGAACATGCAGTCAGGACACTTAGTCCTCATCGTATTCCTATTGAGCTAAGGTCACACAGACCTCGCCCAATCACTCGTGGTAAGTCTTCAGGTGACTTCCAAACCTTCACAAACCCAGTCACTCAGCGATCCACAATTTCCTCTTGGATGCTCTACACCATGAAGTCTAACCGTCTAGAAGATGCACAGTCTTCAAAGGTAACAAGCGTCGGATCCACGCAGGATCAATCTCTTCATTGATGCTCAATCACTTTGGGTTTGTGGGTGTTTGGGTTTGGGTTTTCCTCACTTGATGATTTCCGCTCAAAGTCCTCGGAGGATGGGATGCTCTCAAATGACAAGTGTCAGTTTCACTCGGAGCAGCCAACCAGCTAGTGGTTGTAGGGGGTGGCTATTTATAGCCTAGGGAGCATCCCGACATGATACGACATAAATGCTCTTCAATGATATGACCGTTAGCTGGGAAGATATTTTGGGACAGCTGGCGCGTAGCACATGAACTTTTCCTTAGTATTTCATCGACCCCCTTTAATAGTACGGTGTTTGCCATGACTCAAGAAGGAGAAAAAAAAACTACGAAAACAAAAGTCTTCACGCTTCATGTTCCTCGAATGAATAGCAAGTCTTCACGGTCACACCAATTTCTTCACTTTCAAAGTCTTCATAAAGTCTTCAGAAATCCAAAGTCTTCAGTCGAAGAACTTCATTTTTAGGGGTCGACTTTCTGTAAATATCAAACTCCTCATAGACTTATAGACCTGTGTACACTCACAAACGCATCAGTCCCTTAACCTATAAGTCTTCAGTACACCAAAATCACTAAGGGCCACTAGATGCACTTACAATCTCCCCCATTTTGGTGATTGATGACAATATGGGTTAAGTTTTCAACGGGGATAAACATATGAAGTGTAAGTACTGATATTGAGGAATTTGATTGCAAGATATAGAAAAAACCCTAAAGATGTGCGTAGAGAGGAATTTGCTTTTGAAGCAATGCACACTTGAAGAGTAGAATCATGGAGATCCCCCCTATATCTTGTAATTCATACACGCATTTAACATATATATATGAAGAATTTGAAATGCATGATGAAATATGGTGACTGATGTAATTCAGCATGCGTGCATTAACATATATGAGGAATAAGTATGCAGAAGAACACAACAAAAGTATAAGACCACCATCGGGTTTTAAGTTTACAACTCGATCCAGCAAAGTCTTCAAAAGAACGAGAGTTGTAACTTAACAAAAAACGCCCATATAAAGAGACCCGCTTGAAGACTAACTCAAATTTCTCCCCCTTTGTCATCGAATGACCAAAAGGGTTGAAAAAATGAGGACTAACGCCCCTGAAGAATATCATTACTGAGTCGATGAAGGAGCGCCAGCATTGTTGGGGCCGGTCGTTGAGGTAGGGCCTGCCGCAGTGTCGTCCAAATCTTCATGCTCATCAGTCTCACACGATGAAGAATATGAGCTGGCTACCAAGGAAGGAACTTTGGTCTTCTTGAATTTATTCGGTGGTGGTTGAGACCATTCAAAGTCCTGCTTGAAACCCATTTGCTTCAGATCTTCTTCACCATACATATGTGATAGAACAACCCAGGTGCGACCAAAGACTTCATGGAGGTAGTAATGGTTTTTCTTCACTGCATTGTGTGTAGCAGTCATGTTGTGAAGAATTGAACCAAATTGACACTTAACCCATTTGTGGTTGCGATCGACCTTCTGGTGAAGACTGAGGAGGAGCTCACTTGGAGCTGTTCTTTGAGGATTTTGCTTTGAAGCATTTGCGGCAGAGTCATGAGTGGCTGAGTCATCATTAGTGAAGTAGGATGCAACTTTGCAGAACTGACCATCCAATGGACGAATGCCTTCATCAATAATACCTGTAGCCTTGCCCTTTTCATCAGATGAGGAAAATGTCCACTTGAGGACTTCTATTGGGGGTAGGTAACTGACGTGATTCTGAAAATCAGCCTTGTAGTTGAGTGAAGACCTTGTTCTGAGGAATCTCATAATCCAATGAGCATAAGGCTTCAACTCAAACAAAGAGAGTGCAACATTTGCCAGAGTCCGCATGAAGAAATCATAGTAATTGATAGGAATGCCATGTATGATATTGAATAGCATATTCTTCATGATGCCAACAACTTCTTCATCATTAGAGTCGTGGCCTTTTATTGGCTCAATGTCTTTGACAGAATGCGATAGACAGTTCTAGGCACAAACAACAATTCCTTCACGAGGAATTTGGTCCTTGGGGCTTGACCGGGTGAGGGACTCCTGGATTAGGGGGTATCCGGACAACCGGGTTATATCCTTTGGCCGGACTGTTGGACTATGAAGATACAAGATTGAAGACTTCGTCTCGTGTCCGGATGGAACCCTACTTGGCGTGGAAGGAAAACTAGGCAGTACGGATATGGATATGTCCTCCTTTGTAACCGACCTTGTGTAACCCTAGCCCCCTCCGATGTCTATATAAACCGGAGGGTTTTAGTCCGTAGGACAACATCCAATCATACCATAGGCTAGCTTCTAGGGTTTAGCCTCTCCGATCTCGTGGTAGATCAACTCTTGTAATACTCATATCATCAAGAATAAATCAAGCAGGACGTAGGGTTTTACCTCCATCAAGAGGGCCCAAACCTGGGTAAAACATCGTGTCCCCTATCTCCTGTTACCATCCGCCTTAGACGTACAGTTCGGGACCCCCTACCCGAGATCTGCCGGTTTTGACACCAACATTGGTGCTTTCATTGAGAGTTCCTCTATGACGTCGCCGTAAGGAAGGATGCCTCATCTCGTTGTTAAAAGCAACATTACCGCCGGGGGAGCTCTGGCTGTCGGCCAAACTCTCCGGCTAGGCAGTTTCGTCATGACTGCCTGTTCGGCCGCTGCACCGACGATGACTTCTCGGGTCATCAAAAACAGCCTCCACGTCGGCTCAGAATTCGCCAAGAAGATGGATCCAATGGAGCTCTCTTCCCTAAACGAACTCTTGGACCACATCGCCGCCTTGGGAGTCGCTACGGACTATGATCGGATTGGGTTTAAACCCGATCAAAGGGAGATTAACTCTCCATCGGTCACCTATCATGTTGCGGTGGTGGAGGAACAATGCGGCAACTCTTCCTCTATTTTGAGGACTAACTATGTCCGGATTCCTGAGCTCTCCAAGCTGGATACCCGCTTACGGGAGGACATCACCCAAGCCCTGAACCTAGAATCAGGCAGCGGGCCAGACTTATCGGGCAGCACTCCAGAACCCGAACTTCCAAGATTGGAAACTCCTCGGCCCCTGGGTCTCAGATTGGGTAGGGGTTCGGACTCAAATCCACCCACCGACCCAGACATAAACGATCTTTCCCACATCAGGCAAGAGCCCCATGAAACAGTACATCATTATTGGGACATATTCCTCCTTGTGATGAACAAGGTTAAGGACTAACGCGAGGAAGATGCAATATCACTTTTCTGCAATAATTGCACGGACAAGGGAATCCTTAACGCCTTAAGTCGCCGTGACATATCACACTTCGCTGACTTGGCGTCCATAGTACAAAAGTACTGTGCGATGGAAAGCGCCTGGAAAACCGAAGCGAAATTTTGGTATAATCCGGCTCCGAATATACACCCAGTCCGAAGTAAAAGGGTGCACTATCATAAGACACCCGAGCTAGTTGCAAAGAAACAAAAACCCTCTACAGGGCATGGAACCGTACTGGAGGGATGGCTTAACGGACCCTACAAAATTCATAGTACAATGGATACAATACCAACGCACAGCCTTAGAGCATGTTGGATACTCCGGAAGGTGGTCAAGGTGGTGAGGATCTTCATATCCCAAATGCCATAGAGCACCATCCCGTGGATAACAATACGGTGTTAACAGTCTTTGAGACCTTTGCGTCAAATAATAGGCGCAAACGAACACTCCGCAGCATGGCCGAAATCTGCCACGTAGCAGCAATAAATCCATGGAGTGACACGGCTATACCTTCAATGCCAGTGACAAACCTAAATTCTGAACAGCCCGAGCACCAGCCACACTGGTCCTCAGTCCAATTGTGGATGGATTTCGACTCACCGAAGTACTCATGGACGGCGGCAGCGGATGAAACCTCATCTATGAGGAAACTCTTCAAAAAATGGAAATAGGTTGGAACCGCATTAAGCAAAGTAGCACAACCTTTAGGGGAATCATACCCTGTCGGGAGGCACGATGCGCTGGGAAAATCACACTAGTTGTGGTATTCGGGACGCCAGAGAACTATAGGTCTGAAGAAATTATATTTCAAGTGGCCCCGTTCAGCAGTGGATACCACGCCCTTTTAGGACGTGAGGCGTTCACGATCTTCCAAGACGTACCCCATTATGGGTACATGAAGCTCAAAATGCCCGGGCCCAACGGAATCATCACCCTCGCCAGTGATCCGGACATAGCACTCCACGCCGAAAACAAAACAGTCGCACTGGCCCTCGAGGCATTATCCGAAGCCCTCTCGGCCGAGGAATTAACCACGCTACGCTCCACAATGGACAGGGACGATGTGATACTCGATAAGAGATCCAAGTCCACCTCTTTTAAACCAGCGGATGAAATAGTCAAATTCCAGGTCCACCCAACGGACCCTACAAAAACAGCCTCCATCGGGGCACAGTTACACCCCGCCGTGGACGCCACACTACGAGAGTTCCTGCGCGAGAATTAGGACATATTCGCCTGGCATCCCTCAGACATGCTAGGAATCCCACGCAGGCTGGCCGAGCATAGCCTCAATATCCTAAAGGGATTCAAGCCGGTCAAGCAAGCTCTTCGGCATTTCTCCGAACCTAAGAGATATGCCATGGGAGAGGAACTAGCTAAGTTATTGGAGGCTGGATTCATCAGAGAAATAAAACACCCAGACTGGCTAGCAAACCTGGTGATGGTACAAAAGAAGGATAAATCCTAGCGCCTTTGTGTCGATTTCAAGGACCTTAATAAAGCTTGCCCAAAGGATCCCTTCCCCCTCTCCCGCATCGATCAAATTATTGATGCTACCACAGGACACGAGTCATTGTGTTTCCTCGACGCATACTCCGGTTACCAGCAAATCAAGATGGCGGAGTCCGACCAAGCCGCAACGGCATTCATCACACCATACTGTCCCTTCTGTTTCAACAAAACGCCGGCGCAACATATCAGCACATGATTCAGACATGTCTGGGGAAACAAATCGGCAAAACAGTAGAGGCATATGTAGACGATGTGGTCGTCAAAACCAAACACGTCGACTGTTTGATAGACAACTTGAGGCTCACATTCGACAACCTCCGAACATACGACATCAAGCTCAATCCGGAAAAATGCGTTTTCAGCGTACCGGCCGGAAAGCTCCTAGGTTTCATTGTCTCCAGTAGAGGTATTAAAGCTAATCCGGCCAAAATCCGAGCTTTGTCACAGTTGGCTACCCCAACAGACCTCAAACAAATCCAGAAGTAAACTGGATGCGTGGCGGCTCTAAGCTGCTTTATCTCCCGCTTCGGAGAAAAGGCTTTACCCCTTTATCGTCTCCTTCGGCGCACCGAACACTTCGAGTGGACAGGCGCTGCCACAGCCGGATTGGAAGAAATAAAGGCCATTTTGGCAACCAACCCAATCCTGGCCGCGCCAAACATCGGCGAACCAATGTTGTTGTACATTGCGGCAACTCATCAAGCTGTAAGCACAGTGCTCGTCGTCGAACGAGAAGCTGATGGGCATAAATTCCCTCTTCAAAAGCCGGTATACTATGTATCCACTGTCCTCACTCCATGCAAATCACGGTACCCACATTTTCAAAGATAGCCTATGCGGTATTCATGGCATTCCGGAAGCTGCGACACTACTTTCAAGAGTGTTCGATTACAGTAGCCTCGGAAGTGCCACTTAATGATATTATAAACAACCGCGACGCTACGGGCCGGATTGCCAAATGGGCCATTGAGCTCCTCCCGTTCGACATAACATACAAACCTCGATGAGCCATTAAGTCGCAAGTATTGGCCGACTTTGTCGCAGAATGGATGGAGGCCGAACTCCCTAAAGAGTACGGTGCATACTCCAATTGGATCATGCACTTCGACGGTTCTAAAATGCTGGCTGGTCTAGGGGCTGGCGTCGTCCTGACGTCCCCAACCGAGATACCGTTCAGTACATACTGCAAATATTGTATACAGACTCTAACAACGCAGTCGAATACGAAGCTCTGTTGCATGGTCTTCGGATGGCAGTCTCCATGGGCATTCAACGCCTGGAGGTGCGTGGGGATTCAAACCTTGCAATATCCCAAATAAATGGAGACTTTGACGCCAAGGATCCGAAAATGACGGCCTACCAAAATGCCGTCCTAAAAATGTCAGCTCGGTTCGAGGGGCTCGAATTTCACTATGTGGCTCGGGAAAACAATCAGGCCGCAGATATCCTCGCCTGCATCGGCGCAAAACGCGATGTGGTCCCCCCAACATATTTTTGGAAAGGCTGTTCAAGCCATCCGTAGTATGGGAATGGGACACCGGTAACATTAGTCCGGACCCGGCCAAAATACCCGACATCGAACACTCTGACACAATCGGAGGCTCCGCCACCGAAATAACACCTTCAGCCCATGTAATAATGGCCATCATAGCCCCGTGGACAAAACCATTCCTGGCCTACCTAACTAGGCAGGAACTTCCGGAGGACCAAAATGAGGCACACTGCATAGTGCGGCGATCTAAGGCCTACAGGGTCCATGAGGGAGAATTGTATAAAAATGCACTACGGGAGTCCTTCAAAGGTGCATCTCCGAAGAGGAAGGGCATGACCTTTTGGCAGAAATTCACACCGGACTCGGCGGTCACCACGCCGCAGCTCGGGCTCTTGTAAGCAAGGCCTTCCGTACATGATTCTATTGGCCAACGGCCCGGGCAGATGAACATGACTTGGTCCAATGTTGCGCCGGTTGCCAGCTCTTTGCAAATCAAAGCCACGTGCCACCCACCGTCCTCCAAACAATCCCCATTACGTGGCCCTTCGCGGTCTGGGGCTTGACATGGTTGGACCCCTTAAAGGGGGAACCCATAAGAAAAAATACTTACTGGTCATGGTGGATAAATTCACCAAATGGATAGAGGCCAAACCTGTTAAAACAGCCGAATCCAGACCGGTGATAGACTTCATATCCGGGGTCGACTTCACTGCCGATGAGGTAAAACTCTGGTGCAGCAAAATGGGCATGAAGCTCGATTATGCTTCAGTCTATCACCCACAAACCAACGGCCAAGTTGAGCGAGCAAACAGTCTTATAATGAGCAGCATTAAACCCAGATTAGTGCGTTCCTTAACGGAGTCTATCACGCACTGGGTAGAGGAGCTCGATTCCGTACTCTAGGGGCTGCGGACCACGCCGAATTGTAGTACCGGATATACACCCTTCTTTATGGTGTACGGCGCAGAGGTAGTCTCACCCTGTGACATAATTCATGACTCACCTCAAGTGCGCATGTACGAAGAAAGAGAAGCCGAGCTCGATCGGCAGGACAGTCTGGACACCCTATAGGAGGAGCGCGACGTAAGAAAAGCCCGTTCCGCATTTTATCAGCAACAGGCTCGCAGATACCAAAGTAGAGAAGTACGGGCCAAAACTTATAACGTTGGCGAACTAGTTCTACGCCTGCCGGATAAGAAAAAGAACAAGCTCGAGCCCAAATGGGAAGGTCCCTTCATTATTGACCAAGTTCTGACCGGTGGAGCGTACCGACTGCAGGATGCATCGACTAATCAACTCGAGCCGAACCCATGGAACGCGGCTAGGCTCCGAAGATTCTACGCCTAGCGCTGGACTCTATGTTCGTCTCCTTCCTCTGTCCATTTTTTGCATAAAAATTATCTGCCTTGTTTTTCTTTCTCTCTTTCTTTTATTCCTTCTTTAGGCCTTCAAAGGCCAACTTGTGCCTCGCTTGCACATTATAGATGCGCTAGCTGCGCTCATCATACCTGGGGGCTTCTTTAACAGAAGCTTATTTATTCATCTGAGCCTCGTGCCCCGCACATGTGTTCTGCTTCCGCATGTACCTTTTTTCGCCATTATATGCATCGATATGACTTAAGTTTTGGCCAACCTGGGTTGCCTGGCTCTTGTATTTATGCCCTACGTTCTCGTTAACTCGGCTAGGGCATAAGGGGAGCACCTCTACGATTGTTACTGCCGGGTTAGCCGGATGTGTACCTCAGACTGGGTGAAGCCGAAAGCTAGTGTTCTTAAGGGAATATTCGGTCGGTGAACAAAAGATGATTTTTCTTTATTTTCCATATCTGCCCCCAGATGTTTTTCCTGTGTTTCCTATCGCAGTCCGGACATGCACTTTAGGGCATGCTTACCCTGGGAAAGGAACCCTTAACTGAATTATTCTCCGTGGAAGATGTTTCTTACTACCCATGTAATATAACATAACTAGTTGGGCACTTGTCTGTTCAAGCACTAATGACCCCTACGCCTGGTCTGCACGCATACCCCGGTTCTTATATAACTGAGCGGGTATTCGGATACACTCCGGACTATCGGGTCCCGAGGTTGAAGCGAAAAGGTCCGCCAAGACAAATGATCTACAATCCGGCTAGAAGGCATTATACATGTCACTTTAATTACATAGTCATGCAGACTGACTAAATTCCTCTTCTATACCATCCAACAGGCGGTCTAGCCTACAATCATGTTGGGAATACTTTGCGGCTGATTCTACTTGCCCATAAACTAAGCTAACGGGGATCTCTTTTCCGTTGGGCCCCACAGGTCTGACCTCGGCCATGTGATTTGGTCAGCCTTGGTATACCGCGTCTTCACCATGGCCCAGGCTTCTCTGGCACCTTGATGGCAGGCCGATATCTTCCATAATCGGAAGCGCCGCCGTGCTCCCTTGAGCTTCTCCTTAAGCTCTACAACGCCTTCTGGCAGGGAGACGGATGGCCACAATGCCAGGGCAACACCTTGCATCACCTGCCGAACTAGTTCGTGCAGATGTGAGAGCTCGGATAGAAGATCACCAGCAGACCTGGGCATTTCCTCTGTGGGAAGACCCGTCAGCATACCTACAGACATAACGCTGTTAGTCGGCTTCTTCGCCGAACTCCTTCAAAAGGATTCGTTCAAGCACTTACTGAAAATGTCGCGCCGAAGCTGCTTATTCTCCTTCTCGGAGTCTGCAAGCTGAGCTCGAACGTCTTTTAGTTCCACGCTCAGCTTGATATTGGCATCTTGGAGATTGTTTTTCTCCCGCCTAACCTCAGTCAGCACACGTTTGCCAGCCTCTAGCTGTCGCACGACATGCTGGTCCTCCGAATTTTCTCTGGATTCATCTGCAACATCTATTGTTAGATCTGTAGCCACGCCACACACTATATGGTAACCATCATTCTATAAAGTAAAATGTTACCAGCGGGAGACTTTTTCGGTTCCTTCAATGCGGCAAAAATAGCCTTTTCCACAGCTCAAAGTGAGCCTCGCAGCCCAGGAACAACTCGCAGAGAGAAACATAGCCGGCGATATGTAGAATGGAGGCAGGGGTGAAATTGTGTAATTGGAGGCCGTAGAACTCTAGGAGCCCGCGGAGGAACAGATGAATTGGAAATCCGAGTCCCCTTAGTAAATAAGGAACAAGGCAAACCCGCTCCCCGCCATTGTAGGTGGCAAGCCCGGCTCGAACGGGCACCATATACGCCGGAGGGAGAAATCCCTTAGTCTGCAGTTCGACTAATCGACTATGTGGGACTGAACACCTCTCCCAATCACCGGGCTTAGGGCTACGGGGGCGGGAGGAGGAGCTGCGGAGGTCGGCCATGTTGGAATGGATCTTTCCGAAATGCGCTCTAATGGATTCTCGCTTGGGGAGGATGGTATAGATCAGATCTAAGAATCCCCATCCCTTTAATAGACAATTTATTTATCTGGCTAGGGGGGCGAATGTAAAAATGCCCTGGCGCCTCGTATTCATTCGACGCGTGGGAGATAGCCCTTATTGGGCACAGAATCCAAGAGGTCCAAACATTTATGGGACCGGACACTGCTTTACAAACATTCGAAATATGGAGAAAGAACCCGCCTTGCAATGCCGAAGACAACACTGCGCGCCGGACTCATCGTCATTGAAGCCTGGTTCGCGGGCTACTGAGGGAGTCCTGGATTAGGGGGTATCCGGACAGCCGGATTATATCCTTTGGCCGGACTGTTGGACTATGAAGATACAAGATAGAAGACTTCGTCTCATGTCCGGAAGGAACTCTACTTGCCGTGGAAGGCAAGCTAGGTAGTACGGATATGGATATCTCCTCCTTTGTAACCGACCTTGTGTAACCCTAGCCCCCTCCGGTGTCTATATAAACCGGAGGGTTTTAGTCCGTAGGACAACATACAATCATACCATAGGCTAGCTTCTAGGGTTTAGCCTCTCTGATCTCGTGGTAGATCAACTCTTGTAATACTCATATCATCAAGAATAAATCAAGAAGGACGTAGGGTTTTACCTCCATCAAGAGGGCCCGAACCTGGGTAAAACATCGTGTCCCCTGCCTCCTGTTACCATCTGCCTTAGACGTACAGTTTGGGACCCCCTACCCGAGATCCGCCGGTTTTGACACCGACACCGGGCTTTAGCGGCTTCATCAACACTTGCATGTAGTGACCTGTAAGTTCAGGTTCATGGTAGATAGAACGTGCACCTTCAAGGGGAGGACTGACAGGCAGGGCATGAAGCAATTCAGAGGCGGGTGCTTTGAAGTGAGTATTCTCTATCATCCAGTCCAATACCCAAGAGTTCACATCAGAATTATCTCTTGTGATGTGTAGCATTGCATAGAACTGAAGAATTAGCTCTTCATTCCAATCAACAATATCAGTGCAAAAGTTGAGCAGTCCAGCGTCATGAAGAACACAAAGGACAGGCGTGAAGCAATGCAGTGAGTCCATGTCCATGTGAGGAATATGCTCATGGTCGAAGACTTTGTCTTTGTTGAAAAGCAGCAAAGAATAGAAGTTGGCTTGGGAGGAAGTCCAAAAATGATTCCTTCTAAGACGAGCAGAGTCATAGGGGTTGTAGTCCGTGAAGAATACGTGCTCGTGGAAGAAGTCATCAGCCTTGAATTTTAGCTTCTTTGAGAAAGGATCCTTTGGTTTGGACTGAGGAGTGTTAGTCAATTGCATCACAACCTCAGGAAATCTCAATCTCAGGATTCACAGGCTGAGGAATTGCAATTTCTTCTTCAGTGGCAGCCTGAGTCTTTAATTCTTCAGCAGCAATTTCATCAGCACTAGTGGCTGGTATCTCTTCATGAAAGAAGGAGTGTGGTGTGGTTCTTCAGATCCCATTTGAACTTCAGTAGTCACTGGGGACTGAGAAATTTGTTGCAGATGTCGGATTTTGGGTTCCGGCAAAACCCTTAAGGTTCGAACATTGGGGTGCGCGCGAAGATCTCCCCCTACCAACTCACACCCGTAATCTTGTCACGACCTCTAAGGCTAACTCGACGAACTCACAACACAAGGGACACAAGATTTATACTTGTTCAGGCCACCGTTGTGGTGTAATAACCTAATCCAGTGTGGTGGTGGTGGATTGCCTCTTGGGCTGAGGATGAATAGTACAAGGGGAAGAACAGCCTCCTCAGGAGAGGTGTTCTTGTGCTTGGTGAACTTGTCGTTGTCCGGATTGATCTCCCTTTCTAATGCGGTGGCTAGTCCTATTTATAGAGGCCCTGGTCCTCTCCCCAAATATTGAGCGGGAAGGGAGCCAACAGCGGCCAATTCGAAAGGGGATAGCTAGTACAACTTATCCTAACAAAAGTAGTCTTCGCCTGCCAAAGGCTCTGGTGATGAAGCCGCCTTGGGCTCCATGGTGACCTCCATCTTGCCGTCCTGCTGGTCTTGGTCTCGTTGCACCGATATGGAAACCTTTGCTTGACTCCTCGGTACTCTGCGTCTATGCTTGCCTCCTTAGCACCAAAGTGGATACAAGGACACTGTGCACGCTGGTGCCCGCCTGGTCTTGATCGTCATGGCTCACGTCATTGGAACCTCGCGAGGCTTGCCTGGCCTCGATCTCTCTGCCCCTCGCGAGCCAGCTTAGTGACGCCGCTCCCGAGGAGGTCTTGTGTCACCCGCCTCGCGAGACTTGGCCCCTCGCGAGGGTCTTGAGTCCTTACTGGTGAAGATGGGTCGTACGGGCCCGCTCGCAAGCCACGCCGTGGGCCGCAGGCAAGCATGTCTGGGGACCCCCATTCCCAGAACACCGACAGTATCCCCTGGGCCCAAGGCGCGCTCGGGCTTGGCTTCGAGGCGAAGCCAAAGGGAAAGTGCGGAGCGCCGTGGGCCCTAACATCCTACGGCCTTGGTCGACGCGTGGCGATTTATTGGACGTGGGCGTCTCCGCTTCCCCACGTTGCCTCGGCAACTGCCTGATTTGACGAGTCTCTGCTTCATGCAAGGAAAAACCATCATTACCTGTGATCATGGGGGGTGCTGGTTGGCCTTCTCCTAATATAAATGGGGAGGGGGGCAGAGCCCCCGTCGCCCATCTGTTCCCATTCCGCTCGCTTCTCTCCCTTTGCTGCATCGCCAGTTGCGACACCAATGGCGCCGTCGAAGAGGTTCTCTGCTGCAGAGAAGGGGAAAGCCCCTCGCGAGGGGCTCGGCTCACCAGTGCCCAAGCATGGAC
>NC_041382.1:304374993-304385311 GCF_002162155.2 Triticum dicoccoides | reverse complement strand
CGCCTCATGTGGCAGGGGTCGCTCCGGTCGTGGCAGTCCTGTTGATGAAATGGGACGTGTCGTGGTCGCGCGGCCTCCCTGGCCGCGCTTCCACTCGGCGGAGGTGCTGCCGGAGTTCGTTGTCTGGTCAGAGAACCCGTCCGACATTTGGCTTCAGCTCCCGCGCTTCATCGATGGCGAGTTACCGACCTCGTGTCCACGTGGGCTCTGGCTACACACGGACGACTGCTACAGCAGGGCCTCATGGGTCACGGTTGAGGTCTCCATCGCGGGCAACATAGCCCTGGCCCGTGGCTGGCAGATGTTTGCCCGCGCACGCGGCTTGGGCTGGCGGTGCACCCTCCATTTCAAGTACGACGGTGACGTGACCCTCTACGTGAGGGTCTTTAGGGAAGATGGTCGCCGCACCGGATGCTGCCCCAAGGTCAACGACGGTGAGGAGGTGCTCGGCCTTGGCGATGGTCGTGATGATGATGAGGGCGAACCCGCCCTTGGGGCCGACCACGTCTCGTCCAGCTATGGCGGCTCCCCGGTGATAGCTCCAGCAACGGCGGTTACGACCAGCCGCCACGCCCGCTTCGAAGGCGACAACGAATCGTCCCGCTATCGCGCCTCCTTAAAGTGCAAGGAGGGATCTGGCTGAGCTCAGGACGACGCCAAGATCCCGTCTTCGCGGACCGCCGTAGGGGCACGCACCGCCTTTATTTAGTTCTTCCTTCCCTTCCTATATTACGAAAGAAGCTAGTATGGGCCCCGGAGGGGCGTGGAACAAACTGTGATTTCTTAAGTATTATGCTATGTTTATCGTTCTTGTGCCATGTCGCAACATCGTCATTTTATTTAGAGATAACTTAGCTTGACTTTCTCGGAGTAGTCTCCTCCTGATGAGGCACTTGCTTCCTGGTGCCTGTCGAGGCCCCCTTGGCCTGGTAGGCGCTTAGGAACTGCAAAGAATTCGTTAAGAGGCTTATCGTTCACCCGAGCCTTGGTCACAGGCATCGCTGGCCTTGACCCAGCGCTTTGTATCGCGGTACCTAAGGGGCACAGATTAGGATAGGTGCGCCAGCTTGTGGGCTCAAACGAGGGTGCCTCGCGAAAAGCATATGAAAGGCAGAAAAGGGAAAACGCTCACGAGGGCACCCGTCCAGCCCCCTCGTGAGGAATGCGAGAGAGAGTACAGGCTAAAATGAAGACGGAAACAGAGGCAGAAGGCGACGGAACCAAATCAGCAAAGAACACCAGAAGCAAACTTCAATTAAAAGAGGGGTGAGCCAACTTCGGAAAGCAAATGAAAAGCCACGTCCGGCACCTAGTCTAGTTTTCATGTCTTCTCGCTAGCGCGGAGCTAAGTGCTGCCACTAAGACGTGGGAGGGAGCCCCCGAGGCCCAAGGGCGGCACTCCTGAGGCTCCGAGGCATGTACAGCCCCACTCATTATTACATGAGAGTGTCACGGGTGGAGACCTTCACAGGCATGGGGCCTTGCTTCATAGGCATTGGGCCTTGCTTCATGGGCCGAACTTCCAGAGGTGCTGGATGTTCCAGGCGTTCTGGATGGGTACCCCGTCCTGTGTCTCCAGGCGCGCGACGCCAGGCCTAGAGACATGGATGACCTTGAACGTACCCTCCCACATGGGGTGAGAGCTTATGCAACCCTTCCCTGGAGAGCACCAGCCTCAGGACGAGGTCACCCACCTCGAGCGTCCTGGAGTGGATGTTGCGAGAGTGGTACCGCCGCAGCGCCTGCTGGTATCTTGCCGCCTGTAGTGCAGCTTCGCGGTGGCGTTCCACCCCCAGCACGAGGTCCATCCCCCGCCTGGCGTCCTTCTGCGTTTCATTGAACGCCAGGACCTGTGTGGAGCGATGTCTGACCTCGTGAGGGAGGACTGCTTCTGCTGCATAGATGAGGAAGATCGGGGTTTCGCCGTCGGCTTGGTGGCGGTGGTGCGGATGGACCATAGCATGGACTGGAGCTCATCGTGCCAGCCCCTGCCGCAGGCCTCGAGCTTCTTCTTGAAGGTTCTGGTCTTGAGGCCTCTCAGGACCTTCGCGTTGGCGCGTTCGGCCTGGCCATTGCTCTTGGGGTGCGCCACCGAACCGTAGCAGATCTGTGTTCCAAGGTTAGCACAATATGTCTTGAAGAGATTACTAGTGAACTGCGAGCCATTATCGGTGATGATGCGGTTGGGGACCCCAAAGTGGCTCACGAGGCCCTTGATGAATTTGACCGCAGAGCCAGCTGGGATGGTGCGGACGGTTCCACCTCCGCCCACTTGGTGAACTTGTCGATGGCAACATAAAGGTAACGGTAGACCCCAGGCACTCGAGGGAACAGGCCCAGGATGTCCAGTCCCCAGACTGCGAACGACCATGAGAGTGGAATGGTTTGGAGGCCCTGAGTTGGCTGATGGATTTGCTTGGCGTGGAATTGGCAGGCCTCGCAGGATCTCACCAGCTTAGCTGCGTCATTGAGCGTCGTAGGCCAGTAGAACCCACTACGGAATGCCTTGCCGACGAGGGTTCGTGACGACGAGTGGTGCCCGTAGTCCCCACCGTGTATGTCGGCTAGCAGCTCTTTCCCCTGTTCCCTGGAGATGCAACACAATGAAATGTCATTTGGCCGCTTCCTGTATAAATCACCGTCCTGGATGTAGTATGTCGTGGCTTGCCGTGCTACATGCTCCACGTCTTCCTCCTTCTCCGGCAGCGTCCCTTGCGTCAGGTATTCCTTGAATTCCTTGGTCCAGCATCCCTCTTTGGGCTAGAGCGCCAAGATTAGACGCGCTCTCGAAGTCGGGCCGCAGGCTGGGGCTCCCGCGGCAGGTGGTTGCGGGAGCTCCTCCCGAGGCTGCGCTATCCTTGACAGTGGTGGTGTCGCCGATGGCTTAAAGAGCCGCTGCTCGAAGATGCCAGGCTCTTGGGGCTGTCACTTGGATGCCCTTATGGCGATGTCATCGGCTTCCTTGTTGGTTCCTCGGGGCACGTGCTGTAATTCCAAGCCCAGGAACTGCTTCTCCATCTTGCGTACTTCCGTGAGGTATGCCTCCATGTGTTCGTCCTTTGGATCGTATACCTTATTGGAGAAGTTGACGAGGAGCTGCGAGTCGCCCCTGATGGTGAGACGTTTCACCCCCAGTGCCGCCACAGCCTTTAGGCCGGCTATGAGGCCCTCGTACTCTGCAATGTTGTTGGAGACATTCTCACCTTGCTGGAAGGAGAGTTGCATGGCGTAGTAGAGCTTGTCCTGAGTGGGCGAGATGAGTACTGCTCCAGCCCCCGCGCCTTGGCGTGCGAAAGCACCATCGAAATACATGAGCCAGCCGTCGAGCGCCTCACTTCCCGGTGAGAGGGACCGGTCCTCGCCTATTTCAAGCGCCGGGGCGTCCGTCCACTCTGCCACGAAATCGGCGAGCGCGGCTTCCTTGATGACCCTAGTGGTGGTGAACTCCAACTAGAATGCCTGCAGCTCGATGTTCCACTCGGCGACCCTCCCGGCAGAGTTTGGGCTCCTGAGCACCCTCTCCAGTGGGTAGGCTGAGACGACCTTGATGGGGTGGCCTTGGAAGTAGTGCCGCAGCTTGCGTGAGGCCACCAGGAGCGCGAGTAGGAGCTTCTGAGGCATGGGGTACCGTGCTGTTGCATCATGCAACACCGTGCTGACGAAGTATATTGGGTGCTCGACGAGGGTAGGCGCAGTGATGAACATTGCGCCTTCCGGGAGTTGGGGTGCCTCCTGAGGTGGTGGAGCCCCGAACACTTGATCGCTTATCGGGGCCTTTGCGGGTTCGGGGGCGTCGTCCTGCTGAGCTTGATCCTCTGCTGTCGCTGCTATGGCCCATGTGGCGCCCTCCTGGTCTTGCGTCATCCCTGCTGGGGGCGTAGCTCAGCGCGATGTGCCCTTGGCTTGGTGTTCTTCCTGAACCGCCACTAGAGCCGCGCTGGCGAAGTAGGGAGTGGTGGAAAGATAAAGCACTAGGGCTCGACAGGTCGTGGCACCACCATCACTGGAGGGCTGGTCAGGTATCCCTTGAGGTCTTGGAATGCTCGTTCGACTATCAGGGTCCACTCAAATGGGCCCTTCTTATTCATCAGCTTGAAGAAGGGTAGGGCACGCTCTCCCAGCTTGGAAATAAAGCGTCCCAACGCAGTCACCTGTCCAGCAAGCTTCTGCATTTCCTTGAGGGTTCGCGGTGGACTCATGTCTTCAATGGCCTTGACGTTCTCCAGGTTGGCCTCCATCCCCCTGTGGGACACAAGGAAGCCCAGTAGCTTGACGGAACGACGCCAAACATGCACTTCTCTGGGTTGAGCCGCAAGTCCACCTGGCGGAGGCTTTCAAAGGTCTCCTCCAGGTCTTGGATCAAGGTCCTCGCCTCCCGAGACTTCACCATGATGTCGTCGACGTAGGCTTCAGCGTTCCTCCCGAGCTGCCGACCCAAGGCGATGTGCATGAGCCGCCAGAAGGTTGTGCCTGCGTTGCGCAGTCCAAAAGACATGCAAGTGTACAGTACACCCCACACGGGGTCAGGAAGGCTGTCTTCTCCAAATCTTCTACCGCCATCTTGATCTGGTGATATCCTGAGAACGCATCCAGGAAGCATAGCAAGTCGCACTCGGCAATAGAGTCGATGATCTGGTCGATGCGTGGAAGAGGGAACAGATCTTGGGGGCAGGCCTTGTTGAGGTTGGTGAAGTCGATGCACATCCGATCCTTCCCGCCTTTCTTGGGGATGACGACGGGGTTTGCCAGCCACTCGGGGTACCGAACCTCGCGAATGACACCCGCATCCTCCAACTTGCGGGTTTCTTGGATGATGAAAGCTTGCTTCAACATGGACTGCCGCCTCGCCTTCTGCTTCACGGGGAGTATGTTGGGGCAAACCTTCAAGTGCTGCTCTATAACCCATTTGGGACCACTACCAGCTGATCGGGTTCCCAAGTGAACACTTCCTTGTTTGCATGCAAGAACTTCACCAGCGCCTCCTCCTGATCAGGCTCGAGGTTGCCGCCTATGGTAAAGGTTGCCCCCGAGGACCCGTCCTCCTCGACTGGCACTTGCTTGGTTTCTGCCTTGTCTTGAGTGAAAAACTACTTCTTCTTGGTTGGTGCAGCTCCCTTGGCCTTCGAGGTATCCGCGTCGGCGGGTTGCATTGTTGCAGCCGTCTTGAGGGAGAGCTTGAGTGTCATCAAGGCTTCCTTGGTGTCCCCAACTACTATGAGGACACTCTTGCTCCCGGGCATCTTTATGTGGTTGTAGGCCGGATAGGTCGCTGCCATGAACTGAGCCAGGGCTGGGTACCCGATGATGGCATTGTACGGGAGGCCGATGTGGGCGATGTCGAAGTCGATGAGCTCGGTGCGGTAGTTGTCGCGCATGCCGAAGGTCACGGGAAGGCGGGTCTGCCCCAGGGAGAGGGCGGAGCCTCCACCAACCCCTGAGAAAGGCTTGCTAGGGCGGAGCCGCTCGAGCAGTACGTGAAGAAGGCTGAAGGCCTCAACGGAGAGCACGTTGAGGCCAGCGCCGCCATCGATGAGCATCTTGGTGATGGACACGTGGCAGATGGTGGGCGTGCAAAGCATTGGGAGCGCACACGAGCCAATGGTGGAGGTGGGATGATCCCTTGAGTCGAAGGTGAGGTCGGCCTCGGGACCCCCCGGGCACTTGGAAGTGGCACTGATATGGCGAAATAATGGCTTGGCGTGACGATCCAAGGGTGGTGCTTGTGAGCCGTCAAGGAGGGACGCAACCGCGTAGTGCGCCGGCGCTGCGTAGTGCGCGGCGAAGAGGCCACACAACTCTTCCCAAGATGCCACCGTGGATCTGGGGAGGTTGAGCAGCCAGGCGCGCGGTGCGCCAGTGAGGGCCATGGGAAGCTAGTTGGCCATGACCTTGTCGTCGCCCCCGGCCTTAAGGACACCCTCCTCATACGCTAGCAGGAAAGCCGACGGGTCCGCCGCGCCGTCGTAGCGTGGCGGCATCTCCGGCTTGAACTTGGGTGGCCACTGCACCTGCCGCAAGGCGGCAGAAAGGTCTTAGAGCCCCCGAGCGCCACCATGGGCACCCGTAGATCCAGCCGGAAGGGCGGCGCCAGCCATGGAGAATGGGCGCGAAGATGGTGGAGCCAGAACCGGCAGAAGGAAAACTCCGGCGCACCCTTACCTGGCGCGCCAAATGTCGGATTTCAGGTTCCGGCAAAACCCTTAAGGTTCGAACACTGGGGTGCACGCGAATATCTCCCACTACCAACTCACGCCCACAATCTCATCATGATCTCTAAGGCTAACTCGACCAACTCACAACACAAGGGACAAAATATTTATACTTGTTCGGGCCACCGTTGTGGTGTAAGACCCTACTCCAGTGTGGTGGTGGTGGATTGCCTCTTGGGCCGAGGATGAATAGTACAAGGGGAAGAACATCCTCCTGCGGATAGGTGTTCTTGTGCTTGTTGAACTTGTCGTTGTACGGATCGATCTCCCTCTCTAATGCGGTGGCTAGTCCTATTTATAGAGGCCCTTGTCCTCTCCCCAAATATTGAGCGGGAAGTGAGCCAACAACGGCCAATTCGAAAGGGGACAGCTAGTACAGCTTATCCTGACAAAAGTAGTCTTCGCCTACCAAAGGCTCCGGTGATGACGCCGCCTTGGGATCCATGGTGACCTCCGTCTTGCCGTGTTGCTGGTCATGGTCTTGTTGCACCGATATGGAAACCTTTTCTTGATGCCTCGGTACTCTGCGTCTGCGCTTGCCTCCTTAGCACCAAAGTGGAAACAGGGACACTATGCACGCTAGCGCCCGCCTGGTGCCCACCTGGTCTTGATCGTCATGGCTCACGTCATTGGAACCTCGCGAGGTTTGCCTGGCCTCAATCTCTCCGCCCCTCACGAGGCAGCCCAGTGCGGCCGCTCCCAAGGAGGTCTTGTGTCACCCGCCTCGCGAGGGTCTCGAGACCTTGCTGGTGAAGATGGGTCGTACGGGCCCGCTCCTAGAGCCATGTCGTGGGCCGCAGGCAGGCAAGTCTAGGGACCCCCGTTCCTAGAATGTTGACAATAGAGGAGTGAACAAAGGTGAATTGGGGTGCTGACTTTCCCAAAAGTCATCATTCGTCACTGGCGTTGTGCACCCAATGTCCACATCTTTGTCTTCATCAATCATTTCTTCAACGCCGGCCTCTTCAGCAGTGAACTGACGCATGGGTGATGAGACAATCGGGGTTGAAGGGATTTTATCCACTTCAACTTCTTCATCCAACTACTTTGAAGTGGTAGCAAAACATCTTCATCAGATCCGCTTGGGATCACATATTCTTCAGCAAAAGGAATGAGTTCCTTTGATGGCATGCTTGAGACTGGAACAACATCAATCGACTTCTCAAAAGAGCTGGTCAATTTCTTCTTCTTCGGAGCTGAAGATTCTGATGACTTTGATGCTTTCCTTTTCCTCATAGTTGCACGCTCCGCATCCTTGATCTTCTTCGCTTCTGAAGCAGAAGGAAGAATTGGACTTGGTGTAGGTGCAGGAGGAGCAGAGGAAATTGGGTCAGTTTCTTCAGGCACAACTGATGCAGTTGCCCTGGCATGATCATTTTTTTAGGCACAGCGGTTGAAGCTTCTGCTGTCCTGACAGTTTCTTCAGGCGCACCACTAGTGGTTGCCCTGGCAGTTTCATTAGCGGCTGGAATGCAGTCATCAGCCTTAGTACTAGCAGATTCATTAGCAGCCTGATTTTCATCAGTGGTGCTGGCATGTTCTTCTGTAGGCTGAGCAGATGCCTTAGCCTGAGGAATTTCTTGTTGCGTTGGAGCTGCAACATTGGTAGTGAACTTCTCAGTTATCTTCACAAATCTGACCTTGGCTCCAAGCCAGTCAGCATAGTAGCGATAGATTTATCACTTAGATTCTTGATCTCTGATTGCAGAGCTACAAGTTCTTCAGGTGAAAGCTTCAAGAAGTTTTACTTCAGAAAATGCTCTTTCTTATACTGCGCTTACTTCACCTTCCTCCCCTGTTCATATTTCCATTTTTCTTCGTCAATGAAGTGAGTCAACACATGACTTTGACCAGGAGTGAGGTTCATCTCAGGTAGAGGTGTGTTGTTCTCCTTGTGCCACAAGTTGATGAAGTCGAGGATCAACTTTGGATCCAGCATCAATGGCATATTACTGCCTTTGGCTCTAGCGGCCCTGTGCTACCTATCTATGATGGTTTCAGCAAGTTCATCATCAGCTTCGTCATCATCGGATGGTACTTGGTAGGCGACCTGCTTCTTGTGAGGACTTGGTCGAGAACCTCGTCCAGCAGTGGCCTTTGTCTTCAGCAAGGTGGGGACAGTTGAAGAATGCGGAGGAGCAGAAGAACTTGTAGAGGCTCCTGAGGCAATAGAGAGGCATGTTGTCCTTTGGCACGAGGCAAGATGCGTAGGTGCTGAGGATTTGGATGGAGGAGCCGAGGATTTTGGAGGAGCTTGTGCAGTATGAGGAATTGGCCCTGAGGGCTTTGCAGAACTTGGCCGTGAGGGCATTGCTGAGGAGCTTGGCCGTGAGGGCATAAAAGTTGAAGCACTGGGCTTGTTAGCAGGCTTCTTGGGCATAGCCTTTTTAGGCTTGCTAGCAGAGGCCTCAGCAGTGGCAGCAGCAGAATCTTCATTAAATTTCTCCACTGCTTCTTTTGCCATTTTGGCCAGCTTAGCTTGACATTTGGCCCATTCCTTGGGAAATTTCTCACCTCTTCTTATTCTAGAGGGATCAACAACTTGGCCAGGTGCCAATGGAGGTCTTGGGCATGGAGGGTGTACAACGAATTTCTTCATGTACTTGGGTGTAACATAGTGATATTCCCTCCATTCCCATGCCCATCTCCTCTCTATCTTCTATATGCGCACCTTGCACTGATTTTTGGTCTCCTTGCCATGTTTGGCCTCATCAGGAGTGCAATATTCATCATAGATATCCTCAGGGATTTCAAACGATGCGTTGACTTCCAATTTCTTACCTCCCTTCTGAGGTTTCTTGCCATCTGCCATTTTCTTCAGCTGAGGGTTTTGAACTATTGAGTTCTCTGAAGAGGTATGCATCTTTTCTCCGAGGAACGCTGCAAATGAGTTAAGTTGATGAGAACCTAGGATTCAGCAGCGGACATGTGTACTTGTGAACAGAGTATAGGTGCGAAGAATTTGGAGAGGTCATATGCGTTCTCAGAAGTTTTTGCAAAAAGAACAAGTTCGAGGAATTTGACCGGATGAGTCTTGAGGAATTTCTCTAAGCATTCTTTGACTTAGGTTCTAGAGTTGTACAGATTTGAAAATCCACACAATTGAGGAATCTTGAAGAAAAATGTTGCTTAGGGAAACAGATCAAGAACAGATGATATATGAGGTGTTTAGTGTGTGAAGATTTGAAGAATAAACACCTTTTGAAGATTTTGTAGAAAACAACAAAATCAACAAGGGCAGTAAAAGTAACTTTTAATTACCCTTGACGAAGAGCACGACGAAATGTGAGGAGTAGATTAGAAGCTCGTCAGTTCAGATCTTCCATGTCCTAACTTGGCAAAGTAAGACAGCTACGGCGGCGCCGGAGTGAAGAAATCCACAGTCGGCGCGAGTACAACGGCGACGAGGTCGAGGCAGCGAAGCTCTTCCTCACCGGCGACGATGGAAGTAGCGGTGGCGCTAGGGTTTGAGAGCTTGAGCGAGGGAGTGAGGTCGAGCGGAGTAAAAAACGAAGTGAGGAAGGGAGAGGGGTATTTATAGCCGATGTGAAAAACTGATCGCCCAAGGAAATTGGACGAACGTGCCCCTGACCGTTCTCGTTCGCGTGACATGTGTCACCCACGTACTGAGAGGTGACGAGCGTGCACGGTTGTGGGTGAATAGGATAATATATCGTGGAAAGTGGAACGGTTTGAGTGGCAAAAGCCGAAAATTCAGATAAGATAAGTTTAAAGTTTTGTTTGCAAATTCTTTAGCTAACAAGGACACAACAAAGATATTGAAGCAGTTTCAAATACAACGCACATCACGAATTTGTGAATAGACTGGGTTGAGTTTAGAATAGAGGGGGAAGGGTCCGATCACATTTACTTAGCAGAAATAGCAACTTGAAGAAATAGCAATAAGTGAATGTTGTAGAGGACATAAACTCACATATATATATATATATATATATATATATATATATATATATATATATATATATGTATATCTGATGCCAATGAAGAACAACAACGGAAAGAGTGAAGACATTGCAAAGTTGAAGAAAATGAACAACTGAGGAATTTCAAAAATGAGGAAAAACTCAAATTGAAGATTTTCAACTTTT
>NC_041382.1:304360176-304374324 GCF_002162155.2 Triticum dicoccoides | reverse complement strand
AACGCACATCACGAATTTGTGAATAGACTGGGTTGAGTTTAGAATAGAGGGGGAAGGGTCCGATCACATTTACTTAGCAGAAATAGCAACTTGAAGAAATAGCAATAAGTGAATGTTGTAGAGGACATAAACTCACATATATATATATATATATATATATATATATATATATATATATATATATATGTATATCTGATGCCAATGAAGAACAACAACGGAAAGAGTGAAGACATTGCAAAGTTGAAGAAAATGAACAACTGAGGAATTTCAAAAATGAGGAAAAACTCAAATTGAAGATTTTCAACTTTTGGTGGTGGCGTGACCCACCGTATAAGAATGATGATTTTAGACACCGTGTACAATTATCGTAGGGCTCTGAGAATCAAATTCTTCGTTAATTTCTTCACACTTAGAGGGTTAGTCTTCATTGATTGAAGAAAAACGTTACTTCATGTGTTGCACATCTAAGTCATCAATTTTGCATAAGTGTTAGGATGTGTGTCCTTTTCAAAGGACATTCGAAGATTCTAGGATATTTAGCTCGCACCTCAACTTGCTAAATCTCTTCTCATCCAAGGGCTTTGTGAAGATATCGGCTAGCTGTTCTTCAGTCTTCACATGCTCAATAGAGATGTCGCCCTTCAACACATGATCACGAAGAAAATGATGATGAACCTGAATGTGCTTTGTCTTCGAGTGTTGAACAAGGTTATGAGAAATCTTGAAGGAACTCTCATTCTCACAGTAGAGAGGCACATTCGTCATGTTAACGCCGTAGTCCTTGAGGGTTTGCTTCATCCAGAGCAATTGAGCACAGCAAGAATCAGCAGCAGTGTACTCAGCTTCAGTAGTAGATAGTGATACACAGTTTTGTTTCTTTGAGGACCAACAGAGCAAGGATCGTCGGGGAAAATGGTATGTGCCTGATGTTGACTTGCGGTCCACGCGATCACCAGCATAGTCAGAGTCTGAATATCCAATGAGATCAAAAGCCGAGCCCTTGGGATACCATAATCCAAGTGTTGGTGTGAGAGCTAGATATCGAAGAATATGCTTCACAGCCTTATGGTGTGATTCCTTCGGTGTAGCTTGAAATTGGGCACACATGCAAACACTAAGCATAATATCTAGCCTAGATGCACATAAATACAATAAAGAACCAATCATGGAGCGGTATACCTTTTTATCGAACTCAATACATTTTTCATCAGTGCAGAGATGGCCATTTGTGGGCATGGGGATTTTGACTCCTTTGCAATCTTGCATGCCGAATTTCCTCAGTACATCCTTGAGGTATTTCTCCTGAGATATGAATATGCCATTGCGTTGTTGAAGAATCTAAATACCTAAGAAGAATTTCGATTCTCCCATCATAGACATTTGATATTCTTCACTCATCATATAGGCAAATTCATCACTGGAATGTTGATGTCGCTCATGATTTTCTCAATCTGCACTTCATTTCCAACGTGAGGACGAGTTGGTTGTCGTCGAGGAATTTGATCAGGATTTTCTTCAGCACCATTTTCCTCAGGTGCATCAGCATGACGTTCTTCATGTTTTGGAATGACTTCTTCAGCAGATTCTTCGGTAGGAATGACATGCTCAGTAGCCTTGAACTTGATGGATCCTCAGGTGATTTTTCATCTAGCATAGGAGGTACGTTCTCTATTGGGTTTAATTTCAGTGAGGAGTTCATATGCAGTCTTCTCGAAGAATTTGTGAAGATATACCCTATTGATGATGTGGCACGCAGTATCAATTGCCTCAGGCCAGAAGCGAGGAGGCATCTTGTACTCATCAATCATAGTGCGGGCCATCTCAACAAGAGTCTTGTTCTTGTGCTCCATGACGCCATTCTGTTGAGGAGTATAAGGAGCAGATAACTCATGAGTGGTACCAAGTTCATAAAGACCAGTGTTCTTGAACTTAGTTCCATTGTCACTTCAGATGTGCTTGATCTTCACACCAAAGTTGGTTGAAGCCCACGAGGAAAATTGTTTGAAGACTTCCTGCACTTCAGTTTTGTAGGTTATGATATGTACCCATGTATATCGAGAATAATCATCAACAATGACAAAGCCATATAAAGATGCAACATTAGTAAATGTGGCATACTGAGTAGGGCCAAAGAGATCCATGTGAAGTAATTCAAATGGACGAGTGGTAGTCATGATGGTCTTTGAGGGATGCTTGGCCTTGGTCATCTTTACGGCTTCACAAGCTCCACACAAATGGTTCTTGAGGACTTTGAGACACTCGATGCCAATGCCATGCATCTTCTTCGTGAGCGTGTGCAAGTTCCTCATCCCAGCATGACCAAGTCGTCGATGCCATAGCCAGCCTTCTAAAGCTTTTGCAAGTAGACACGTGGCAGGTTGTGGTCTTGTAGAGAAATCAACAATATACAAATCTCCTCTCCTAAAGCCTTTGAAGACTTTGGAATTGTCAGCTTCCATGATCACAACACAATGATACTTGCCAAAGACAACAACCATATCAAGATAACAAAGCATTGAGACAGACATGAGGTTGAACCCTAAGGACTCGACAAGCATGACTTTGTCCATGTGTTGATCCTTTGAGATTGCAACCTTACCTAGACCCAATACCTTGCTTTTGCCTTTGTCAGCGTAGGTGTATGCTTCAGATGTGATGGAGATAACACAGAGTCCATCAATAAGCTCATATCACCAGTCATGTGATTTGTACATCCACTATCGAGGACCCACTCAGTGGCTTTGGGTTGATCGTCCTGCAGATGAATTAGTGCAGCTTACGATCTGATATACTTCATCAGTGAAGAATATGATATCGATTTCATCAGATCAATTTCATCAAGTAATAGAACAAATAAGGTAGTATGAGGACGTGAGATGAAAATTCATTTCTTCATGATTAGCTTGCGTCCTTTCAAGCATATTCGGGTCTCTAGCAAATTCTTCAGACATTTAAGTTCGTCTGGAGACCTGACCCTGCATAAGAGATTAGTTCTTTTTCTTCACCACCCACTTCTGAAGGGGTGGCAAAGAGTTCATCATTTTGTGAGCTCCATAAGAGAAAGGTGGCATAGATGCCAATCCACTTCGTTTTACATAAGAGGGGTTAGGGTAAGCATAAGAGTAAGCAAAGAAATTCTTCGAGGATTTATGAACATAATGATTTGAAGAATAATGCACATATCCATAATCCTTAGATCTTCCCCACGAAACAGAAGGTTTAGCACGATGATGTTCATATGAGGACTTTGATCCTTTTGAGGAATTTGATCCACGTGATTAATTTGGTCCATATGAGGACTTGGATCCATATGAAGAATTTGGTCCATATGAAGAGTTTGGTCTGGGGTTCCTATTCTTCACAGGTGGTGTCATGATGACATTCACCTAAACATTTTCAAGGCACCTTTTGGGAACCCTGATTTTCTTCATAGGGGAACCGTTCCTGCAGTTAGTGCCAACATATCTAGCAAATACTTCACCATTCTGATTTTTGAATAGTTTATAGTTGGAGTCAAATGACTCATCAGAAGAATATGAAGATTCACATGTGAAGCTAGATAAAGTAGACGGATCCATTAAAGGTCCATTTGCAGCAACCCATGAGGTTTTGGGATACTACTCAGGTTTCTAGTAGGTCCCATCAGCATTGAGTTTCCTCTCAAAGGCAATACCCTCTTTCCTAGGGTTCCTGTTGAGGATCTGCTTCTTAAGCACATCACAAAGAGCATGATGCCCTTTGAGGCTTTTGTACATGCCTGTCACATACAATTTCTTCAGCCCTGCATGGTCAGTGATACTAGCAGCATCCTCAGATGAGGAATTAGTGATAGTAGAGACTGTTGAATAATTTGCAGCAATAGAAGCATTTGAACATTCAGGTGAAGAATTAGCAGATTCACATTCAATGCATTTCAAACATGGAGGAATAAATTCTTCCTGAGTAGCGCTGATTTGTTGAGAAAGTAATGGATCGCGCTCCTTCTGAAGATCTTCATAACTCACTCTTAACTTCTCAAGATCTTGCTTTCTTTGAAGAAATTCATAAGAAAGCTTCTCATGATCAGATAAGACAGTGTTATGATGACCTTGAAGGTTATCAAACTGAGCCTGAAGTCTCTGAAGATTTTCAGCCAAAGTTTTAGTGCGATCCATTTCATGACCCAACATATCATCGCTTTTGTCTAGCATATTTTGAACCTTTTCAAGAGCCTTTTGTTGTTTCACAATGATCTTAGCAAGTTTAGAATAACTAGGCTTGAGATTTTCATCAGATTTATCCTCACTTGATACGAAGGAGGGATATTGGAGTACCTTTGCACCTTTTGCCATGAAGCATTAGGTGGGAGCGTAGTCATCATCGCCGTCGTCAGTGTTGTTGGGGTGGTCCTTTTCCTCAGAGTTGAAGATGGACTTGCTGACGAACGCGGTAGCGAGGTCTAGGCTCGCCACACCAGAGTCTGACTCCTCAGATTCCACCTCTTCCCCATTTTTCTCAGATTCAGCCTCGGAGTGCATTTCCTTTCCAATGAATGCCCGAGCCTTCTTGGAGCTGCTCTTCTTGTGAGATGAAGACCTTGAAGGTTTTGATGAAGAGGACTTTGAAGATTTCTTCTTCTTCTTTGAATCATCAGAACTGTAGTCCTTGTACTTCTTCTTCTTTGATTCCTTTTCCCACTGAGGACAATCTTGAATGTAGTGACCAGGTTTCCTGCATTTGTGACGGAGTCTCTTCTTGTAATCACGGGATGAGGAATCTGATCCTAAGTCATCACTTCTTGAGGATATTCAAAACGACCACCTATTGAGAACTTCTGGAATATCCTCATGAGCATTGCTAGCTCCTGGCTCAGTTCTTCAGGATCACCATGGCTGCTACCAGAATCTTCACCTTCAGATTCAGACACTGCCTTGGCCTTTAGAGCTCATGATCTGCCATAGCTTCGTCCATAGAGAACTCTCTTCTCAGCAAGCTGGAACTCATGAGTGTTTAGCCTCTCAAGGATATTAGCGGGATCAAGTGACTTATAGTCTCCACGTTCTTGTATCACCAATGCCAAAGTATCAAATGAGGAATCAAGCGATCTCAGTAATTTCTTCACCACCTCATGGTCGGTGATGTCAGTGACACCAAGTGCTTGAAGCTCATTTGAGATGTCAGTGAGGTGATTGAAGGTTTGCTCAACATTTTCATTGTCGAGTATTTTGAAGCAGTTGAAGAGATTGTGAAGAACGTCAACTCGAGAGTCTCGCTGTGTTGAGACTCCTTCATTGACCTTGGACAACCTGTCCTAGATAAGCTTTGTTGTCTCCAAAGCACTCACTCTGCCATACTGCCCTTTGCTCAGATGGCCACATATGATGTTCTTCGCTTGAGAGTCGAGTTGCTTGAATCTCTTCACATCAGCAACGTTGATGGTAGGAGTGACAGAGGGAACGTCATTTTCCACAACATACTAGAGATCGTTGTCAATTGCCTCAAGATGCATGCGCATCTTATTCTTCCAGTAGGGGTAGTCCGTCCCATCGAAAGTAGGACACCCAGCAGAAAGCTTGATCATACATGCAGTCGACATAACTAAAACTCTAGGCGGTTAAACCAAAATCATACAGAACAAGGGAGTACCTTTCTCTGATACCAATTGAGAGTGCATTAAGTTGACTAGAGGGGGTGGGGTGAATAGGTGATTTTTATGAATTTTGTACTAAGGAATTTCAGGGTGAGGAAATTCCTAAGCGAAGAACTACTTGCAACGGAATAAGTACTCAGATGCATACATGACATAACATAAACATGGATATCATGATGAAATGAAAACAGACACAGAGTACAGAAAGCGTAAACACAGGATCAACAGGATGAAGACAAACAGACTGAAGAAATTGAACTGAGGAAATTGAGAAAATCCTCAGTCAGAGTCTCTGAATAGATATGAACAAGCACACAACACAGAAATGAGGAAATGGAAGGGTTGAAGAAATAGAAGCAGTCTGCTTGGTGAATACAATGATTAGGTAGACCAGTTCCAACTATTGTGACAGTTGTACGTCTGGTTAGGGCGGCTAGGTATTTAAACCTGAGGACACACAGTCCCGGACACCTAGTCCTGAACAGGCAGTCCAGGACACTTAGTCCTCACCATATTCCCCGTGAGCTAAGGTCACACAGACCTCGCCCAATCACTCGTGGTAAGTCTTCAGGTGACTTCCAAACCTTCACAAACTCGGTCACTCGGTGATCCAGAATTTCCTCTTGGATGCTCTAGACCATGACGACTGACCGTCTGGAAGATGCACAGTCTTCAAAGGTAACAAACGTTAGATCCACGCAGGATCAATCCCTTCAGCGATGCTCAATCACTTTGGGTTTGTAGGTGTTTGGGTTTGGGTTTTCCTCACTTGATGATTTTCGCTTAAAGTCCTTGGAGGATGGGATGCTCTCAAATGACAAGTGTTAGTTTCTCTCGGAGCAGCCAACCAGCTAGTGGTTGTAGGGGGCAGCTATTTATAGCCTAGGGAGCAGCCTGACATGATAAGACATAAATGCCCTTCAATGATATGACCGTTAGGTGGGAAGATATTTTGTACAGCTGGTGCGTAGCACAGCAACGGTAGGGAATTTGACTATCAAATTCCTCAGGGCTATCATGTATTCACTTGTAGGCAATCTGCACTGGCGAATTCCTAACTCCTCCGTCAGAACAAATTCCTAAGATACCAGAAGAACTTCGTCTCTGTCACTGAAGAAATTGACTGAACTGCATGAGATTTCCAATGGCTTCACTCGAAGGGATTGGTAGGTGTAGGATTTTGAGTTGAGCATCACTTGGAAACTTTTTCTCAGTATTTCCTCAACCCCCTTGAACAGTACGGTGTTTCCTATGACTCAAGGAGAAAAAGAAACTACGAAAACAAAAGTCTTCACGCTTCATGTTCCTTGAATGAATACCAAGTTTACACGGTCACACCAATTTCTTCACTTTCAAAGTCTTCAGAAAGTCTTCAGAAATCCAAAGTCTCGAGTCGAAGAACTTCTTTTTTAGGGGTTGACTTTCTTTGTAAATATCAAACTCCTCATAGACTTATAGACTTGTGTACACTCACTCACAAACGCATCAGTCCCTTAACCTATAAGTGTTCAATACACCAAAATCACTAAGGGGCACTAGATGCACTTACAATTTGAATATTCTGGGAGGGGCTGTTTGTATTTTGCCCGGGGTAGCCAAAATATTGGCGACCCTTTTGTCCACCGGTGCCTTTGCCACCGATGAATGAGGAATGGCTTGGGTGCTCATGCATCCTCCAGCGTGCATGTTGGAGATGAGCTCACATGAGTTGTGCTTTTTTTGTCCTACCACGCCGCCCGAGCCGGCCGCAGATCGACCAGCGACCCGCATATTACGCCATCCAACCATAGCCGCACACATTCTGATAGCAACTCAACCAATCGGCCGAAATTCATGCAAACACGGCGATATTTCTCATAAACAATGACGGAATTCATATAAATACCGGATTTACATACAAACATGAAGGATTTCATTACATTCAAATCAACAAAGTGGTGATAGTTCTGGACAGCACAGGTATATAATACCTGGCCTAAATGGTCACCCACCGATCCATTTGTGTTCGTCATGTCCGGTAGCACGATCACCGGACTGCCGGGAGCCCCAGAGGTATATGCTTTAACGCGAAGGACGACTCGCTTCCTCGCTGCCCAACTGATATGGTTGGCTGATGCCCAAGATGATGGTGGAAGGGGGCTTCTCCGCTTCCGTGGAGCCCATGCGGGGTCGACGAAGGTCCTCGCAACAAAAGGATCTGGAAAGACACCTACTGTGTACGTCGGCATCGCCTCCGCGATGGCCTTCATGGGACCCAACACTACAGGAATCAGCTACTTTGCCGTCTGCCACGGCGGACGGCAAAGGCATGAATGGCGGACAGCAAAGGCCTTTGCCGTCAGCCGCGGACGGCAAAAGGCTCCGGCAAAGTAGGCTACAGTAAACAGCTACTTTGCCGTCTGCTTCCTGGCGGCTGACGGCAAAGGCCCTTTGCCGTCTGCGGCGGACGGCAAAGAGAGCGGACGGCAATAATTGCGCTATCAGTCCGTTAAGTGGCTAACGGCAGGCCTTTGCCGTCCGCCGCTGACGGCAAAATTTCTAGTGTCTTTGCCGTCCGCCGTATGATGTCATCTACACGTCACTACATGGCAGGTTCTTTGCTGTCTGCCACTGATGGCAAAGTCTTTGCCGTCTGCCACTGTAGGCAAACTGACCAAATGGGTCAGCTCCCAGGAAGCACAGCTGGATGCCACGTCTCTTCTTTGCCGTCCGCGGCAGACGGCAAAGAGCCCGTTGCCGTCGGTGGCAGACGGCAAAGAGCCTGCATATTGGCTCTTTTATCTGTTTTTTATTAAATCCAACAATTTTCATCACAAATATATATGACATATATAGATATATTTCAAAAGGCCATTACAGAGCAAACATATAAGATATCCAACACATAACTTCTTCATCCAACCATATATATTACATGCATAGTTCCATCATACATAACAAGTTCAACATAGAGGCATCCAACCATATATATTACAACAGTTTCATCCAACGATACATGCATAGTTCAACGATACAAAAGAAACAGAGAAAGGGATAAGGAGCATTCCATCTATGCAAGCTTTCGTCAAGTGAATGAAATCTGCAAAATGAAAAATAAGAAAGTTAGAACAAGAAGAGTAGAACAAGAAGAAGAGTAGAACAAGAAGAAATGGATCGTTTATGAGCTAACTTAGTTGAAATGGATCGTTTTTTAGCTAACTTAGGTGAAATGGATCATTTATGAGCTAACTTAGGTGAAATGGATCATTTATGAGCTAATTTAGTTGAAATGGATATTTTTGAGCTAACTTAGGTGAAATGGATCATTTAAGAGCTAATTTAGGTGAAATGGATCGTTTTTTAGCTAACTTGGTGAAATGGATCGTTTATGAGCTAAATTAGTTGAAATGGATCGTTTATGAGATAACCTAGGTAAGATGGGTCATTTTGGAGTTAACCTAGGTGAAATGGGTCGTTTTAAAGCTAACGTAGGTAAAATGGATCATTTAGGAGCTAATCTAGGTAAAATGGGTCATTTTTGAGCTAACTTGGATGAACTGGATCATTTATAAGCTAACCTAGGTAAAATGGGTCATTTTAGAGCTAACTTAGGTAAAATGGATCGTCTATGAGCTAACTAAGCTAATTATGCAATTTTTGACATAAGTAAGCTAAGTACAGATCGTTTTAGAGCTAACTTAGGTAAAATGGATGGTTTTGGAGGTCAGTAAGCTTATTAAGTCATTTTGGAGGAGAAGAAGCTAAGTCTAGGTCATTATGGTAAGCATTGGAGGAAATAAAGCTAAGTCTAGGTCTTTATGCATGTGTTAAGCAAAACACTAGATAAACTTACCAAGATACAGGAGGTGTAGGAGCGGGGTGGCTCGTGTCGGTAGCTGGAGAAGGATCGTGCGATGCTTGTCTGGAGTTACGCTGCACCAAAGATCATTTCCAATGTCTTGTTAGCATGAATAATAATATGTGTATCACTTAAGTGTATCATCATCAAGTACAACATAAAAAAATGTAATACCTGACACCACTAATAATCTCGATCAGTATCATCAATAAATGCATAATCATCATCATCACTATAATCAATGACGGGCTCATAGGGTTCATTGGCATCAACATGTGCAAGGCCACCTTGACGTAATCGGTCAAGCATTGACAGGTCATCCGCAGCAGTAACCTCTTCTTGTTCCGGCTCTTCTTGTTCCTCCTCTGGGGTGATGTCAGATTCATTGTCGCTATCTACTTCAATGTTTTCGGGTGAAGTATAGCGGTTCTTGAAACGCTTTTTGGAAAGACATGCCTCTTGGAAGAATTCTCCTTCATATGTGTCTGGGTTAATGTGAGGTTCATAATCCTCTTCCTTTGGGGGAGAAAGTCTAGCACGTGGCGGCACTTCATAAACGACATCCCAACCTTTCAGATTTGGATTAGTTTGGCAGGCCCACGGTAGATAGAATACTTGGGTCGCCTGTTGAGCCATAATATAGACATCAGGAACATCTAAATGAGTGGTTTGGTTGATTTCAACTAGCCCTACATGTTCATGAGTCCTTCTAGTCTCCTTCGGCTGAAACCAATAACATTTGAAGACTATGACATTCGGTGGGTTTTCACCATAGAATAGAAGTTCATAAATTGCTTCAACTCTCCCATAATACTTGGTACCTCCTTCGCCGATAGCAGATACACAACAATTTGTTGACTTTCGGTCGGCCATAGATAGCTCTTTGCCATAGGTACGAAAGCGATACCCGTTGATGTCGTACTTGTCAAATGAACGGACCTTATAGTCAAAACCATTAGCGACTTGTCTCAATTCGGCGTCCATAGACTCTGAATTAGCCTACAAGTTTAATATGAAAGGATTGTTGCATTATGCACAAATTAGCGAATGAAATGAAATTGTCTAATAGAAATTACCGTTTGTTTGAACCAAGAGATGAAACCGGGATAGCCACCTCCTTGCTTTGCGAGAAGCTCATACTCTTCGACGGAATCCTTTTGGATCTCCGCTCCATACAAGAATATGGCGACGTATCGACTGTATGACATATCCAGGAATAAGAGTAGTTCAAAGGAAATAGAAGTTGCGAAACAATGTACCGAGAACTTACTCGATGTACGGCCGCACTTCTATCAGGTTGTTGAAGATATACAACGAAACGGTCCGCCATTCTTTGTTATCCAAAGATACTGGATGTGAAACACTAGCTGGTGCGAGATTCCCTTTGAATAGGCTGAGGTTGGATCCACCCTTTTTTAGGCTCGTCAGCATTGTACCGAGGCTTCGGATTATGCAAATGACGATTTTTGGCTTCGTAGTGCGCTGTTACGAAGTTTGCCGCCTCCTCTGTGATGAATGCCTCAGCCATCGATGCTTCAATTCTATGTTTATTTTACATTTTTCTCGAAGCGTCTTCTGCATCCTCTCAGTTGGGTAGCACCAACGATTTTGCACGGGCCCCCCCAATCTTGCCTCGATCGGGAGATGCAAAATCAAATGCTGCATTGGAATAAAGAAGCCCGGTGGAAAGATCTTCTCTAACTTGCAGATCAACTCTGGCGCCAACTCTTCCATTTCTTCTAGCACGCCAGGCGATAGTTCTTTCGCACAAAGAACACGGAAGAAATAGCTGAGTTCTGCCAGTACTAGCCATTCATCCTCAGGGATGAAGCCACGCAACATCACCGGCATTACCCGCTCAATCCATATGTGCCAATCATGACTCTTGAGACCAAATATCTTCAGTTTATCAAGATCCGCTCCCCTCTTTAGATTCGCTGCATACCCATCGGGGAACATCAACTGCTGTTGCACCCACAAGAGAATTTCCCTCATAGCTGGCCTTCAAGATTGAACCATGCCTTTGGCTTCGTCCAGTTCTGCTTTCCTTTCGGTTCTTTCATGTTTTGTAACGGCCTATCACATGGCGCCTCCGGATCGACTCTAGCCTTAGTATTATCCTTTGACTTCCCATCTATGCTGAACAATGTACTAAAAAGTGCCTCGGCGATATTCTTCTCAGTGTGCATCACGTCGATGTTGTGTGGGCAAAGGAGGTCTTTGAAGTAAGGCAGATCCCATAAGCATGTTTTGTGAGTCCACGTGTGCTTAGTATTATACCCCTTGAAGTACCCTGGACGTTGTGGATCTGGCTCGAGAGTGTTTAACTGATCTAGGGTCTGTTGGCCTGTCAATGCAGGTGGTGCAGAGTTTTTGACAACTCTACCCCTGATGAAGTTCTTCTTGTCTTTCCTGAACTTATGGCGAGGATCCAGGAACTGTCTATGCATGTCGAAGCAAGAAAACTTGCGACCGGCCTGAAGCCAACGAAACTCAAGAGCTCCCTTGCATGTGGGGCACGGGAACCTTCCATGCACACACCAGCCAACGAATAGTGCATACGCCGGCAAGTCATGCATCGAGTACATGTACCAGACACGCATTATGAAGTTCCATTTGCTAAAGGCGTCGTATGTCTTGAACCCATTATCCCAGGCTTCTTGCAATTCGTCCTTAAGCGGCTGCATGTACACATTCATATTTTTGCCCGGATAGTTGGGTCCTGGAATTATCAACGTCGGGAAAATGTTCTTTCTTTGCATAATCTGTCCGGGGGGGAGATTGAGTGGAAAGACAAATACGGGACAACAACTGTATTGGGCTGCCGTCATACCAAACACACTGAACCCATCCGTGTTGATGCCGACTCGAGGATGCCTCGGATCTGCCGCTTTGTCAGCATGTAATTCATCAAACTTTTTCCACACAACACCATCCGATGTGTGTACCATCATCAGATTCCCATCTGCATCTAGTTCGGTTCTTTTGCCTGTTTTGTGCCATGTCATCTGTCTGGCCGTCTCTTCGACCATGAAAAGACGTTGAAGTCTTGGTATGATTGGCATATACCGAAGAACACTAACGGGGATTTTGGTCTGTGTCTTCTCACCCATACCGTTGTCTACCACAATATACGTGGAAGACTTGCAAATGGGACAATAGTTCAAGTCCACATAGTCAAGCCTAAATAAGGCACATCCTTTCTCATAGGCATGTATCTTCTCATAGGGCATCTTTAGTGCACGGAGGATTTTGTCCGACTGGTACAGGTTTGCAGGCATTACATGGCCTTTGGGTAGAAAGCGTCCAAATACTGTCATAATTGCGTCATAGCATTCTCTGCCCAAGTTGAACTGAGCCTTCAGAGCCATTACTTGTGAGATGGCATCAAACTAACAAAGCTCAGTGTGCTCGTGGAGCGGACGTTTCGAAGACTCCAACATTTCATTGAAGGCCTTTGCAGATTCCTCCATCTCCTCGTCCGAATCCCAAGCATCATCATAGCCTTGCACCATGTTTTCCATCCCGGTACCATGCTCGTCGGTGCGACGACGATCCACCTCAGCTCGGTCACGTTGGGCAGACTCACCATGAAATGTCCACACCGTATAATCGGGCGTAAAACCACTCTTCTGCAGGTGTTTGCCCATTTCAGCCTCTGTCTTCTTTTCCCAATTGCCGCACCGGAAACAGGGGCACCAGGTTTTCTTTTGGCCATTTGCAAATGCGGCTTGCACAAACCCCTTAGTTTTTGTGAACCATTCAGCGCTCCATTTGTTCTGACCAGTGTGACCGGTATACATCCAAGCACGGTCACTCATCTTGACTTTCAGAGCTACTGAACACACAACAATTATATATGTAATTCACCATGTATATATTCATCAGTTGATCTACTTTGTCAATTTTATTACGTCCATGCAACCTACACTCTAATAGGTAATGATAGGTCCTAATCCCACCCGTGTATGTGTAGATTGGGTTCATTTTCCCATGCTATGCTCCGGATCCGACGCAAAATTTCGGCAGCACCTCCCCGCTGTTCTCCTGATACACGTCTCTGCAATAAACAGAGAGGATGTGTACCCGGAGAACAACAGGGGAGGCACTGACGAAATATATGTGTCGGATCCGGAGCAAAGCATATGAGAAAACGAACCCAATCTACACATACTCGGGCTGTCCATGGATAGCGTTGGACAATTCGAAAGAATCAAGGTTATAAATATGCAAATGCATGCATATTTATAACTATGACGCTTTCAAACAAGAGACACATATTGGTTACGCATACTGATGATTCAAGACACATATATAGCTAGCTATCAAGTTTCATCGGAATAGATCAAATAATTAATGGGGGAGGAGGACTTGTCATTTGTGCTCACCCACGAACGAAGGGGCAGAGCTCGTCAAACGCACGGCGAGGTCGTCGAACACCAAACCTCGCAGTGATGAAACAACTGCACATTTAAAACTACACGATCAACACAATTATATATGATGTTTTTATAACAAAATCAAAAAATATATGACCTAACTAATAATTCACAAATATATGACCCCGTCGGCCTCTGGAAGGCGAAAGAACACCTTTTCAGGAGGTGTCGGTGGTCGGGGTGTCCTGTCGGTGTCGGGGTGCCGTGTCGGGGTCGGGGTGCTGTTTCGGGGTCGGGGGGTC
>NC_041382.1:304321397-304358841 GCF_002162155.2 Triticum dicoccoides | reverse complement strand
GGACAGCGGTGGGTGGGGATCTGGTGGGCGTCGGGGAGGGAAGAGGGAGAGTAGAGAGAGTAACGGGCGGGGGTGGGGGGCCGTTAGTTACGCTGCCCTTTTCCGTCCGCCGCTCTTTGCCGTCCGCCTTTATCCCTCTTTGCCGTCTGCTAGCAGATGGCAAAGAGGTGGGGCGTTAAGTTTTTTCTAAATGGGCTGGCGGTGGGGGCCACCTCTCTCTTTGTCGTCAGCCAGCTCACGGCAATGAGCTTCTTTGCCATCCGACATTTCTTTGCCATCTGCTTTTGGGTAGCTGATGGCAAAGAGCTTCTTTGCCGTCTGCGAGCAGACGGCAAAGAGCTGGCTGATGGCAAAGTAGCTAATTCCAGTAGTGCAAGCGGTGGCGGCCTCCCGTGTTCTTCTTCTCCTCGATGATGGCGGCGGACGCGGAGGCGCTGGCCACCGGCTCTTCGCTCTCTGCGCACTCGGCTTCTATCTCGGCCATAGAAACGGGAGACGTGGTCACAGACACAGGAGGCGCGGTTCGAGGCGGCGGCGTGGACGACAGCAACGATGCCCGTGCGCTACTCCTCGTCGAGCTGGCATGGAGCGGCGAGTTGCTGAACCATGCACCAGCTTGAGGCGGCTGTAACGCCCACGATGCGGCTATATCTCCCACGTGTCGAAGCACGACTGAGAGGCATAACCGCATTGAAAGCAATGTCGCAAGTGAGGTAATCTCCACACAACCCATGTAATACATAAGGGAAAGAGATACATAGTTGGCTTACAATCACCACTTCACACAATTACATGAATATAACATTACATCATCCAGAAACACACAAGGTCCGACTACGGAATCCAAAATAAAGGAGATTACCTCAAATGCTACACAGATCCCCGATCGACCCCAACTGGGCTCCACTACTGATCCACTAGAACGAAACAACACAAACGACAAGATCTTCATCGAGCTCCTCCTTGAGCTTTGTAGCGTCACCTGAACAGTATCGACGAGCACCTGCAAACTGGTTTTGGAAGTATCTGTGAGTCACGGGGACTCAGCAATCTCACACCATCGCGGTTAGACTATTTAAGCTTACAGGAAGGGTAAAAGGTATGAGGTGGAGCTGCAGCAAGCGACTAGCATATATGGTGGCTAACATACGCAAATGAGAGCGAGAAGAGAAGGCAAAATCACGGTCGAACAACTATGATCAAGAAGTGATCCTAGAACAACCTACGCCAAACATAACTCCAACACCGTGTTCACATCCCGGACTCCGTCGGAAAGAGACCATCACGGTTACACACACGGTTGATGTATTTTAATTAAGGTCAACTTCAGGTTTTCTACAACCGGACATTAACAAATTCCCATCTGCCCATAACCGTGGGCACGGCTTTCTAAAGTTCAAATCCTTGGAGGGGTGTCCCAACTTAACCCATCACAAGCTCTCACGGTCAACAAAGGATATTCCTTCTAGCGGGAAGACCCGATTAGACTCGGAATCCCGGTTATAAGACATCCTCGACAATGGTAAAACAAGTCCAGCAACACCGCCCGAATGTTCCAAAAAATCCTGATAGAAGCTGCACATATCTCGTTCTCAGGGCACACTCAGATAGGTCAAGCTACGAGTAAAACCAACCCTCAAGTTGCCCCGAGGTGGCCCCGCAGGCTGCCCAGTTCGGACCAACACTCAGAGGAGCACTGGCCCGGGGGGGTTAAAATAATGATGACCCTCAGGAGCGCAACTCCCAAGGGAAAAAGAGGCTAGGTGGCGAATGGTAAAACCAATGTTGGGCATTGCTGGAGGAGTTTTACTCAAGGCGAAATGTCAAGGGGTTCCCATTATATCCCAACCGCGTAAGGAACGCAAAATCCGGGAACATAACACCGATATGACAGAAACTAGGGCGGCAAGAGTGGAACAAAACACCAGGCATAAGGCTGAGCCTTCAACCCTTTACCAAGTATATAGATGCATTAATTAAATAAGAGATATTGTGATATCCCAACAAGTAAACATGTTACAACAAGGAACAAGCTCCAATCTTCACGTGCAATTAACAATGCTATAAGAAGAGCAATGCGGTAACATAGCCAAACAACGGTTTGCTAGGCGAAGGTGGGTTAGAGGCTTGGTTTAACAATATGGGAGGCATGATAAGCAAGTGGTAGGTATCGCAGCATAGGCATAGCAAAAGAGCGAGAAACTACCAAGCAAAGATAGAAGTGATTTCGAGTGTATGGTCATCTTGCCTGAGATCCCGCAAGGAAGAAGAACGAGTCCATGAAGAAGACAAACAGATGTTGCCAACGGATCCTCACAAACGCAACGTTACCAGATTACCGAGAAGAAGTACACCGGAAAGAAAGCAAACAACACAGTAAACAAACATCACATAAGCATGGCATGATGCACAACCAAGTATGTTGCGTGTCCGGTTTAAAGATACATGGCATGGCATGGCAAAGTGCAACAAACAACACTACAACTTAAGTGGAGCTCAATATGCAACGGAGTTGCATATTGAAGAAAACACCACATGACTTATTTAGTTCTCTCTCATTTATGTAACCAACAAGATTAAATGTTGATTAACATGGCAAGAGGGTGACGCATAATAAAACTACCTAACTAGGCAAGTTTAAATGAGGCCGGAAGCAACGAACAACAATTCCGATAACTCCTCATGTGCATATTTTGGTTATGGTACTAATCTGCCCTAAACCATTTTTTTAGAGTTGTTAAACATGCAAAGTAAGTCCACCATGTTAAACTAGTCATTTTTCTACCCCATTTACATATAAAGTTTATTAAAATCGAAGCTACGGTTATTTAGTTATGAATTAAAGTATTTTAGCATGGCATTTGAGTAAATTTAAACAAACAACATTTTAACCATTTTAAACATAGATGAAAGTTGGATATTATGAATCTAGACAAAATTCTAAGCAAGTTTCATATATAAATCATTTTAAACCGATGCACGGTTATTAAGTTAATATATGCATGAAGTTTAGGGACCTTTCTGTGAAAACTGCAGTCTCAGGATTAATATCAAAACGATCTGCGGAAAAAAACATGTCTCAGGCCACATCTGAAACAGCCCACTTGGCGGCTTGCAGCTCACCTAGCTGGGCCAAGCCTAGTTCGGTGGGAGGAGGCCAGGCAGGCCGATTGCGGGGCCTTGGAGCATCTGGGTCGGACCAACGGTGCCAGCGATGCAGGGCGGTTGAGGCGCTCGTCCTCCTCGTGCCTGGCGCAGGCGCTGGAGCAGAGACGGGGACGGCGACGCACGAAGTCAACGACAGGGCAGCGGCGACTCCAGCAGGTGAGGGCGGCAGGGAGGACCGGAGAGGAATGGATCTGGCTGGATCTGGCCTCGAGGAATCCGTTCCAGGCGACGACGAGGTTCTCCGGCGATGGACAGGGCAACATCGGATGCAGGGAGTGAGGCGCAAGCGTTGGAAGGCTCGGGCGATGGCATTCAACAAGGTCGACGAAGCTGTGAACTTGCATGGCGAAGGACGGTTCCAGCTCGACAGAAAAATGCCGCTCCGGCGAGGTCCATGAGGCACGCTGCTAACGGCGGAGTCGTGATCCCCAAGAATGAGGTGGGAGGCACACGGGGTGCGGGGCGAGCCTCCTGCGCTGCGGGCGGCGACGCGGTTCATGGTGGGTGGAGGACGACGTGGAGGAGCTGCTGGAGGTCGGCGGCTCGGGCGATGGTTGCAGGTGCAGGGCGCCTGGCCTCGGGTCGGCGTCAGCCGGCCGGCGCGATGCAGTGAGGCGCTCGGGAGATCGGGAGCCCAATCCAGAGCGAGGGAAGTTGTGGGAAGGAATGGATCTGGCAAGTGGTTGGCTCGGCGCTGAAAACAAGGAAAGTGGCGGCGGGGAGCGATTGGATGGATGGAAGGATGGGACAAGATCCCTAATTCCTAGGGTTGCCCATTATATACGCTGGTGGATTAGGTTAGGGGCTAACGGAACCCTCCGATCGTAAACGGACGGACGGAAAATAATATGTTAGGAAGTCCAATTAACAAAATAGAGAGGTTTCGTAGATGTTTGGGGTGATCCGGATCCAACGGTGACGACTATCCGGGTGTTAGGACCCCGACTCAATGCCACATCGATCTAGCATGTAACACCTCATATCACTTTGCGGCCTCACGCACGGTATTCCCACGGGTGTCGCCTTACCTTTGCCCGGGACCGTTTGCGCCTTTTGGCACACGTATATGACAGTGTCGCTAGCATCCATATGATAAGGAGCCCGGGCTGACATGGCTAGTCGTAAACCCAAAGTGGCACAGACTTACAGGGACAGGCATCCATGACCCAGCATCGAACGTGTCGGTCATCAGCGAGTGAATCCAGGCTGTAGCACTGGGCTAGCAGGACTCCGGTGAACCGGGCTGTAGCGGGCTAACAGGACTCTGGTATTCATCGCGTGACATTTCCCCGAAGGGATAGACACAGGAACGAAGAAGGACACATGCCGGCCAGCCTAAATGTTCCGGAGCAGTAGCAAGCTACCATGGCTCGGTGGAAACACTAGGAGACATTTCCCGGTAAGAGAGGCTACTAAAGATAAACAACTAGATAGTCAGATCCCACACATACCAAGCATTTCAATAACATACACACAATATGCTCGATATGTGCAATACAACATGGCATCACAAAATGACTCTACGACTCAGTAGTTTATATTCAAAAGGCTCCGAGGAGCGAGATATTACAATCATGGGTCTCATGACCCAACACTCAGAGCATACAAGTCAAAACACAAGCGGAAGCTATCATGTCTGAGTACAGACATCTATAAATGGAAAAGGCTGAGAAGCCTGACTATCTACCAGATCCTGCCGAGGGCACAAGATCGTAGCTGAGGTATCAAGCTAAACGTCGAAGTCCACGCGGAACTACTAACGAGACCGAAGTCTCTCTGCAAAAAAACATAAATAGGCAAACGTGAGTACAAATGTACCCAGCAAGACTTACATCAGATCTATCTACATATGCATCATTATCAACAAGGGGGTGGTGGAGTTTAACTGCAGCAAGCCAGCTTTGACTCGGTGGCTATCCTGAACTACGACTGCAAGTAACTCTTTTAGGTGGCGCACACGAGTCCACATATTCACCATATCAATACACCACTATGGATCCGCTCTCGTCTCCCTACGAGAACGCCATCCATAGCACTCACGCTTATCTTGCGTATTTTAGGGTATCCACTTTCACTTGTCTATGAACTATGCAAGGGGTCCACGTTTCCATATCCGAGGAATCCGGCTATTCGAATAGATATTGATAACCCTGCAGGGGTGTACTTCTTCACACACGCTCTCGCCACTTACCGCCATGTACACGTCATGTACCTCGGCAACCTTCAAGCGGAAGCCGGGCGAGGGAGTCTGCCACGACCTGACTAACCGAACAAGTCTCTAGTCCAGGTTTATCGCCTATTCGGGTTCCATCCGCAAGGAGATCCGGCCGGGGTGTCGCTTACGGCCCCAAACGATGTGAGAAGGGTTCCCAAGCCCACCAACCGGGTGCCACTTGGTACACCGGGCCACTGTGCCTAGTCTGTCCCAAGCCCACCTGTACCGGGTGCCACTTGGTAGACTACTAACACTACCTACAAACACCAGAAACTAGTTACAACTCCTGGACAGAGATCATGTTGATTAATAAGCCGAGAGGGGTCGAGTTACCGGAACCCAATGTGTGGTAGTAACTGGTCATGGATCACAAACACAGAACTCAGTTCCTGAGGACGGCTGCAATGAGACAACCCACCATGTACTCATACATGGCCTCTCACCGCTACCTTTACCAAATCGTGTTCACACACTTAGCTCACACACCGTAGGACATGTTCACACACCTCTGATTCATCCCCGATGAATCAGACCTGACTCAACTCTAAGCAGTAGCAGGCATGACAAACAATCATGAATGAGTAGGCACATCAGGGCTCAAACAACTCCTACTCATGCTAGTGGGTTTCATCTATTTACTGTGGCAATGACAGGTCATGCAAAGGATAAAGGGTTCAGCTACCGCAGCAAGTATCAAATATGTCGTTGTTGTCCTAATGCAGTAAAAGAGAGCAGGAGCGAGAGAGTGGGATTTTATCGGAATGAACAAGGGGGTTTTGCTTGCCTGGCACTTCTGAAGATAACATTGAGTCTTCATCAGTGTCAACGATCACATCATTGGTATCACGTCTATCGGGAGGGGACAAATACCGGCAACACAGAAGGGAACACAATCAATGCAATGCACAATATGATGCATGATCATGACATGGCAAGATGAATGTGTTTTGAGCTAATGCAACTAGCAACAGATTAAATGAAGTTGGTTTGAATACAAGATTCAAATTCAAACTCCATATGTGATTATTCAAATGCCATTCACTTCATTTGTCCTAAACAGTAGTGATAAGTTGTTCTAACATGCATGAAAATGGTACAGATGGATTCCTTGAATTTTTCTGATAATTTTTCATATATAAATTATTTAATTTGGAGTTACGGTTGAATTTCTATGATTTTTAGAAGTTTATACAATTTTCTGGAATTTCCTGATTATTTTTAAATCCAGAAAATACTTATTGCGTCAGCCTGACATCATCATGACGTCAGCAGGTCAACTGGGTCGCCCAGAGTCAAACCTGACGTGTGGGGCCACACGTCAGTGACACAGGGCTGGTTTGGGTGTTTGACAGGTGGGTCCGGTCAACGTTGACTTGACTAAGTCAAAATCTGACACATGGGGTCCACAGATTAGCACTAATCTAAACAGAAAAATTAAACTAACCTAATTAGGCTCGAGGCCCACATGGCAGTGGCACTAGGGTTGGTTTGGCTGGGTCATTAGTGGCTAATGACGTGCCACGTCACCAAGTGACGCCGGCGACCACGGCGACGGCGGGACCTCGCCGGAGTTGCTCGGGACGGTGCTACAGACGGTGGTTTGCGACGGGGTTTGGCTCTACGGGGAGCTGGAGGAGTGGCGCATCTAACGGGGCAAGCGGGAGCAGCTGGGGTGGACCGAGCTCGTCGGAAGCGAGCTCGCGGCGGCGGCCGGAGTTCAGGCGAGACGCGAGCGAGAGCTAGGGGGCACAGGAAGGCGAGCTGGGGCGTGCTACGGGCTTGTGGAGACGTTCTGAGCACGATGGTGCACTCAGGTGGGAGCTCCAGTGGCTCTGGCCACGACGGCGACGAGGCACGGCGGCGGCGAGCTTCGGCCGTGGTGGAAGAAGGAGCTAGGGGACGAAATCAGGTGCGGGGAGTGAGGGGAAGAGAAGAGGAGCTCACGGGGAGTCGGACGAGACGCTAAGTGGGCTCGGGGACGTCCTGTCGGCGACGAATTGAACGGCGGCGATTGCCGGCCGTGGCGATGAAAATGGCGGTGATGGCGTGGCTACGGGGCACCCGGCGTCGCATGCGTCGTGGTGGAGCTTCATGGGGTCGGGACGGAGCTCCTGAGCTCATCGGAAGGGCGAGGGGTGGCCGGTGGCTATGGATGCGACGGCGGCGCCCTCCGGTGGCTCTCGGTGGTGCTCCAAATCGAGAGAGGGAGAGAGCCAGAGCGAGCAGAGAGAGGGATAGCGGTCGGGGACGCCTCCGTGGCGTCGTTAGAGGGCTCGGGGAGGAAGCAGGAGGTGGCCAGGGGAAGCAGGAGGTGGCGCGCGCGGCGGCGTCGCGGTGTCTGTCCTCCTGGCAGGGAGGAAGACGACAGGGGGAGGGGTGGAGATGGGCTGGGCTGGCCAGGTGGGGGAGCTGGGCCAGGCTCTGGTGGGCTGCACGGTAAGGCCAGGTAACTTCCTTCTCTCTCTCTCTTTTATTTACTGTTTTCTATTTTTGTTCTGTTTTATTTAATTGGCACTGAATTTTTAATTCAAACAGAATTTGAAAACAGTGCCAAAACTCCCCTGGATATTTTTAAAGTCACTTAATGGACTTCTCCACACATAACAAAAATATCTCAGGTCATTTGAAAATATATTCATTATATATTATGAATATAACTCCAAATTCAAATAAAATATTGATTTAAAATCAGAGCCCAATAATTCCTTAGAAATGTCCCAAAATTTTGGTTTGATTTATAACTCTTGCCAAAATTGTCAGAGCTATTTCTAGGGCATTTGGATTTACTGATTGCAATTTTAGGGCTTCTTGCCCCTCTTTACTTAGGGTTTTGAGGCTTCCAATTTCCCTCAGTTCAAATTTCAGAATTTAAACATGATGCACACACCAGGCAGCACCAGAAGCTAGGGATGTGACAACTCACCCCCACCAAACAAGAATCTCGTCTCGAGATTCAAGCGTAGGGTAAGGTGAAGGGTAACGCAGACTAGTATAATCTTCACGATCCAGGGTGCACTTCAGTTGAACGTTGATTCATTCACCATCATTGTCTTGAAGTCTTGCTCTGAGAAATCCTGTCAACATGACATGGAGGGAAGAAGGAGACTCTAGAAGGGTCGATCTTCTCGAAGATCGAACAACTCAGGATTAACTCCCGGAATGTGACATCGCAACATCTCTCGAGCTGAGACACGAGATACACATCAAGAGGGGTGGAAAGAAACGGATGACGAAGGTTCACTAGGTGGACAACAATTCCACACTTAAGAAGGTGGTAATCGATTGTCAACGTAGAGAGGATTGAATTGCCATGATACCACGACGAAACATCCTGGAGAAGGGTGATTCGTAGATTATTATCTTAAGTGGCAAAAAGAATTACCTTTGATATAGAGATCATTGAGACTCTCTATATCAGCCTAAGGCAAATCACAGCAATCGATTGGCGGGGTCGGTAGAATGGCATACTTGGACTTGGATGATGTGGATTACCTTGTTGAAGACAACGTAATGGATGAATTTGCTTATCACCGGAAATGGATGATACCCATGGTAGAATGGCACATTGGCGGTGCCAGCTGGGAACAAAATGCAAATGCTGGGAATGATTCTGGTAACTGGGGAAGAACCCAACAACAGAGAGTGAATTCACTGTCTGAAAAGATCATAGCATTGCCGAGGAAACGGAGAGGAAACCCAGTTAGCCCGATGATAACACGTAGCGCTTGTGCGTGCTCTCAAGAACTTGAGCATTTCCATATTCATCAAGGTTTTACCAACATCCGTGTCAAGAATCCTGGCAACACAACATACTACCATGATGAATAGCGATGGACGATGCAGATGCAAAGAAGGATAACACTTTCTCAGATTTCACCTTAGCGAAGCCAAGGAACAAAATCTGGATGATCGACCGAGACACATTTAGCACTCCGCTCCTAATGTTCTCCTTGATGTGCTAGTGTAACCCATTCATAGATATGGTTTGATAACTAGAACATCAAGTAAAAGGTCGGACTTCGGGAGCTCAAGAATCCATAGGGGCAACTAGGGAGTAAATCCTAGGAAATCCCTATGGGGAGGTGGCCAACTTCCTCAATCAAGATATTATAATAACAGGTCTTCCGGCTGGGTGTGTTAGCCACGATATCCACTCTACCGGTTATCGCGAGACCAATATTATAAGTCTTGGGAAATGTTCCAACCATCATATCTGCCTGAGATTCAGATCTGGTTGGTGTCAGGATATTCCAGACTCATCGAGTCTAGGAAGAAAAACGAAAGTTTGCAACACAAATCGACGAGATGACGTTGCGAGATTCTCGGGGAATGAACTACGATAGTAAGCTCCAAAACATGAGCTGGTTCTGCTACAAACATGTGAACACGTTGTCCCAGACAAACATGATCACATGGTAGTCTTACAATAAAACACTACCGAGTTCTGGTAAGGAACCATCATTGAGGATATAGGAATCTTGTGCATGAACTAGCATTTGCACAGCAACTCCTTTTCCTTGAACAAATCAATCAGTGGCTTGGTGTGCTAGGGATACATATGGGATGAAGATGATCAGTCTATCAGACCATAGAATACTTCGCACATGCATGACGGACTTGGGATGATTCCAAAGGAGCAAAAACAAACTTTCTCGAATTCACGACGGCAACTTACATCAAATGCACGTGAATCAAAGGAAGTCACTTCTTTCATCCAAACATATACTTCATGAACGGGGCATGAAGAAAATGCTTACACAAGTTTCCAACACTAGATTAGTGTTCTTTAAAATCATGGAGGAGATAAGGATGTTGTCAATGGGCTCAACAACAATTCATCGGAATTTCCATATCACTGGACTTCCACCATCGGGTGAACACGGTGATAGCATTGGTCAGACCCAAAAGATATAATGGTGTATGCTCGAGGGATCAACCACGAGGAAGACAACATTACGAACATCGTTGGTTCTGACTTGATTTGACGATAGCCCACACTCAAATCAAAGGATTGATAAGACGATAGGTCCAGCAACTGATCACAGGGACCAATCGATGAAGATATCATCTTTCTTCAACACACACTACACAAGAATATCCCTTTGGAACGAACTAAGTCAGGCAAGCTTTATCTTCCAACCCTCCAAGTTGTCGTTTAGCTTAACCAACTAGCTCAGGGATATCTAACACCGATTCTTGGAGAGAAGGTGGTTCACAAGAAACCAGCTTGATCACGAGCTCAACATAGCGGTCAGGTGACAACCTGGTAATACTTCCGAGAAGATCTTCGGAAATCACGAACCACCGGTATGTTACTAAGCTCGAGAACAATCTTGCTTTTCAGGGCAAGACGATATGATCAATAGAGCAAGGATTTGAAATAATCCTAACTCATCGATCGAGGAGTGAACCAGGAGAATGGACTAGGTAGCACGATCAATCTTAGAATGATGATTCAATAACCAACACACTAAGAATGAAATTATTGTCCTTTAACTACCAAGCAACGAGGTTGCTGGGAGTATTGATTTCACACATCACAATTCATTTGTCGGTATTCCGGTTGCATCAACACGAAGACCGAGGAATGACTAATGATGGCAAGAAGTATCACTGTACCAAGAGTTCATAGGATGGTGTGCAATTCCTATAACAATCCCGATATAAAGATGGTAATACTCCAAGGTAGAACAGAACAAAAGCTGGATTAGCAATTTGATCTGCGGAGCACAACTTCTTTGACCCAATCCTGGATATGGAAGAGGTACTGGAGTTTGTTTCTCCTAGTCATTCTGCGATAGAATGGCTTGACGGACCACAAGAGTAATAGGCATCGATAAACGAACGCACGCATACTCTTGACTATCAATTGATAGACGAGGGTCAGAATGCAACTAAAGAGAACAACTCAAAGGAACATATAATTTTCTGAGTTGTGGATGCATAGATTAGTATGTCGAACTAAGTTCAACATATTTCTTCCGGATAACCCATGCAGAAAGGTAGAACTGGCAGAGTCATGATTTATGAATGGAGAACTCCTCAAGAATAATCCTGTTGTGATATTTCAGTTCAACGAGGAACTTCTGCCATAAGTAGTTCATGGTATCTGGAAGAAGAAGATACCACGGACTTCAAGGACTATCGCAAAGGTTACTAATAACCTAAAGGAACGAGCAAAACTATCAACATGAAGCAAGTAGGGTAAATCTCGGGTTCAAAACCCAGGGATAGAATACCTACTACTAAATGGCATCACGGGATGCTTTCGATAATGACGGCCAGAGTCATCACACTGGAACATAATTCATGGCTAGACTACTAGATGATCCCCTGAGACACCTAGGGTCATAATAGTAACTCCAACATAATGTCAAGGCAATAGAATACCTCAACTCAACAATTAGTGTGATTGAGCTGGCATAAAGGAACATCGAAACCAGAGGGAAAGGATTTTGCAAATGCATCAGACTATTTAGAAACCTGGAATGACTCGGACAGCATAACGGCTATAAATGCTCAGAAAAGATTTGAGACATTCACAAAAAATGGTGGCATAACCACTCAGAAGCACAATATCAAGGTCTCGAGATCAATAATTAACATACAGAGGTAGTAGGAACTGAAACGAGGCTTAAGTCCAACAATCTATAAGTCTACGGCTTAGTAACACGTGATCCGGATAGAAAGAAGAGATAGCCTAGTTCTTAATCCCCGTAGGAAAGATAAGATGACTCAGATCAGAAGGCATAAGGTATAAGGAGTAAAAAGAGCCTTACGTTCCATCCCACAATCAATTCCCTTACATATAACTAAAGCATTTCTAGACTCAACTTCGACCAGTTTGGCTTGGTAATCCTACAGGCAGTCAAGCTCTGATACCAATGCTGTCAGGACCCCGACTCAATGCCACATCGATCTAGCATGTAACACCTCATATCACTTTGCGGCCTCACGCACGGTATTCCCACGGGTGTCGCCTTACCTTTGCCCGGGACCGTTTGCGCCTTTTGGCACACGTATATGACAGTGTTGCTAGCATCCATATGATAAGGAGCCCGGGCTGACATGGCTAGTCGTAAACCCAAAGTGGCACAGACTTACAGGGACAGGCATCCATGACCCAGCATCGAACGTGTCGGTCATCAGCGAGTGAATCCAGGCTGTAACACTGGGCTAGCAGGACTCCGGTGAACCGGGCTGTAGCGGGCTAACAGGACTCTGGTATTCATCGCGTGACATGACACAGGAACGAAGAAGGACACATGCCGGCCAGCCTAAATGTTCCGGAGCAGTAGCAAGCTACCATGGCTCGGTGGAAACACTAGGAGACATTTCCCGGTAAGAGAGGCTACTAAAGATAAACAACTAGATAGTCAGATCCCACACATACCAAGCATTTCAATAACATACACACAATATGCTCGATATGTGCAATACAACATGGCATCACAAAATGACTCTACGACTCAGTAGTTTATATTCAAAAGGCTCCGAGGAGCGAGATATTACAATCATGGGTCTCATGACCCAACACTCAGAGCATACAAGTCAAAACACAAGCGGAAGCTATCATGTCTGAGTACAGACATCTATAAATGGAAAAGGCTGAGAAGCCTGACTATCTACCAGATCCTGCCGAGGGCACAAGATCGTAGCTGAGGTATCAAGCTAAACGTCGAAGTCCACGCGGAACTACTAACGAGACCGAAGTCTCTCTGCAAAAAAACATAAATAGGCAAACGTGAGTACAAATGTACCCAGCAAGACTTACATCAGATCTATCTACATATGCATCATTATCAACAAGGGGGTGGTGGAGTTTAACTGCAGCAAGCCAGCTTTGACTCGGTGGCTATCCTGAACTACGACTGCAAGTAACTCTTTTGAGGTGGCGCACACGAGTCCACATATTCACCATATCAATACACCACTATGGATCCACTCCCGTCTCCCTACGAGAACGCCATCCATAGCACTCACGCTTATCTTGCGTATTTTAGGGTATCCATTTTCACTTGTCTATGAACTATGCAAGGGGTCCACGTTTCCATATCCGAGGAATCCGGCTATTCGAATAGATATTGATAACCCTGCACGGGTGTACTTCTTCACACACGCTCTCGCCACTTACCGCCCTGTACACGTCATGTACCTCGGCAACCTTCAAGCGGAAGCCGGGCGAGGGAGTCTGCCACGACCTGACTAACCGAACAAGTCTCTAGTCCAGGTTTATCGCCTATTCGGGTTCCATCCGCAAGGAGATCCGGCCGGGGTGTCGCTTACGGCCCCAAACGATGTGAGCAGGGTTCCCAAGCCCACCAACCGGGTGCCACTTGGTACACCGGGCCACTGTGCCTAGTCTGTCCCAAGCCCACCTGTACCGGGTGCCACTTGGTAGACTACTAACACTACCTACAACCACCAGAAACTAGTTGCAACTCCTGGACAGAGATCATGTTGATTAATAAGCCGAGAGGGGTCGAGTTACCGGAACCCAATGTGTGGTAGTAACTGGTCATGGATCACAAACACAGAACTCAGTTCCTGAGGACGGCTGCAATGAGACAACCCACCATGTACTCATACATGGCCTCTCACCGCTACCTTTACCAAATCGTGTTCACACACTTAGCTCACACACAGTAGGACATGTTCACACACCTCTGATTCATCCCCGATGAATCAGACCTGACTCAACTCTAAGCAGTAGCAGGCATGACAAACAATCATGAATGAGTAGGCACATCAGGGCTCAAACAACTCCTACTCATGCTAGTGGGTTTCATCTATTTACTGTGGCAATGACAGGTCATGCAAAGGATAAAGGGTTCAGCTACCGCAGCAAGTATCAAATATGTCGTTGTTGTCCTAATGCAGTAAAAGAGAGCAGGAGCGAGAGAGTGGGATTTTATCGGAATGAACAAGGGGGTTTTGCTTGCCTGGCACTTCTGAAGATAACATTGAGTCTTCATCAGTGTCAACGATCACATCATCGGTATCACGTCTATCGGGAGGGGACAAATACCGGCAACACAGAAGGGAACACAATCAATGCAATGCACAATATGATGCATGATCATGACATGGCAAGATGAATGTGTTTTGAGCTAATGCAACTAGCAACAGATTAAATGAAGTTGGTTTGAATACAAGATTCAAATTCAAACTCCATATGTGATTATTCAAATGCCATTCACTTCATTTGTCCTAAACAGTAGTGATAAGTTGTTCTAACATGCATGAAAATGGTACAGATGGATTCCTTGAATTTTTCTGATAATTTTTCATATATAAATTATTTAATTTGGAGTTACGGTTGAATTTCTATGATTTTTAGAAGTTTATACAATTTTCTGGAATTTCCTGATTATTTTTAAATCCAGAAAATACTTATTGCGTCAGCCTGACATCATCATGACGTCAGCAGGTCAACTGGGTCGCCCAGAGTCAAACCTGACGTGTGGGGCCACACGTCAGTGACACAGGGCTGGTTTGGGTGTTTGACAGGTGGGTCCGGTCAACGTTGACTTGACTAAGTCAAAATCTGACACATGGGGTCCACAGATTAGCACTAATCTAAACAGAAAAATTAAACTAACCTAATTAGGCTCGGGGCCCACATGGCAGTGGCACTAGGGTTGGTTTGGCTGGGTCATTAGTGGCTAATGACGTGCCACGTCACCAAGTGACGCCGGCGACCACGGCGACGGCGGGACCTCGCCGGAGTTGCTCGGGACGGTGCTACAGACGGTGGTTTGCGACGGGGTTTGGCTCTACGGGGAGCTGGAGGAGTGGCGCATCTAACGGGGCAAGCGGGAGCAGCTGGGGTGGACCGAGCTCGTCGGAAGCGAGCTCGCGGCGGCGGCCGGAGTTCAGGCGAGACGCGAGCGAGAGCTAGGGGGCACAGGAAGGCGAGCTGGGGCGTGCTACGGGCTTGTGGAGACGTTCTGAGCACGATGGTGCACTCAGGTGGGAGCTCCAGTGGCTCTGGCCATGACGGCGACGAGGCACGGCGGCGGCGAGCTTCGGCCGTGGTGGAAGAAGGAGCTAGGGGACGAAATCAGGTGCGGGGAGTGAGGGGAAGAGAAGAGAAGCTCACGGGGAGTCGGACGAGACGCTAAGTGGGCTCGGGGACGTCCTGTCGGCGACGAATTGAACGGCGGCGATTGCCGGCCGTGGCGATGAAGATGGCGGTGATGGCGTGGCTACGGGGCACCCGGTGTCGCATGCGTCGTGGTGGAGCTTCATGGGGTCGGGACGGAGCTCCTGAGCTCATCGGAAGGGCGAGGGGTGGCCGGTGGCTATGGATGCGACGGCGGTGCCCTCCGATGGCTCTCGGTGGTGCTCCAAATCGAGAGAGGGAGAGAGCCAGAGCGAGCAGAGAGAGGGATAGCGGTCGGGGACGCCTCCGTGGCGTCGTTAGAGGGCTCGGGGAGGAAGCAGGAGGTGGCCAGGGGAAGCAGGAGGTGGCGCGCGCGGCGGCGTCGCGGTGTCTGTCCTCCTGGCAGGGAGGAAGACGACAGGGGGAGGGGTGGAGATGGGCTGGGCTGGCCAGGTGGGGGAGCTGGGCCAGGCTCTGGTGGGCTGCACGGTAAGGCCAGGTAACTTCCTTCTCTCTCTCTCTCTTTTATTTACTGTTTTCTATTTTTGTTCTGTTTTATTTAATTGGCACTGAATTTTTAATTCAAACAGAATTTGAAAACAGTGCCAAAACTCCCCTGGATATTTTTAAAGTCACTTAATGGACTTCTCCACACATAACAAAAATATCTCAGGTCATTTGAAAATATATTCATTATATATTATGAATATAACTCCAAATTCAAATAAAATATTGATTTAAAATCAGAGCCCAATAATTCCTTAGAAATGTCCCAAAATTTTGGTTTGATTTATAACTCTTGCCAAAATTGTCAGAGCTATTTCTAGGGCATTTGGATTTACTGATTGCAATTTTAGGGCTTCTTGCCCCTCTTTACTTAGGGTTTTGAGGCTTCCAATTTCCCTCAGTTCAAATTTTAGAATTTAAACATGATGCACACACCAGGCCCGACAGCAGTTTCCGGAGACCGAAAACGTCCGACGTTAGACCGACTATATGCCGATATAGTTTAATGGTCGGGCTATCAGACGAACTCCGTATGCGATGAAACTTGGCAGGCGACCTACTAACACTATAACAACACCGCATGCCAACTTTCACCCCAATCCAAGAACATTTTCCGGCCACTTATAAAAATAATATTTCGGACATGACGCGGGCGCGTGCAAGTGTGTCTGGGCTCAGAACGGACAACAGAAGGAACAAGGAGAACCCGGGCGAATGCAAGTTTCGAGAACATGATGATGTAATGCACATGATGACATGACAAGATGCGACACGCAAGCAAATGACAAAGCAACAATAGCGAATAACTCGAAGACACCTGGCACATCGGTGTCGGGGCGTTACTACACTCCACCACTACGAGAGGATCTCGTCCCGAGATCTAGAATGGCACCGGAGGGAAAACGAAAGAGGGAGAGGAGAGGTAAAACTAAGTTGCTTCTTTGACAAACGAGTGAAACCAAATAACCTTTAAAAGGTTAAGCCAACTCGAGAAAAGAATACAACGGAGATGACGAAGTTGAAAAACACTCCGTTCGGAAAAAGAACAAGGAAGAATAAATTCGGGTAGCACTCCGATTGAAAAGATATGCAAGGCTTGATAAGATGAAAAGAACTTGAGCAGAGGGCACAACACTCCGATTCAATGGACAGGCATGAAAAGAACAAGATCTTTGACAAAACACGATGACGGTTGAAAGAACAATATCACAATGCCTCTGGAACAAACGAATAGAAGATAGATAACTGAAATAGGAGAATGGAGAAGAAAATGCCAACTTCTGCCACAAAAGAGCTTGATAAAAGCATCTTTAGGAGGAGGGACGAACGGAGTTGTTGGAAAGCCAACAACGAAAAGAGTAAGCTTGTAGTGGGCTTATGGAAAACTTCTCAAAAGTATGAGGTGATATTCTGCCAATAACGGAAACAATGGATTTGAATTGATATGAATAAGGAGGCGAGAAACTATTTCACCGGGAGGATAAAAGAATTTGGGTCATTTATAAGCACCATAATAGAAACAATCCTTAGGGAAGGCTTTAGGTGAAATATAACCCAAGATAACTCCAAAGAAGAGATTGATGGATTTAAAATAACTCATTCTTGATAACTTGTGAAACATGAGACACGAAGGAAAATTATCGAAAATGACATAACACCACCTCCAATGATACGGAAGAAAGAATTGCACTCCGGATAGCAAGATGAAGAATACTTGAGCTTCTCTGAAAAGAATCTCGATGAACACTTCGAGAAGGAATTAAATCCTTGATGACCCATCATGTAGAACCTTCATGAATAGCTCCAGTAACAAAGGGTAACGACAAGAAAGAGAAATTGAAAACACAAGGTGAAACCTTGTAATGATTTAAGATGGAACTTCGAGATGATGAGAGCTGGGAACTCCGGGAAAACAAAAGATAAAGCATCTCGAACTGAGAATGTGATATGATGAACCACTCCAGAAAAAGGAATTAATCACTTGGATGAAACAAAATAAGAATTATGTTATGCGTATCCTTCATCAATTAAATTGATGACAAGCAACGGATTTGCCATACTACTTATTCTCGTTGAAAGGATTAAGATAGATATTGCGCAAACTTGGGAAGGTCTTCAATGCACCACCGGTTGGATTTGAAAAAAATAACGAATGAGTTGATATGATAACAATGGAATAGAATCTAGAACGAATCACCGTAAGAATTAAAAATGAACGAAGTAAAGGGATGGATCACCGGTAAGAATTAGCAAATGAACGAACATACATTAGAGAGTTAAGATACATGAGAACAAAGGGATCACGAACTGAGAAGAGGATATTTGAAAGAAGCACCGGTAGGTTGGTGAATGATAACTGAAAGCTGAGAATGAATAAATCTGAATTGATGGACTCCGGATAGGTGAAAGGAATTCTCACAATCAAAAAAATTATGAGAGGATAGCCTTGAACTAGAACCATGAATCTTGAAGAGAATGGAGCAAGATTGAGAGAAAAATCTTCTTCGGTCTTCAAATGCAGAGAATGGCGATGAGAAACACCACCATGAATTATTTAGGCACTCCGGAAGAATCAAAACAAAGAGGTTGAGCCAACGATGAAAAGAATTTAACCGATCTTGGAGAAAGGCATTTGACTAATGATAACTCATTCTTATGTCAAACTTTGAAATGAATTTGAGACTAACTCCGAGAGAATAAGAAGAGTCAGGTAAGATCCTGGAAAAAGTCCTGTGGGTTAGGGCCCACTCAAAAGAAACACCATAGAAGGATTACTTGAAAGGGAGAATACATCGGCTAGCAATAAATGGCTTGAATGAGATAGCATCCTCAAAATAGCTTGAACGGATTAAGAGTGGAAACACGAATCTTCTGAGATATCTTTAGCACTCAGGAACAAAAAGAATAGTGAAGAGTGGAAGATTATGAGGTGCACCGGTGAGGGAGTCCTGGATTAAGGGGTGTTCGGGTAGCCAGGCTATACCTTCAGCCGGACTCCAGGACTATGAAGATACAAGATTGAAGACTTCGTCCCGTGTCCGGATGGGACTTTCCTTGGCGTGGAAGGCAAGCTTCGAGATGCGGATATTCAATATCTCCTACCATTGTAACCGACTCTGTGTAACCCTAACCCTATCCGGTGTCTATATAAACCGGAGGATTCTAGTCCGTAGGACAACTTCATCATACAACAATCATACCATAGGCTAGCTTCTAGGGTGTAGCCTCCTTGATCTCGTGGTAGATCTACTCTTGTACTACCCGTATCATCAATATCAATCAAGCAGGAGTAGGGTTTTACCTCCATCGAGAGGGCCCGAACCTGGGTAAAAACATCGTGTCCCTTGTCTCCTGTTACCATCCGTCTAGACGCACAGTTCGGGACCCCCTACCCGAGATCCGCCGGTTTTGACACCGACATTGGTGCTTTCATTGAGAGTTCCTCTGTGTCGTCACTTTTGGTCTCGATGGCTCCTTTGATCATCAACGACGATGCGGTCCAGGGTGAGACTTTTTCTCCCTGGACAGATCTTCGTCTTCGGCGGCTTCGCACTGCGGGCCAATTTTCTTGGCCACCTAGAGCAGGTCGAAAGCTATGCCCCTAGCCATCAGGTCAGGTTTGGAAGCTTAAACTATACGGAAGACACCCGCAGGGATTCCATCTTCGACGGGTTCAAGCCACAGCTGAGCACGCCGCACTGTGTCGAGAGGCATGATCTAGCTCTGCCGCCGAACAGTGCCCTGGTGGCCGCACAAGCACCGGTTCTAACCCTTTATTCGGAGCCTATTGCGCCAATCGAGGATGAGCGGTTGGACGTCACCTCGGGGGCTACGATCTCAAAGGCGATCGAGCCGAACGTCAGCCCCGCGTTCCGCATGGCCCGTGACTCCAAGGAGCCGGATTCCTCTCCGAACTCTGAACCCCCCGCGCCCCTGCCGATCGAATCCAATTGGGCGCCGATAATGGAGTTCACCGCCGCGGACATCTTTCAGCACTCGCCTTTTGGCGACATCCTGAATTATCTAAAGTCTCTCTCTTTATCAGGAGAGCCCTGGCCGGACTATGGTCAGCGAGGATGAGATACGGACGATGAAGAAATTCAAAGCCCACCCACCACCCACTTGGTAGCCACTGTCGACAATTCAAACGACGTGCTCAACTTCGACTCCGCAGACATCGACAGCATGGACGATGATGCAGGAGATACAGATGAGCCAATGCCCATAGGGCATTGGACAGCCACCCCATCTCACGATGTGTACATGGTGGATACCCCTAAAGGAAACGACAACGAGGAAAAAGGGGATGGAACGGGGGACCGATCCCTCGAAAAGCAATCAAAGCGTCGGCGTAAACGCCGACCCAAGCCCCGCCTCGACAAAGACCCAGCCATAGAGAAGGATGAGCCGGTAGACGACGAGCAGGCCTTAGAGCAACCGTCCGAACAGGGCAACACGGATAGAGAAACCGAACATCCCTCCCCCGGTGAAAACGGCACTCCGGACGACCTTACGCCGGATAAACCCACGAAGCAGAAGAATCTCCACAAGAGGCTCGTTGCAACAGCATGCAGCCTGAAAAGCAGAAGCGGAAGCTAAAAACGGCGCAAGATGCACTCAAGATCCGATGGAGCAAAGTAATCAATACCGCAGATAAATACGACGATAGTCGCCGCATTAAAAGCTATCCGAAGAGAAGGCTACTGCCCGAATTCGACGAAGAGGCCCTAGAGCCCTCGTATTCAAAAAATAAGAAAGCCACACGGTCGGATAGACGACCCCATGGCCAGCACAAACGGCAAGCGGCGCCGCACTTAAATCGGCATGCGACCCACTTAAGGATTTGCATCAGGGCCCAGTCAGGTCCATTTATGGGCCAAGAAAGCAAGCTCTCGTAAGCAATGCAATAAAGCCATCATCAGAATCCGGCACACCCAAATACAGGGGCGCCGCACACCCCCTATGTTTCACCCATGAGGTCCTGGACCATGAATTTCCAGAGGGATTCAAACCCGTAAACATAGAGGCATATGATGGAACAACAGACCCTGGAGTCTGGATCGAGGATTATATCCTCGACATACATATGGCTAGAGGAGATGACCTCCACGCCATAAAATACTTACCCCTTAAGCTTAAAGGGCCAGCACGGCATTGGCTTAAAAGCCTTCCTGAAAACACAATCGGAAGTTGGGAAGAACTCGAGGACGCTTTCCGAGCAAATTTTCAAGGGACCTATGTCCGCCCTCCGGATGCAGACGATCTTAGTCACATAACTCAACAGCCCGGAGAATCAGCTCGGCAATTCTGGAATAGATTCCTCACTAAAAAGAATCAGATAGTCGATTGTCCGGACGCCGAAGCCTTAGCAGCTTTCAGGCATAACGTCCGAGACGAATGGCTCGCCAGACACCTCGGCCAAGAAAAGCCAAGAACAATGGCCGCACTAACAAGTCTCATGACCCACTTTTGTGCAGGAGAGGACAGCTGGTTGGCAAGATGCAGCCCCAGCAACCCAAGTACATCCGAAACTAGGGATGGAAACGGAAAACCGCGACGCAACAAGGACCGTCGCCGGACTAAGGAAAAAAGTCCGAAGAGCACAGCAGTCAACGCCGGATTCAAGAGCTCACGACAGAATCAGACAAAGCCACCCCTCCAGGATAACAGGCATGATCCATCCAACTTAAACAAAATCCTGGATAGGATATGTCAAATACACAGTACTCCCGGTAAGCCTGCTAACCATACCCACAGAGATTGTTGGGTTTTCAAACAATCCGGCAGACTCAACGCCGAAAACAAGGGGCTCGACACACCAAGCGAAGACGAGGACGAACCCCAAAAGCAGAGCACCAGGAAACAAAAGAACTTCCCACAAGAAGTAAAAACAGTAAACTTACTTCACATAACAAAACGTGCGGCGCCCATAAAGGTACGCACCACACGACCTATCCCAAAGGGGTCCCGCCATTGGTTGTCAAAACCAATCATCTTCGATCAGCTGGATTATTCTAGAAGTATCAGGAACGCAGGCTGGACTGCCTTGGTACTCGATCCAATAATTGGCGGACTCCGGTTTTCAAATGTCCTTATGGATGGCGGCAGTGGACTAAACCTGATATATCAGGACACAATCCTCCACATGGGGATAGACCCAGCAAGAATCCGCCGTAGCAAAACCGCCTTTCAAGGGGTCACGCCTGGTCCGGTCACCCATTGCATGGGTTTTCTCCGGCTCGAAGTTATATTCGGCTCTACCGATAACTTCTGCCGTGAAAAGTTGACCTTCCACATCGTCCCATTCTCCAGTCTCTATCAAGCACTACTGGGACGCGAAGCTTTCGCCCTCTTTAACGCAATACCGCATTACGCATCTCTAACGCTTAAGATGCCCGGTCCACGAGGCATCATCTCTTTAAAGGGGAAGCATTGATGTGCCCCTCCCCAAGCGGAGGACTGTTCGGCCGCTTTGATAGCCCGACAGTAAAAAGGCTTCACCGTCCAAAAATTTCGGAATAGGTCATTAAAGACCACGAACGCAGATAGACGAGTTCGGTATGAAATCATCATTGATGCAGGCTTAGTGGCCATATACGCCCGCACTAGGGGCTCCGTACATATACAATAAGAGACAATAAAGCTCAGTTCTATATATTTTCCTTTATACTTTGCTTATTTCAAACTTTTGTTCGGCACAACCCATTTTCAGCTCAGTTCCTCTCTTTCGCAGATGAACGTCGTGCGGCGCCCGTCCAGGATACGGCACAACAGAGACACAGGCGCAGACGTGCAGTAGGGACCCGTCCTAAGGATTCTTTTTAGATCAAGACCCTGCGTAAACCTTTTTTACTGTCTCTTGTTGCTACATATCCCCTGGTTTTCTCTGATATAACCAAGGAGGAGGCTGGCGTCTTGGCATGTGGCCACGTTAGAATTTTTGCGCGTACCTGGACACTAGGGGCTTTTTAATAAAGAGTGTTGTTTTGCCGGCACTCATAAAGACCGAACACCTTAGGGAGTGTTCGGCGTCGCGGGTTTTGGCATTATATGCATCAGCTCTGAATCATGTCTTTGGTTAAATGTTGGGTTGCCCGGCTCCTGAGTTCGGCTACCTTACGTTCCGCTCTATCGGCTAAGGTATCACCAGGAGAACTACTGCAATTGTGCCCCGGTTAGGACGGGCGAGCGCCTCAATAGAGAAAGCCGAAAACTGACTGTCATGATGTGGCGTGAGACTGGTCACCCACCCGATGACCTATCGGAATCTATAGGATTCCTCCGTTTTAATGAAGGGTCGTTTCCCGGCCAGGCACATACGCGCCCCGAACTCGGGCGAGCGCAGTCGCCACCAAGGGGCTACCTAAATACTCCCACTGTCAAGCTCCTATGGCTAAGTGAAAGTGTTAAAGCATTATAGTCTGGTTGCCTGGCCCGCTGCGCTATCACCTCCTTTGTAGGACCAAGACGTTGGGTTAAGTGTGAAAATGCGTCTTTTGCGAGCACCCCCGCACTATGTGCGTGGGGGCTGAAGCCAACGACTGCCATCTTTCAGATTATATATATATATATATATATCTTAAAACGGCCGCACAGGAGGTGTTCCCAATACATGAAGGCACAAGTATAAAAGGCCACTACAATTTATCAAAATATTGCTTTATAATTACATATGCTATCATAACATAGCATCCTTCGAGCACTGCGTCTCTATTACACGAGCGCCTTCAAGGACTTCCTGAAAATAGTGCTCGGAGGGTACTCGGCTTTTGTCCGAATCTCGGGACGCAACAACGGTGGTCTCCATCTCTGCCCAGTATGTCTTGACACGGGCAAGAGCCATCCGTGTGCCCTCTATGCATGCTGACCTCTTCATCGCATTGATACACGACACCGTGTTAAGGAATTGCTGCACCAAGCTGAAATAACTCTTCGGCTCTGATCTCCCAGGCCACAGATGACCCATGACGTACTTCATGGCGAGTCCGGACAATCTATTCAGTTCAGCCCATTGAGCCAGGCGATCGTCCACTGCCAGTGGACGCTCTGGATTGTGGAACTGTGACCAGAAAAGCTTTTCCACTTCGCGATCTTTTAGATCTCGAAAGTGTTCGGTCGCATCAGCAGCACTTGCTGCCAAATCCAGATAGGTGTCCTCCACACTCCACATCCGGTACAACGGAGCAAACTTCGGATCGCAAAACTTCCTCCGCACCATAAAGGGCTTTCCAGCCGCAATCTGTTCGGCCTGACACGGCTCCTCCTTCGCAGCTCTCATCGCAGAGCGAGCGTCCTTGGCATCGGCAACGGCCTTCTCTAAGTTCGTCTGTCTCGCCCGGTCTTATTTCTCAAGAAGTTTGCAACGGTCTGCAGCGCTCTTTAACTTCTCGGCCATCTCGGCCATCTCTTCTGTGCTTCGGCAGTGAGCAGCCTTTTCGGCTCTCAGCTCTTCAAGGGCCTTCTCGGCAGCCGCATCACTTTTTCTGGCTTGCTCCTTAGCTCAGGCAAGTTCTTCCCTAAGATTCTCCACGGCGGCCGTACCATCTGCGTCAAGCACACACATTGTAAGACACTGGCATGAAGCTCCTCTTACCTGATGCTGCCCGAGGAATTACATACCTTGAGCCTCATCAAGCCGCTTGTTGACAAGCGCGATGTCGGCATCTGCCACGTCCAGTTGCCGCTTTAGTTAGGCCAAATCATCAGTTCGGCTTGATTCCGGACACCTCGCCACCTACATTCAAAGGCGACATCTTAGACCTGGGATTATGATCCTCTGCATGCCGTCATTTCTTGACAACGCGCAGAGTCTCAGGGGCTACTATCTACACAGGGCGCATCTTGTTTTATGCACAACTGACGAAGAAGTACATTATCAAACGTACCTCAAAACCCGTCAGAAAACTTCTGACGGCCTCATGCAATCCGCTTTCCGCGGACGAAATCCTTCCAATCACCGTACCCATCAATGCACGGTGCTCCTCTGAGATAGAAGCTCGCCCCAGCAGAATCATCAGCTCCTCCGACCGCGCACCGAACGGTGTCGGGCTCGTCCTATGACCTCCATAGAAGGCCGGACACGGAGAACCTTGGGGGGACATATGGCTACCTTCCACCCCTGCAGGCTACCTCGCCAGGCGGTACGGCAGGGGGAGGCGTTCCACTCTCCATCATCTCCGGAAGAAGATCCCCTGAAGATGAGCTCTGCTGAGAAGGGCTAAGGTCCGAGCTAAAAAGTAAAATTTCGGTTAATCTTCTCAGATAAAAAGCAAGGATTTCTCTCATCCCTCTAAAGGAAAATCTTTCTCTACTTACGGCTCGCTGGAGGGCTGATCCCTTTGAGGGCGTAGTTCGGCCGAGGATCTCCCCGGCGTCGGACCCTCTGACGAGGACTTTTCCCCCCGCTTTGAGGCCATGGTCTCCGGGTCGTCAGAGGCGGCCCTCTTCTTCCCCTTAGGAGAGGAATTGTCGGTTCCTCCCTTCGGAGCAGCCTCCTTCGAGGAGGCCATAGTTTCCTTGTCCTCCCCCTCACTTCCCTCCAAAGGCACGATCTTCAACATCCTGACTAGCACGGGATCCGCCCTGGTCTCAGGAAGGGGAGCCGGACACCTGATCAGCTTTGCCTTCGGTATCCACTCCTGTTTAAAAGGACAACTCTTTTAGGGGAGAATTTATGACAATTTTAAGGATAGCGAGTCCGGGCACAAGGTTACTTACTCGAGTATCCGGGCGATTGCAGCTTAAACCTGCATCCTCGGTCAAATCCGGACACATTGCTTGTGATCCGAAGAACATTTTATACATCTCCACGGGCGTTGCGCCCATAAAATGCTGGAGAGCTCGTGGTCCCTCCGGATTAAACTCCCACATATGAAGGGAGCGACGTTTGCCGGGCAGTGTTTGGCGAATCAGCATGACCTGCGTCACCTTGACCAGGTTGAGGTCTCTTTCTAAGAGATCCCTGATGCGGCCCTGCAACAAGGGCACGTCTTTGGATAACCCCCAATCTAATCCTTTGTTGACCCATGATGCTAGCCGTGATGGGGGACCCCGAGCGAAAGGCAGGAGGCGCCACCCACTTGGTGCTCCTGGGAGCGGTGATGTAGAACCACCCTCGTTGCCACAAGCCGAGCTCCTCTTCAAAGGAGCCCTCGGGCCATGGAGCATCAGCATTCTTACTTATGACAGCGCCTCTGCACTCTGCGTGCCGTCCCTCGATCATCTTCGGCTCCACTCCAAAAGTATTGAGCCATAATCGAAGTGAGGAGTAACACGGAGGAACGCTTCACACACAACGATGAATGAGGAAATGTGGAGGATGGACTCCAGAGCTAAGTCATGAAATTCCAGCCCGTAATAAAACAGCAGCCCCCTCACGAAGGGATCCATCAGGAAGCCTAACCCCCGAAGGAAGTGAGACATGAACACTACGCTCTCACCAGGCTGGGGACTGGGAATAGCCTGCCTTTGAGCAGGCAACCTATGCGAAATTTTGGCGGTCAAGAACTTAGCCTCTCTCAACTTTAGCACGTCCTCCTCCATGACGGAGGAGGGCATCCATCGGCCTTGAAGGTCGGAACCGGACATTGTCGAAGGTTCGAAGCGCCTGGAATCTGGAGCCTAGGGTGTTGGAACTCGAGGCGACGGGCGAACTTGTTTTGAGATTGGGGAAAAGTTGTAAGGCCCTGGTCTCTTCATAAGAGGTTGAATACCAGGAGCCCTCCCCGCAACCGTTTGGGACTCGCCTTTAATTGAGAAGACATGCTAACGGGCATGATTGGGTTACCCATGTCCGTATTGATGAGAATCCCCTAAAAGGGGGGACACGATCTCTGCTTTGACAAGACGTGCCATGCAAACCGCCTCGCTAAACGTGCTGAGGTGGAAAAGTAAAAACAATTTGAGTAAAGGACTTGGCCGTAGTGTGATGTCACGCTGCGGAATACGTCAGCAGATTAGATTTGTGTTGATATTATTCTCTCTATGGCAATATGTGGAAACATATTTTGCAGAGCCGGACACTATCCTTGGTGTCTAAAATCTTCTTGAAGGACTTGGAGGAGGAACCCGCCTTGCAATGCCGAAGACAATCTGCGCGCCGGACTCGTCATCATTGAAGCCTGGTTCAGGGGCTACTGAGGGAGTCCTGGATTAAGGGGTGTTCGGGTAGCCGGACTATACCTTCAGCCGGACTCCAGGACTATGAAGATACAAGATTGAAGACTTCGTCCCGTGTCCGGATGGGACTTTCCTTGGCGTGGAAGGCAAGCTTGGCGATGCGGATATTCAAGATCTCTTACCATTGTAACCGACTCTGTGTAACCCTAACCCTATCCGGTGTCTATATAAACTAGAGGATTCTAGTCCGTAGGACAACTTCATCATACAACAATCATACCATAGGCTAGCTTCTAGGGTTTAGCCTCCTTGATCTCGTGGTAGATATACTCTTGTACTACCCATATCATCAATATGAATCAAGCAGGAGTAGGGTTTTACCTCCATCGAGAGGGCCCGAACCTGGGTAAAAACATCGTGTCCCTTGTCTCTTGTTACCATCCGCCTAGACGCACAGTTCGGGACCCCCTACCCGAGATCCGCCGGTTTTGACACCGACAACCGGTATGATAAAACTTCTGAAACAAGGAAAAGGATATGATCAATACGAAAAGCTTGAATTGAATCCACCCTAGATGAAAGGAATGAGGAATGACGAACTTGAGGTTCTGTTAGAATCTTCATGAGAATCACCGGGTAAGAACATGAAGGAAAAGAATGGAGAGACTTCACATGAATCGAAGGATACTTGATTAAGAAATCTGAGTCCTTCAAGAAAAAAGGGTGGGTGGTGGGAAAATAAAGGCAACTTGGAACGAATGAAGCAAACACCGTTGAGAAGAACTGATAATTGATCTTGCTAATGTTGAAGTGATCGGATCCACTTGAAGAGAGACACACCGGTTGAAAAGGTTTGACATGACAATCTCGATGATCAAGAAGGATTAGTATTCACATAGAAATATGAGAACACTACTTTGGAAAGGTATGGAATCAACTCTTGACTTCGAAGCAACTCGAATACCACAACTCAAAAACAAAACAAGGGTTTGGCTTGCAAAATAAGCTGGAACAAGCATATGATAGAGATTTCGTCCGAAGTTTTCATGGTGGGGCCTACACGGGCTCGATCGTACAACACCATCATGTACAAGGCAGTGCACATGACATACGAAGCGTCCCCGAGTCGGCATGGCCAAGGACTCTTTAAGACACAACGAGACCACTATAAAACCAACCGTCGATAGGTGGACCACTAGACGTCGAACCCCAATTTCAAATCATACATCTGTCGGAAAGATATCCTAAGAGCTACTTGAATTCCCACTTATAAACTCCCGAAACTTTCCAGTTATGCAATCAGGTGTTAGGGATACAGGGGAAGCATAATATCTCACCCAAAACTAGCAAATCCTACATCCAGCTGTATCCATCCTTCAACACATAACCAAGAAACCTTCGGAAATCGTTTACCTCAACCTTCAAAAAGCATCCGTTATACGAGTTATGGCAATACTCCCGAACTCTCGCCCCAGTACTGGGTGGCGTCGAGGTTATCTCACCAACAACTGCATAAAAGAGATTTTTGATGTCGGCGAAACTAAACTCAGGTATTCCAGAACTACAACGATAAAATTGTGACGGCAACACCTTGGAGCTCAACTCCCCGGGACACTGCCACAACCCCTAAATGACAGGAGGCACCAAGAACAATGTTCTCGTCACAAAACCATCGGAACGATTCCAAGATACCCGCATGATTCTATATTTTTTTAGTGAAATTTGGGAAGAGAAGAGTCAAAACTCTACGTCATGATGCCTCACCCGAGCGACGAAGGGACTGAGGAGTAAAAAGAAATCCTACTCTCTCATATATATAATCCTAAAAGACTAAAAACATTTTCTAGACTCAACAACGCCAGCGATTCGATCAAGCAGGGGGCTCCTAAGTCGGGGCTGGCTTTGATACCAACTTGTAACGCGCTCGATGTGGCTATATCTCCCACGATGAAAGCAATGTCGCAAGTGAGGTAATCTTCACACAACCCATGTAATACATAAGGGAAAGAGATACATAGTTGGCTTACAATCGCCACTTCACACAATTACATGAATATAACATTACATCATCCAGAAACACACAAGGTCCGACCACGGAAACCAAAATAAAAGAAGACTACCCCAAATGCTACACAGATTCTCGATCGACCCCAACTGGGCTCCACTACTGATCCACTAGAACGAAACACCACAAACGGCAAGATCTTCATCGAGCTCCTCCTTGAGCTTTGTAGCGTCACCTGAACGGTATCGACGAGCACCTGCAAACTGGTTTTGGAAGTATCTGTGAGTCACGGGGACTCAGCAATCTCACACCCTCGCGATCAAGACTATTTAAGCTTATAGGAAGGGTAAAAGGTATGAGGTGGAGCTGCAGCAAGCGACTAGCATATATGGTGGCTAACATACGCAAATGAGAGTGAGAAGAGAAGTCAAAAGCATGGTCGAACAACTATGATCAAGAAGTGATCCTAGAACAACCTACGCCAAACATAACTCCAACACCGTGTTCACTTCCCGGACTCCGCCGGAAAGATACCATCACGGTTACACACGCGGTTGATGTATTTTAATTAAGGTCAACTTCAGGTTTTCTACAAATGGACATTAACAAATTCCCATCTGCCCATAACCGCGAGCACGGCTTTCGAAAGTTCAAATCCCTGCAGGGTGTCCCAACTTAGCCCATCACCAGCTCTCACGGTCAACGAAGGATATTCCTTCTAGCGGGAAGACCCGATCAGACTCGGAATCCCGGTTACAAGAAATCCTCCACAATGGTAAAACAAGTCCAGCAACACCGCCCAAATGTGCCGACAAATCCCGATAGGAGCTGCACATATCTCGTTCTTAGGGCACACTCAGATAGGTCAAGCTACAAGTAAAACCAACCCTCAAGTTGCCCCGAGGTGGCCCCGCAGGCTGCCCAGTTCGGACCAACACTTAGAGGAGCACTGGCCCGGGGGGGGTAAAATAATGATGACCCTCAGGAGCACGACTCCCAAGGGAAAAAGAGGCTAGGTGGCGAATGGTAAAACCAATGTTGGGCATTGCTGGAGGAGTTTTACTCAAGGCGAACTGTCAAGGGGTTCCCATTATAACCCAACCGCGTAAGGAACGCAAAATCCGGGAACATAACATCGATATGACGGAAACTAGGGCGGCAAGAGTGGAACAAAACACCAGGCATAAGGCTGAGCCTTCCACCCTTTACCAAGTATATAGATGCATTAATTAAATAAGAGATATTGTGATATCCCAACAAGTAAACATGTTCCAACAAGGAACAAGCTCCAATCTTCACCTGCAACTAACAACGCTATAAGAAGGGCTGAGCAAAGCGGTAACATAGCCAAACAATGGTTTGCTAGGCCAAGGTGGGTTAGAGGCTTGGTTTAACAATATGAGAGGCATGATAAGCAAGTGGTAGGTATCACAGCACACTACAAGAGGAACACCCCTTCAGCAACGCATTGATGAGTTGTCGTATATCCATATAACCGTTGCTAAGGTCTACACCAACGGATTATTATGCGTTGCCGTTGGTGGCGTTGCAAGGTTCTACAACAACGTATATAATTGCGTTGGTAAACCACGTGAAGATGTGTTGCAATGTAGCAATGTATATATTTGGAGCATAACAACGCTTCGTATGCGTTGGTGGCTAACCTACACGAACTAATTTTCAAGCTGACATAATATACACTTCTATGCATTGTTAGATAGCATGAGGTACTATTTTATATATTGAGAAGAACAATTGCTAGGCCAATACCGATAGTGGATAGGAGCAGTGATCCAGTGAACAGAAATACTTCATATATTAAATCAACTTGGTTGTATTACATGGAACACAATCCAAACAGTACATACATGATTTTCTATACATCGACCATGAAAATGACATACTACACTATAGACATAAAACTATCTGGTAGCATCCCATTCTCCACCTTGCATTCAACAATTTATCCATGTATCATCCATTCATCTTGGCAATCTTCAGCAACAAAGAACTGCCATGAATGAGTAAAGTAGCATTAGAGAAAAAAATCAGGTCAATAGAGCAATTAAAAAGGAGAAACATACAAAGGTTGAAGGCCATGTTTAAGTTTTAGTCACTACCTTCTTCGTCTTCCCGTGATTCATTCTGCTCGATAACCTTCAATGACATTGTTACAAAATGACCACCACCCTGCCCATCACTCAGTATTTGGTCTGATTGGCAAAGGCCGATGTAATAACTGAAATAAACTTAGCATATAGAAATGGAAGCCCGCATGTAACACTTATTCTGGAGTTGATCCTTTGTTGAAGGCTCACATCGGTCTAGTTTAATCTGAATGATCAACAAAAATCCTTGTCTTTTCTTATTCCCACATGAGACTTGATTTAAGTGTAACAATTCTTAAATCAGTACGAGGCATCCCACTGTATTAGGCACTCATCTCAAAATTTGTTTCCTTGATCTTTTTCTTTTCTTTTTCACATGTCGCAAGCCAAACATACATCAGGAACATACATCGTAATAAACATGTTTCTCTCTTGGCACAAAAAGAAAATTATCATCCTAAGGTCAAAGATTATGGTCACATTTCATTGTAATATACAGAAAAAATGTAAATTGTATGCTCCTCTGGGTAATTGCAACTTTAAGATACACACACACACACACACACACACACACACACACACAATGTTCTCTTTTTCTCCAAACATCTAAATAAAGAAGATAACTTGAACTAACCTCACAAAAAGAAAACTAGAACTAAGATAATAAAACTGACTGTGTAACTTACATTTAGGTGTACATTTTGTTCCATCGAACTTCTGCAGACCGGCACAAGTCCCTTTGACAGCATTGTCGTTGTACACCAGTATTGTATGTATATTCCTACCTGTGTATTTGGGAATACAGTCCATGTAAATAACAAACTAGGTTTCTGCGTATTTTGTCACCAGTTCCTCCAGGCAAGTCTGAAAGGAACCCAAATGTGGTATCCTGACCCATAGAAGTATCAGTCAATGCAACTCATGATATAACTTCTTTCTAAAATGCTTCCTATATTATAAGCACATTTCATAGACAGTTAAACTGAAAATGCAATATAGAGCTCTCAAGCACCCATCTATGCACCAACCATTCACAAGGAGAATACTAACATAATTTATGCACCCATTAATGCATCTCTGCTGCTGCATATTCAAAGTACATAGTTTTAGTCGGTACTAACTACTCTTGGGTGCTAAGATATATGATGCACATCACCTCAGTGCTAGGATTAGCAGTAATTCTTAGGCATTAGAAGAATTTTTTCTCCGTGTTCATCTCAAATTTACCAACGATTTTGAGCATAATAAAAAAACACAATTTACCTCTTGAATATAGTGATTTACTCAACTAGGCACTAAGCATCATCAATCACATAGAAAACTAATCAATCGCCAAATGAACTAAATAAGCAGATTCATTATAGAAAAACTTTCTTTGACTGAGAACAACTCATTAGACTATCCCAACGAATTAGTCATTCCAAACATAAAAATAAATGGATCAATTACACACTGTTTGAAAGCAGTACCATGTGTTAGTTCTCTGCGTACATTAGTTTGCATTAACAATTTCCCTGATTGTACGGCTGCATCAGCATGAGTAGGCATTAGCATGAAAAATATTAAGCTATAATTCAACTGAAGTAAACTTGCAGAACCACTCTATTTTGTAATTCACGGCTCTCAACAGTTTTCTTTAGCAGATCTGAGGCCAAAACAAGTTGGACGAAACAACACCACTCTACTATTAAGCATCAAAAGAATAGAATAAATTACAATTACAAGCTCTAGTTTGTACGCCTATCTGAGAGGGTTAAGTGGGCATATGCAGCTTTGATTTATGATTGGAGGGAGTTGGTAGTTGTCTCATACATTGGCTGGATGAACGGAGGGGCTGATGACATGCCAACTAGATCCTTGCTCTGGAAGTCCATGCATGTCTTCGGTGTTGCACATGGTGGCAGTAGTATGAGTGAGGGATAGAGGTAGAAGTACACACTCACAATTACACTATCTCAAAGGCGGGAATGAAAAGGGGAGGGACAAACCATCATGGCTAGGCATCCTCTGATTTACGAAGTGGAGTGATATGTATACCGGTGCAAGCCAGCGCCGGCGGCGGCGGATCAGGCTGTGTGATCAGGGTAGCGCAGATCATCGTCACGATGACCGGCAAAGAATCTGCCATGGCCTGCCACACAGAAAACAAGATAGGTAAGAGAAGAGGGGGTCAGGGGAGGAGTGGCTTACTGAACCAGCAGACGTCGGAGTCGAGGTAGCCAAGGTAGAGCAGCACCGCCAAGGCCGACCAGCAGCCGCGCATGCGGCAATTTGGCACAGATTAGTAGGGCGACAAACCAAAGGAGGCGTGGTCTGTGGCAACTAGGATTTCTGTGGGCTGCATGTAGGGGAGCAGAGGACGTCGCCATGGTGGGGGGTCGCAAAAGAGCGGTGAGAAGTAGCAGATCCGATGAGCGGCGACGCAGCAGAGCTCCGGAGCTCGCCAGATTTAGAGGCGACGGCGTTGTGGTCACAAAGAAATAAGATTTGGCTGGTGTGCTACTTCTAAGGGGGAGTTAGAGATAATGTGATTTTTTTCTGTAGATGGGAAGGTGGGTACGGGAAGAGGTTAGCAAGTCATGCGAGGTGGGAGGTGGGAGGTTGACCAAACAACACATAGTCCAGATTCGTTGGTAGATATGCGTTGTTATATGGGTTTTTTTGTTGTAGTGGCATAGGCATAGAAAAAGAGCGAGCAACTAGCAAGCAAAGATAGAAGTGATTTCGAAGGTATGGTCATCTTGCCTGAGATCCCATAAGGAAGAAGAACGAGTCCATGAAGAAGATAAACGGACGTTGTCAACGGATCCTCACAAACGCAACGTTACCGAATTACCGAGAAGAAGTACACAGGAAAGAAAGCAAACAACATAGTAAACAAACATCACATAAGCATGGCATGATGCACAACCAAGTATGATGCATGTACGGTTTAAAGATACATGGCATGGAATGGCAAAGTGCAACAAACAACACTACAACTTAAGTGGAGCTCAATATGCAACGGAGTTGCATATTGTAGAAAACACCACATGACTTATTTAGTTCTCTCTCGTTTATGTACCCAACAAGATTAAATGTTGACTAACATGGCAAGAGGGTGAAGCATAATAAAACTACCTAACTAGCCAAGTTTAAATGACGCCGGAAGCAACGAACAACAATTCCAGTAACTCCTCATGTGCATATTTTGGTTATGGTACTGATCTGCCCAAAACCATTTTTTAGAGTTGTTAAACATGCAAAGTAAGGCTACCATGTTAAACTAGTCATTTTTCTACCCCATTTTCATATAAAGTTTATTAAAATCAGAGCTACGGTTATTTAGTTATGAATTAAAGCATTTTAGCATGGCATTTGAGTAAATTTAAACAAACAACATTTTAACCATTTTAAACATAGATGAAAGTTGGATATTGTGAATCTAGACAAAATTGAAGCAAGTTTCATGTATAAATCATTTTAAACCGATGCACGGTTATTAAGTTAATATATGCATGAAGTTTAGGGACCTTTCTATGAAAACTGCAATCTCAGGATTAATATCAAAACGATCTGCGAAAAAAAAACATGTCTCGGGTCACATCTGAAATAGCCCACTTGGCGGCTTGCAGCTCACCTAGCTGGGCCAAGCCCAGTTCGGTGGGAGGAGGCCGGGCAGGACGATTGCGGGGCCTTGGAGCATCTGGGCCGGACCAACGGTGCCAGCGATGCAGGGCGGTTGAGGCGCTCGTCCTCCTCGTGCCTGGCGCAGGTGCAGGAGCAGAGACGGGGACGGCGGCCCCCGAAGTCAATGACAGGGCAGCGGCGACTCCAGGAGGTGAGGGCGGCGGGGAGGACCGGAGAGAAACGGATCTGGCTGGATCTGGCCTCGAGGAATCCGTTCCAAGCGACGACGAAGTTCTCCGACGACGGACAGGGCAACACCGGATGCAGGGAGCGAGGCGCAGGCGCTGGAAGGCTCGGCCGATGGCATTCGACGAGGTAGACGAAGCTGTGAACTTGCATGGCGACGGACGGGTCCAACTCGACAGAAAAATGGCGCTCCGGCGAGGTTCATGAGGCACGTTGCTGACGGCGGAGTCCTGATCCCCGAGAACGAGGCGGGAGGCACACAGGGTGCGGGGCGAGACTCCTGCATTGCGGGCGGCAACGTGGTTCATGGCGGGTGGAGGACGACATGGAGGAGCTGCTGGAGGTCGCCGCCTCGGGCGATGGTTGCAGGTGCAGGGCGCATGGCCTCGGGTCGGCGTCAGCCGGCCGGCGCGATGCAGTGAGGCGCTCGGGAGATCGGGAGCCCGATCCAGAGTGAGGGAAGCTGCGGGCAGGAATGGATCTGGCTGGTGGTTGGCTCGGCGCTAAAAACAAGGAAAGTGGCGGCAGGGAGCGATTGGATGGATGGAAGGATGGGACAAGATCCCTAATTCCTAAGGTTGCCCATTATATACGCTGGTGGATTAGGTTAGGGGCTAACGGAACCCTCTGATCATAAATGGACGGACGGAAAAAATATATTAGGAAGTCCAATTAACAAAACGGAGACGTTTTGTAGATGTTTGGGGTTGATCCGGATCCAACGGTGACGACTATCCGGGTCGGGTCCGGGACAACTCTCGGACGCGCGCGAGGGGCCAATGCACTGTGTAAGGAGGGTTTTTCGGACCGTGCGATCGGATCGGACGACTCCGGACGCGAAGAGGGGTAGGTGGATGGACTAGCTGGGCTGTGGCGAGGCTGAGAGGAGAGAAGAGAGAGAGGGCCCGGCAGCAGTTTCCGGAGACCGAAAACGTCCGACGTTAGACCGGCTATATGCCGCTATAGTTTAACGGTTGGGCTATCAGACGAACTCCGAATGCGATGAAACTTGGCAGGCGACCTACGAACACTATAACAACACCACATGCCAACTTTCACCCCAATCCGAGAACATTTTCCCCAGGCGCGTGCAAGTGTGTCTGGGCTTAGAACGGACAACGGAAGGAACGAGGAGAACCCGGGCGAATGCAAGTTTCGAAAACATGCTGATGCAATGCACATGATGACATGACAAGATGCGACACGCGAGCAAATGACAAAGCAACAACAGTGAATAACTCGAAGACACCAGGCACATCGGTCTTGGGGCGTTACAGCGGCAACTGGTTCCGTTGGGCGAGGGGAGGGAGGTGGATCCGCGAGCTGCATAGCTCATATCTGGCGGGCTCGGCCGGCCACCCAGTCGGTTTGGATGCAGGATAACTACTCTTCGTAAGCCATTGTAAGATTGGACAAAATGGTGAAGGAGGAGATAGGGGAGCGACGGAGGGGTGCGATTCTTGGCTGGCATTTGGCCTCGTTTAAATAGAAGATTAAATAGACGGCGGGCAGGAGGAGCTCGGCCGGCATTGCATTTAATGCCGGCCCAGTCTTGAATGGACGTGTGTCCAGAGTGGGTTTCTCGCCATCCACATGGATTTCATGGAGGCGTTTGAATGCGGCAAGGAGGCATGTTCGGCCGGGCATGCATCAAGTGGCGCCCTCGACTCTGACATACAACACCGCACCGTTCTTCCACTGATGTGTGGGCTCTTTGGGTACATGGCCTGCGTGTCAGTGACCCAACATAGGCAGCACACGGCAGAGGAACTTTTGGTGAGCCAGGGCGGTCAGAAGCGGGCATTTCATAAACCAATGATTGGTCATTGAGTGTGACATCATCTATTTCATCTAGATGAGCCTACTATATAATGTAAGAGAATTTCAAAATTTTCATATATACGTTGATAGCCCATGCGATACATTGTGATTCATAAAGACGGCTGCAAACATCAATGTTCTGCTTATCACAGACAAGATTGATTAAACCTTGCGAAAAAGAGATAAGGTTGATTAATACCCGTAACAATCAATTTCCTTAACAAAGGGTGCATGCACGTATAGGTTGAGCGTGTGTCTTGCGTCATGTGCGGTGCCGTCGGTGTGCATCCAGGCATGCGAGTGTTCTGTGTGTGCATGTGTACGTTTCAGTGTTGCATGCATGTGTGCGTACGTGCGTGTGTTCGTGAGTGCATGTGTACGTGTCAGTGTTGCACGCCTGCATGCGTGTGTTCGTTATGTGTACATGTCAGTGTTGCACGCTTGCATGAGTGTGTGTGTTCGGGCGAGTGTTGCATGCGTGCGTGCATGTGTACGTGCGGGGTGAGGCTACACGTCAGTCGACTGACTTTTTCATCTCTGGT
>NC_041382.1:304309861-304320945 GCF_002162155.2 Triticum dicoccoides | reverse complement strand
GCTTTTACTCCGGTGATCCCCATGCCACTGCCCAATCACCACGCCCCCACTGCCGGCGACTGCCAACTAGAGGTCTCATGACTTCGGATCCACACCGACCACTAATTTATTACCATTTCATTCATATATGCACAAACGGGTGGGCCCTATGGTAATGTCCGCTACTAAATGTGGACCGTTTGACTGGTTAATTGATTGTGTCATCAAGAAATTACGGAGTTGTATGGTGAGCCAGTGACTATATGATCACCCTAAAATGTATTTTATTAACACAGTACAGACTCAACTACCGTTTCTTTCTTTCATATACACGCTGACCGGTGGGCCCCACGGTTACGTGCCCCGATGGTGCAACACTAGTTGCACCACGTGGAACATTTGCCTGGTCAATTGATTGTGTCATCAACAAAATACGGAGTTGTACGGGTGAGCCAGTGACCGTATAATCATGACGTGTATTTTTTAACACGGTATAGATGCAAGCGCTCATATATACGCGCAGGCACTCACCGCTATAAACGCACACACGCATACCCTACCCCTATGAGCACCTTCGAGAGAGTGAGCCAGCATATCATCTTTAGATTTTACGAAGTCACCATAGGTGCCTCGTAGTTGAGTGGAACGTCTCCCCCCACTAAACGCATATCGCCGGAAAAATACTGAAATTAACCCAGGATAAATGTGAGCACTAGGACTTTAACCCTGGCGGGCTCGAGAAACCACTGTCCTCCTAACCATCCAACGCAGGTTGGTTAGCACCACAAAATGAATGTGCTGACCCTGATGAGCTTATTCTGAAGTTCAGTGACCATATCGTGCTTTCACTTCAAATACAATGACCGTAAGTGTTGTCAACAAAATATGGAGCACGGATCAAATACAATGTATGTCAGTGTCATCAACAAAATACATAGATGTATCATGAGCTAGATACTGTATGATCACCACGAGAATATATACGGTGACCGTAATGAGCATATTCTAAAGTCCACCGATTGTATAGTGCTTTCGCTTGAAATACAGTGACCGTCACACATGAATGTGTCGTGGGCATGCATACTTTTAGGGGGCTGAGTGCTAGTTTGTGTGCGTACGTGAAAGTAGTGTATAAAGAGGGGGTGTCTGGTGGAGACAAGGAGAGATATGCCCTTCGTTTCTCTTTCCCGTGACTAATATTTTAGGAGAAAATATAAACATTCACAATTGAGAACAAATATTTTTGGATGCACCATGAAATTAACTTTCATGTATTAGTGGTCGATTGTGTGTGTGGTGTGGTGGGCACATGATTTTCTAGTTCGGGTGGTGTAACACCCACGATGCGGCTATATCTCCCACGTGTCGAGGCACGACTGTAACGCCCTCGATGCGGCTATATCTCCCACGTGTCGAAGCACAACATAGAGGCATAACCGCATTGAAGGCAATGTCGCAAGTGAGGTAATCTTCACACAACCCATGTAATACATAAGGGAAAAAGATACATAGTTGGCTTACAATCGCCACTTCACACAATTACATGAATAAAGCATTAAAACATCCAAATACAATCAAGGTCCGACTACGGAACCAAAATAAAGAGCAAACCCAAATGCGACAAGGTCCCCCGATCGACCCCAACTAGGCTCCACTACTGATCAATTAGAAACGAAACAAGACAAAGGACAAGATCTTCATCGAGCTCCTCTTTGAGCTTGGTTGCGTCATCTGCACGGTCTTATCGGCACCTGCAAGCTGGTTTTGGAAGTATCTGTGAGTCACGGGGACTCAGCAATCTCGCACCCTCGCAATCAAAACTATTTAAGCTTATGGGTAAGGTAAAGGTATGAGGTGGAGCTGTAGCAAGCGACTAGCATATATGGTAGCTAACCTATTCGCAAAAGAGAGCGAGAAGAGAAGGCAAAAGCACGGTCGAACTGTTGGAAATATGCCCTAGAGGCAATAATAAAAGGATTATTATTATATTTCCTTGTTCATGATAATTTTTTTTATTCATGCTATAATTGTGTTGTCCGGAAATCATAATACATGTGTGAATACATAGACACCAACATGTCCCTAGTAAGCCTCTAGTTGACTAGCTCGTTGATCAACAGATAGTCATGGTTTCCTGACTATGGACATTGGATGTCATTGATAACGAGATCACATCATTAGGAGAATGATGTGATGGACAAGACCCAATCCTAAGCATAGTACAAGATTGTATAGTTGGTTTGCTAGAGCTTTTCCAATGTCAAGTATCTTTTCCTTAGACCATGAGATCGTGTAACTCCCGGATACCGTAAGAGTGCTTTGGGTGTACCAAACGTCACAACGTAACTGGGTGACTATAAAGGTATACTATGGGTATCTCCGAAAGTGTCTGTTGGGTTGACACGGATCGACACTGGGATTTGTCACTCCGTATGACGGAGAGGTATCTCTGGGCCCACTCGGTAATGCATCATCATAATGAGATCAAAGTAACCAAGTGTTTGGTCACGGGATCATGCATTACGGTACGAGTAAAGTGACTTGCCGGTAACGAGATTGAACAAGGTATTGGGATACCGACGATCGAATCTCGGGCAAGTAACATACCGATTGACAAAGGGAATTGTATACGGGGTTGCTTGAATCCTCGACATCGTGGTTCATCCGATGAGATCATCGAGGAGCATGTGGGAGCCAACATGGGTATCCAGATCCAGCTGTTGGTTATTGGTCGGAGAGCCGTCTCGGTCATGTCTACATGTCTCCCGAACCCGTAGGGTCTACACACTTAAGGTTCGGTGACGCTAGGGTTGTAGAGATATGAGTATGCAGTAATCCGAAAGTTGTTCGGAGTCCCGGATGAGATCCTGGACGTCACGAGGAGTTCCGGAATGGTCCAGAGGTGAAGAATTATATACAGGAAGTGTAGTTACGGCCATCGGGAAAGATTCGGGGTCACCGGTATTGTATCGGGACCACCGGATGGTTCTCGGGGGTCCATCGGGTGGGGCCACCCATCCCGGAGGGCCCCATGGGCTGAAGTGGGGAGGGGAACCAGCCCATAGTGGGCTGGTGCGCCCCCCCTTGGGGCCCCCTGCGCCTAGGGTTGGAAACCCTAGGGTGGGGGGTGCCTCGACTTGCCTTGGGGGGCACTCCACCCCCCTTCGCCGCCGCCCCCTAGGGAGATCCCATCTCCAAGGCCGGCGCCCCCCACGGGGCCTATATAAAGGGGGGGGGGAGGGAGGGCAGCCGCACCTCAAAGTCTTGGCGCCCCCCTCTCCCCTGCGATCACTGCTGCATCCACCACCACGGCGTCGTGCTGCTGGATCTTCATCAACCTCTCCTTCCCCCTTGCTCGATCAAGAAGGAGGAGACGTCATCCGCTCCGTACATGTGTCGAACGCGGAGGTGCCGTCTGTTCGGCACTAGGATCTCCGGTGATTTGGATCACGACTAGTACGACTCCCTCAACCCTGTTCTCTTGAACGCTTCCGCTCGCGATCTACAAAGGTATGTAGATGCACTCCGATCACTCGTTGCTAGATGAACTCATAGATAGATCTTGGTGAAACCGTAGAAAATTTTTATTTTCTGCAACGTACCCCAACAGTGGTATCAAAGCTAGGTTTATGCGTAGTTCTCTTTGCACGAGTAGAATAGAATTTGTTGTGGGCATAGATGTTGTCAACTTTCTTGCCGCTACTAGTCTTATTTTGCTTTAGCGGTATTGTGGGATGAAGCAGCCCAGACCGACCTTACACGTACACTTACGTGAGACAGGTTCCACCAACTGACATGCACTAGTTGCATAATGTGGCTAGCGGGTGTCTGTCTCTCCCACTTTAGTTGGAGCGGATTCGACGAAAAGGGTCCTTATGAAGGGTAAATAGAAGTTGACAAATCACGTTGTGGCTTTTACGTAGGTAAGAAAACGTTCTTGCTAGAACCCTATTGCAGCCACGTAAAACTTGCAACAACAATTAGAGGACGTCTAACTTGTTTTTGCAGCAAGTGTTTTGTGATGTGATATGGCCAAAGTTGTGATGAATGATGAATGATATATATGTGATGTATGAGATCATGTTCTTGTAATAGGAATCACGACTTGCATGTCGATGAGTATGTCAACCGGCAGGAGCCATAGGAGTTGTCTTTATTTTTTGTATGACCTGCGTGTCATTGAGAAACGCCATGTAAATTACTCTACTTTATTGCTAAACGTGTTAGCCATAGTAGTAGAAGTAATAGTTGGCGAGCAACTTCATGGAGACACGATGATGGCGATCATGATGATGGAGATCATGGTGTCATGTCGGTGACAAGATGATCATGGAGTCCCAAGATGGAGATCAAAGGAGCTATATGATATTGGCCATATCATGTCACTATTATTTGATTGCATGTGATGTTTATCATGTTTTTGCATCTTGTTTACTTAGAACGACGGTAGTAAATAAGATGATCCCTCATAATAATTTCAAGAAAGTGTTCCCCCTAACTGTGCGCCGTTGCGACAGCTCGTTGTTTCGAAGCACCACGTGATGATCGGGTGTGATAGATTCCAACGTTCACATACAACGGGTGTAAGACAGATTTACACATGCAAACACTTAGGTTAACTTGACGAGCCTAGCATGTACAGACATGGCCTCGGAACTCAAGAGACCGAAAGGTCGAACATGAGTCGTATGAAAGATACGATCAACATGGAGATGTTCACTGATGATGACTAGTCTGTCTCATGTGATGATCGGACACGGCCTAGTCGAGTCGGATCATGTTTCACTTAGATGACTAGAGGGATGTCTAATCTGGGTGGGAGTTCATTGAATAATTTGATTAGATGAACTTAATTATCATGAACTTAGTCTAAAATCTTTACAATATGTCTTGTAGATCAAATGGCCCACGTTGTCCTCAACTTCAATGCGTTCCTAGAGAAAACCAAGCTGAAAGATGATGGCAGCAACTATACGGACTGGGTCCAGAACCTGAGGATCATCCTCATAGCTGCCAAGAAAGATTATGTCCTAGAAGCACTGCTAGGTGACGCACCCGTCCCACAGAACCAAGACGTTATGAACGCTTGGCAGACACGTGCTGATGATTACTCCCTCGTTCAGTGTGGCATGCTTTACAGCTTAGAACCGGGGCTCCAAAAGCGTTTTGAGAGACACGGAGCATATGAGATGTTCGAAGAGCCGAAAATGGTTTTTCAAGCTCATGCCCGGGTCGAGAGATATGAAGTCTCCGACAAGTTCTTCAGCTATAAGATGGAGGAAAATAGTTCTGTCAGTGAGCACATACTCACTATGTCTGGGTTACATAACCGCTTGACTCAGCTGGGAGTTAATCTCCGGGATGACGCGGTCATTGACAGAATCCTTCAGTCGCTTCCACCGAGCTACAAGAGCTTTGTGATGAACTTCAATATGCAGGGGATGGAAAAGACCATTCCTGAAGTATATTCAATGCTGAAATCAGCAGATGTAGAAGTTAAAAAGGAATATCAAGTGTTGATGGTGAATAAAACCACTAAGTTCAAGAAAGGCAAGGGCAAAAAGAACTTCAAGAAGGACGGCAAGGCAGTTGCCGCGCCCAGTAAGCAAGCTGCCGGGAAGAAGCCAAAGAATGGACCCAAGCCCGAGAGTGAGTGTTTTTATTGAAGGGAAGTGGTCACTGGAAGCGGAACTGCCCCAAATACTTAGCGGGCAAGAAGGCCGGCAACACGAAAGGTATATGTGATATACATGTAATTGATGTGTACCTTACCAGTACTCGTAGTAGCTCCTGGGTATTTGATACCGGTGCAGTTGCTCACATTTGTAACTCAAAGCAGGAGCTGTGGAATAAGCGGAGACTGGCGAAGGACGAGGTGACGATGTGCGTCGGGAATGGTTCCAAGGTCGATGTGATCGCCGTCGGCACGCTACCTCTACATCTACCTACGGGATTAGTTTTAAACCTCAATAATTGTTATTTAGTGCCAGCTTTGAGCATGAACATTGTATCAGGATCTCGTTTAATACGAGATGGCTACTCATTTAAATCCGAGAATAATGGTTGTTCTATTTATATGAGAGATATGTTTTATGGTCATGCTCCTATGGTGAATGGTTAATTCTTAATGAATCTCGAGCGTAATGCTACACATATTCATAGTGTGAATACCAAAAGATGTAAGGTTGATAATGATAGTCCCACATACTTGTGGCACTGCCGCCTTGGTCACATAGGTGTCAAACACATGAAGAAGCTCCATGCAGATGGACTTTTAGAGTCTCTTGATTACGAATCATTTGACACGTGTGAACCATGCCTCATGGGTAAAATGACCAAGACACCGTTCTCAGGAACAATGGAGCAAGCAACCAACTTATTGGAAATCATACATACTGATGTGTGCGGTCCAATGAGTGTTGAGGCTCGCGGTGGCTATCGTTATGTTCTCACCCTCACTGATGACTTGAGTAGATATGGGTATGTCTACTTAATGAAACACAAGTCTGAGACCTTTGAAAAGTTCAAGGAATTTCAGAGTGAGGTTGAGAATCAACGTGACAGGAAAATCAAGTTCTTGTGATCAGATCGTGGGGGAGAATACTTGAGTCACGAATTTGGCACACACTTAAGAAAATGTGGAATAGTTTCACAACTCACGCCGCCTGGAACACCTCAACGTAATTGTGTGTCCGAACGTCGTAATCGCACTCTATTGGATATGGTGCGATCTATGATGTCTCTTACCGATTTACCGCTGTCATTTTGGGGCTATGCTTTAGAGACTGCCGCATTCACTTTAAATAGGGCTCCGTCAAAATCCGTTGAGACGACACCGTATGAATTTTGGTTTGGGAAGAAACCTAAGCTGTCGTTTCTAAAAGTTTGGGGATGCGATGCTTATGTCAAGAAACTTCAACCTGAAAAGATCGAACCCATGTCTGAAAAATGCGTCTTCATAGGATACCCTAAAGAAACTGTTGGGTATACCTTCTACCTCAGATCCGAAGGCAAGATCTTTGTTGCCAAGAATGGGTCCTTTCTAGAGAAAGAGTTTCTCTCGAAAGAAATAAGTGGGAGGAAAGTAGAACTGGATGAAGTATTACCTCTTGAACCGGTAAGTAGCGCAGCTCAAGAAAATGTTCCTGAGGTGCCTACACTGACTAGAGAGGAAGTTGGTGATGATGATCATGAAACTTTAGATCAAGTTGCTACTGAACTTCGTAGGTCCACAAGGACACATTCCGCACTAGAGTGGTACGGCAACCCTGTCTTGGAAATCATGTTGTTAGACCATGGTGAACCTTCGAACTATGAAGAAGCCATCGCTGGCCCGGATTCCAACAAATGGTTGGAAGCCATGAAATCCGAGATAGGATCCATGTACGAAAATGAAGTATGGACTTTGACAGACTTGCCCGATGATCGGCGAGCCATAGAGAATAGATGGATCTTTAAGAAGAAGACAGACGTGGATGGTAATGTGACCATCTATAAACCTCGGCTTGTCGCTAAGGGTTATCGACAAGTTCAAGGGGTTGACTACGATGAGACTTTCTCTCCATAGCAAAGCTGAAGTCCATCCGAATCATGTTAGCAATTGCCGCATACTATGATTATGAGATATGGCAAATGGACGTCAAAACGACATTCCTTAATGGTTATCTTACGGAAGAATTGTAATGATGCAGCCGGAAGGTTTTGTCGACCCTAAGAATGCTAACAAGGTATGGAAGCTCCAACGATCCATTTATGGGCTGGTGCAAGCATCTCGGAGTTGGAACATTCGCTTTGATGAGATGATCAAAGCGTTTGGGTTTATGCAGACTTATGGAGAAGGCTGCGTTTACAAGAAAGTGAGTGGGAGCTCTGTAGCATTTCTCATATTATATGTAGATGACATACTTTTGATGGGAAATGATATAGAACTTTTGGACAACACTAAGGCCTACTTGAATAAGAGTTTTTCAATGAAGGACCTTGGAGAAGCTGCTTATATATTAGGCATCAAGATCTATAGAGATAGATCAAGACGCTTCATAGGTCTTTCACAAAGCACATACCTTGATAAGATATTGAAGAAGTTCAATATGGATCAGTCTAAGAAGGGGTTCTTGCCTGTGTTGCAAGGTGTGAAATTGAGCTCAGCTCAATGTCCGACCACGGCAGAAGATATAGAAGAGATGAGAGTCATCCCCTATGCCTCAGCCATAGGGTCTATTATGTATGCCATGCTGTGTACCAGACCTGATGTAAACCTTGCCGTAAGTTTGGTAGGAAGGTACCAAAGTAATCCCGGCAAGGAACACTGGACAACGGTCAAGAATATCCTGAAGTACCTGAAAAGGACTAAGGACATGTTTCTCATTTATGGAGGTGACGAAGAGCTCGTCGTAAAGGGTTACGTCGACGCTAGCTTCGACACAGATCTGGATGACTCTAAGTCACAAACCGGATACATGTATATGTTGAATGGTGGAGTAGTAAGCTGGTGCAGCTGCAAGCAGAGCGTCGTGGCGGGGTCTACATGTGAAGCGGAGTACATGGCAGCCTCGGAGGCAGCACATGAAGCAATTTGGGTGAAGGAGTTCATCACCGACCAAAGAGTCATACCCAATGCGTCGGGGCCGATCAAACTCTTCTGTGACAACACTGGAGCTATTGCACTTGCCAAGGAGCCCAGGTTTCACAAGAAGCCCAGGCACATCAAGCGTCGCTTCAACTCCATTCGTGAAAATGTTCAAGATGGAGACATAGATATTTGTAAAGTACATACGGATCTTAATGTCGCAGATCCGTTGACTAAACCTCTCCCGAGGGCAAAACATGATCAACACCAGAACTCTATGGGTGTTCGATTCATCACAATGTAACTAGATTATTGACTCTAGTGCAAGTGGGAGACTGTTGGAAATATGCCCTAGAGGGAATAATAAAAGGATTATTATTATATTTCCTTGTTCATGATAATTGTCTTTTATTCATGCTATAATTGTGTTGTCCGGAAATCGTAATACATGTGTGAATACATAGACACCAACATGCCACTAGTAAGCCTCTAGTTGACTAGCTCATTGATCAACAAATAGTCATGGTTTCCTGACTATGGACATTGGATGTCATTGATAACGAGTTCACATCATGAGGAGAATGATGTGATGGACAAGACCCAATCCTAAGCATAGCACAAGATCGTATAGTTCATTTGCTAGAGCTTTTCCAATGTCAAGTATCTTTTCCTTAGACCATGAGATCGTGTAACTCCCGGATACCGTAAGAGTGCTTTGGGTGTACCAAACGTCACAACGTAACTGGGTGACTATAAAGGTATACTACGGGTATCTCCGAAAGTGTCTGTTGGGTTGACACGGATCGAGACTGGGATTTGTCACTCCGTATGACGGAGAGGTATCTATGGGCCCACTCGGTAATGCATCGTCATAATGAGATCAAAGTAACCAAGTGCTTGGTCACGGGATCATGCATTATGGTACGAGTAAAGTGACTTGCCGGTAACGAGATTGAACGAGGTATTGGGATACCGACGATCGAATCTCGGGCAAGTAACATACCGATTGACAAAGGGAATTGTATACGGGGTTGCTTGAATCCTCGACATCGTGGTTCATCCGATGAGATCATCGAGGAGCATGTGGGAGCCAACATGGGTATCCAGATCCCGCTGTTGGTTATTGGTCGGAGAGCCGTCTCGGTCATGTCTACATGTCTCCCGAACTCGTAGGGTCTACACACTTAAGGTTCGGTGACGCTAGGGTTGTAGAGATATGAGTATGCAGTAATCCGAAAGTTGTTCGGAGTCCCGGATGAGATCCTGGACGTCACGAGGAGTTCCGGAATGGTCCGGAGGTGAAGAATTATATATAGGAAGTGTAGTTTCGGCCATCGGGAAAGATTCGGGGTCACCGGTATTGTACCGGGACCACCTGATGGGTCCCGGGGGTCCACCGGGTGGGGCCACCCATCCGGAGGGCCCCATGGGCTGAAGTGGGGAGGGGAACCAGCCCATAGTGGGCTGGTGCACCCCCTCCCTTGGGCCCCCCCTGCACCTAGGGTTGGAAACCCTAGGGTGGGGGGTGCCTCCACTTGCCTTGGGGGGCACTCCACCCCCCTTGGCCGCCGCCCCCTTGGGAGATCCCATCTCCAGGGCCGGCGCCCCCCCAGGGGCCTATATAAAGGGGGGGAGGGAGGGCAGCCGCACCTCAAAGTCATGGCGCCTCCCTCTCCCCTGCTACACCTCTCCCTCTCGCAGAAGCTCGGCGAAGCCCCGCTGCGATCACTGCTGCATCCACCACCACGCCATCGTGCTGCTGGATCTTCATCAACCTCTCCTTCCCCCTTGCTGGATCAAGAAGGAGGAGACATCATCCGCTCTGTACGTGTGTTGAACGCGGAGGTGTCGTCCGTTCGGCACTAGGATCTCCGGTGATTTGGATCACGACGAGTACGACTCCCTCAACCCCGTTCTCTTGAACGCTTCCGCTCGCGATCTACAAAGGTATGTAGATGCACTCCGATCACTCGTTGCTAGATGAACTCATAGATAGATCTTTGTGAAACCGTAGAATTTTTTTATTTTCTGCAACGTTCCCCAACACGAACAACTATGATCAAGAAGTAACCCTGGAACAACCTACGTCAAGCATAACTCCAACACCGTGTTCACTTCCCGGACTCCGCCGGAAAGAGACCATCACGGTTACACACACGGTTGATGCATTTTAATTAAGGTCAACTTCAGGTTTTCTACGACCGGACATTAACAAATTCCCATCTGCCCATAACCACGGGCACGGCTTTCGAAAGTTCAAATCCCTGTAGGGGTGTCCCAACATAGCCCATCACAAGCTCTCACGGTCAACGAAGGATATTCCTTCTAGCGGGAAGACCCGATCAGGCTCGGAATCCCGGTTACAAGACATCCTCGACAATGGTAAAGCAAGTCCAGCAACACCGCCCGAATGTGCCGACAAATCCCGATAGGAGCTGCACATATCTCGTTCTCAGGGCACACTCAGATAGGTCAAGCTACGAGTAAAACCAACCCTCAAGTTGCCCCGAGGTGGCCCCGCAGGCTGCCCAGTTCG
>NC_041382.1:304234753-304309485 GCF_002162155.2 Triticum dicoccoides | reverse complement strand
AAGATGACCCTTTAGTCTGCAGAACCCAAGGGAAAAAGAGGCTAGGTGGCGAATGGTAAAACCAATGTTGGGCATTGCTGGAGGAGTTTTTTTCAAGGCGAACTGTCAAGGGGTTCCCATTATAACCCAACCGCGTAAGGAACGCAAAATCCGGGAACATAACACCGGTATGACGGAAACTAGGGCGGCAAGAGTGGAACAAAACACCAGGCATAAGGCTGAGCCTTCCACCCTTTACCAAGTATATAGATGCATTAATTAAATAAGATATATTGTGATATCCCAACAAGTAAACATGTTCCAACAAGGAATAACATCTCCATGTTCCAACAAGGAACAAACTTCAATCTTCACCTACAACTAACAACGCTATAAGAGGGGCTGAGCAAAGCGGTAACATAGCCAATCAACGGTTTGCTAGGACAAGGTGGGTTAGAGGCTTGGTTTAACAATATGGGAGGCATGATAAGCAAGTGGTAGGTATCGCAGCATAGGAATAGCAAAAGAGCGAGCATCTAGCAAGCAAAGATATATGTGATTTCGAGGGTATGGTCATCTTGCCTGGGATCCCGCAAGGAAGAAGAACGAGTCCATGAAGAAGACAAACAAACATAGTCGAATGGGTCCTCACAATCACGACGTTATCAGAACCAACCCGAAGAAGCAACACCGGAAAGAAGCACACAACATAGTAAACAACCAACACATGAACATGATATGATATGCGGGATGCGGTATGTGATGCATATGCATGATTTGCAAAGGAATGATTGAACCTGGCCTCAACTTGGAAATCCAAGAGTTCCACTAGAAAGGTGAGGTGATTTCGGTTGAAATCGATATAAAGATCACCGGAATCGGATGCACGGATTGGAAATGGCAAGCAAAACAAATATGGCACCGGTCTGCAATAAACAGCAAGTGACCAACTAAATGCATCAAGGTAAATATGCTACATCACTCAAATATGGCAACAAATACATGGAGGGATCCACTCAAGATGCTTGACAAAAGATGAAAACTGAGCTACGGTTAAATCACTCATTAACAGGTTGAAACAAGCATGGCAAAAGTGCAAAAAAATAACAGGTTTCAAACTTAGTAAAATTAACACAAGTCTGGAATTTAACATCAGGTAGCACACTTTAGAGCATGAAAACTACATGCTACAGGAACTTAACATGGCAAGGAAAGGCATGACATGAAGCTACTCAAAGCACTTAACAAAAGTCCCTTAGTGATCTTGAGCCAAAAGGGATCATAAAATACAATTGCAAGCATGTGAACATGGCAAAAACATAAACAGATCTCAGACTTAGTGAAAAACTGGAGCATGCAAAACAGTTAACGAGTAGGCATGTTTACGAGCTCGATGCACTCACTACAGAGCATGGCATGACAAACTAAGCATACACCCATCAAGAATAAATGGCATAGAAGCTAGCCATGGCAAGAACAACAACATATCATGCACGGATCATTAGCAACATCCTCGGCAAAATCGCTAACAAGTCAACAATCTGCCAGGATTCATGAAATAGCAAAAGTAGAGCTCGATTGACTCAAGCTAGGGTGCTCCATAAATGCAAACAAAGACATGGATGGATAGAGAACCACAATGTTAACAAAACATCCTTACTAATAATCCTCAAAACAGGCACGAATCACTAGGAAACAACATGAAAATATGGCATACCGACAAAATCAGGACAAAGACTTAGTGAAATTCTATGTCCCTGAAATCAGCATTACCGATTACGCTACTTTGCAAGCTTGTGCTAGTCACCACACATATCACGAAAATACATGGAAAGCACCTCTGTAAAGATGGCATGGCATATAACAAAACACATATAGAACTCAGGGTCATAGCGTGCACACATTAATCATGGCAAAAATGACAAAATGTCATTTGCTGAAATAGATCTGACAAATTACTCACATAGCCCTCTTCCAACAGCATTTCGGGCATCAAGATGAGCTCAAATAAAAATGATGCAATGAGATGAAATTATGTAATCGTTGAGACGAACATTTTGACATGCTAGACGCACAAAATGGAGCTACGGATACAAAGTTATGATGCTATGAATATGCAATAAAATATGGCAGATCTGGGCACTTAGAAAAAAAAATAGGCGCGCGGAGGATAGTTATAAGACGCTCGGGCGGGATTTATAGGCGCTCGCCACTGGGCCCTTGGTCCGGATCGGAGTGGCCTGAGGGGGAGGCAGAGCTGGGCCTGGATCTGGGCCCGGTGATGCGGTCAACGCCCGGATCGGGCTCCTCCCGATCCCGCAAGGCGGCGGTGGCGCGAGGAAAGGACGCCGGAGCGAGGCGGCTAGCCGGAGCTCCGGTGAAGGATGGTCAATGGCAAGGCGGGGTCCGGCGGACGGCGGATCCGGACCAGGGGGTCCCGTTCCCGGGGTTGAACGAGGACGGCGAAGGAGCACACGGGGAACGCGGCGTCGGGCGACACGTCGCCGGAGTGAGACGGCGCGGAGGTGCGGCGGGGCGCGCCGGCGAGGTCTCGGGTGGATGGCGGAGGCGGCGCTCGTAGGCGAGGGCTGCGCGCGGCGGAGAGATCCGGGCCCGGGCGGGCCTGCGATGGGCTTCCCCGGGCCGCGCGGTGGAGGAGGCGCGCGGTGACAAGTGGCGAGCCGCGATTGGCTCGGGTGGACGGCGCTGATGTCGTGTCGCCTCCGGATTGGCTGGAGCGACGTGGCGGCGGGAGCTGGACATTGTCCAGCGTGGTGAGGAAGAAATGTCCGGCGGCGCGAGGGAAGAGATCTAGGGTTTGTACTGCGCGAAAATTTCGGAGGAGAGCACATATTTATAGGTAGAGGGAGCTAGGAGAGTCCAAATGAGGTGCGGTTTTCTGCCACGCGATCGTGATCGAACGCTCTAGATGATGGAACAGGTTTAGGTGGGTTTTGGGCCACTTTGGAGGGGTGTTGGGCTGCAACACACACGAGGCCTTTTCGGTCCCTCGGTTAACCGTTGGAGTATCAAACGAAGTCCAAATGGCACGAAACTTGACAGGCGGTCTACCGGTAGTAAACCAAGGCCGCATGACAAGTCTCGGTCCAATCTGAAAATGTTTAACACCCGCACACGAAAAGAGGTAGAAAGGGACACCGGGTGACATAGAAGCGCCGGATTGCAAAACGGACAACGGGGAAAATGCTCGGATGCATGAGACGAACATGTATGCAAATGAAATGCACATGATGACATGATATGCAATGCATGACACGCAAGCAATGACAACACAACAACAGCGAATAACTGGAGGACACCTGGCACATCGGTCTCAGGGCGTTACAACACTCCACCACTACGAGAGGATCTCGTCCCGAGATCTAGAATGGCACCGGAGGGAAAACGGAAGAGTTAAAGAAGAGGTAAAACTAAGTTGCTCCTTTGACAAATGAGTGAAACCAACGAACCTTGAAAAGGTTAAGCCATTTCGAGAAAAGAATACAACGGAGATGATTGAAGCTGAAAACACTCCGTTAGAAAAGAGGAACAAGGAAGAACCACTTTGGGCAGCACTCCGGTTGAGAAGGGATGCAAGGCTTGATAAGGCGAAAAAGAACTTGAGCAAAAAGGACAGAACACTCCGGTTAAATGGATAAGCAAAAGAAAGAAGCATGATCTTGACAAAACAAAATGATGGGTTGAAAAGAGCAACATCGCAATGCCTCCGGAACAAAAGTAAGAATGGAATGGGGTGAACGAAGGGAAAACAAGATCTCGAGGGAGTACGCTTACAACAAAAGCTAGAACGGAGTTGTTGGAAAACCAACAACGAAAAGAATAAGCTTGATACGGTCTTATGGAATACATCTCAAATTATGAGGTGACAACCTGCCACTCATGGGAAAAAGAATTGGATTGATAAGAACAAAGAGACGAGAAGCTATCTCACTGGGAGGATAAATGAAGAACTTGGATCATTGATAAACACCATAAGAGCGACAATCCTTAAAGGAAAGCTTTAGGTGAAATATAACCCAAGATAATTCCAATGAAGAGGTTGATGGATTTAAAATATCTCATTCTTAACAACCTGTGAATCATGAAACATGAACTCAAATTATCAAGAATGACATAATACCACCTCCAATGATACAGACGAAAGAAATGCACTTCGGAATGCGAGATGAAGAATGCTTGAGCTCTTTAAAAGGAATCTCGATGAAAAGTTGGAGAAGGAATTAAATCCTTGATGAACCATCATGTAGAACCTCCATGAGGAACTCCGGTAACAAAAGAATGATCAAACAAAAGGAAAAAGACGTTGAAAACACAAGGCGAATCCTTGTAATGATTAGATAGATGCTCACGATGAAATAAATTGAGAGGGCTTGGAACTCCGGAAAAGAAAAGATGAAACAAGTGAAACCGAGAATTTGATGAGCCTCCAAAAAGGGAATTTAGATCACTCGATGAAACAAGAATAAGAATTACATTATGCTTATCCTTCACCAATTAAATTGATGACAAACAATTGATTTGGCATACTACTTATTCTCGTAGAAAGGATTAAGATAGATATAGCGCAAACTTGAGAAGGTCTTCAATGATCCACCGGTAGGCTTGGAAAGAACGAATGAATTGATATGATAACGAATGAAGAGAATCTTGGAAGAACCACCGTAAGAATTGAAAATGAACGAAGAGAAGATAAAGAAACACCGGAAAGAATTCGAGAACGAATGAAGATACTTGACAGAATTTAGATACCTGAGAACGAAGAGATCATGAACTGATTAGAGGATATTTGAACGATGCACTAGTAAGATTGGAGAATGATAACTTAAAGCTGAGAATGAATAAACCTGAATTGATGGACTCCGGATAATCAAACTGAGAAGACTCTTGAATTGCTCCGGATAGGTGAAAAGAATTCTCACGATCAAAACAATTACGAGAGGATGGCAACAAGCTAGAATCACGAATCTTTGAGAGAACGGATAAGATATAGAGGAAACATTTCTTCGGTATTCAAATGTTGATAATGACGATGAGAAGCACCACCAAAATTGTAGAGGCACTCCAGAATTAAAATTGGAAAGGTTGAACCAACGATGAAAAGAATTTGACAGATCTTGGAGAAATACATATGACTGATGATGAATCATTCTTACGTCAAACTTCGAAAAGAATTTGATGGTAGCTCCAGGAAAATAGAAGAGTCGGGTAAGATCCTGGAAAACGACCTGTGGGTTAGGGCCCACTCAAAATAAACACCGTAGAACGATTTAAAAGAGAGAATGCACCGGTTGAATTAAATGGTTTGAGTTTGGTAACCACCTCGAAAGAGCTTGAACTAATGCAGAGTGGAAACACGAATCTTCGAGATATCTTGAGCACTCCGGAACAATTGAATAGCGAGAAGTGGATGAATATGAGGAGCACCGTCAAGAGAAAGTATTGAAATACGGAAAAGAATATGATCAACACCAAAAGCTTGAATTGAATCCAACGGAGAAGAAAATGAGTGAAGAGTGACGAACTTGAAACTCCGTTAGGGTCTTCATGAGAATCACCGGGTAAGGACATTGACTGAAAGGAATGGAGAGACTTCATATCCATAAAATGGATAATGAACTAAGAAATCCATGTCTTGAAGAAAAACAAGGGAGGGAGGGCGGGAAAAACAAAGGCAACTTGGGATGGATGAAACAAACACCATTGAGAAGAACTGATAATTGATCTTGCGGATGTTGACAAAGATTGGATCCACTTGAAGGGAAGCACACCGGTTGAAAAGGATTGACATGACACTCTCAATTAATAAGAAGGATTAGTATTCACATCGGAGTATGAGAACACCATTTGGGGAAGGTATGGAATCAACACTTGACATTGAAGCAACTCGAATACCACAACTCAAAACAAAACAAAGGATTGGCTTGCAAAATAAGCCGGAACAAACATATGATAGAGATTTCGTCCGAAGTTTTTGTGGTGGGGCCTACACGGGCTCGATCGTACAACACCATCATGTACAAGGCAGTGCACATGACATACGAAGCGTCCCCGAGTCGGCATAGCCAAGCACTCTTTAAGACACAACGAGACCACTGTAAACCAACCATGGATAGGCGGACCACTAGACGTCGAACCCCAATTTCATATCATACATCTGTCGGAAAGATATCCTAAGAGCTACTTGAATTCCCACTTATAAACTCCCGAAATTTTCCCAGTTATGCAATCAGGTGTTGGGGATATAGGGGAAGCATAATATCTCACCCAAAACTAGCAAATCCTACATCCAGTTGTATCCATCCTTCAACACATAACCAAGAAAACTTCAGAAATCGTCTACCTCAACCTTCGAAAAGCATCCGTTATACGAGTTATGGCAATAGTCCCGAACTTCCGCCCCAGTACTGGGTGGCGTCGAGGTTATCTCACCAACAACTACATAAAAGATATTTTCGATGTCGGCGAAACTAAACTCAGGTATTCCAGAACGGCAACGATAAAATTGTGACGACAACACCTCGGAGCTCAACTCCCCGGGACACTGCCACAACCCCTAAATGACAGGAGGCACCAAGAACAATGTTCTCGCCACAAAACTATCGGAACGATTCCAAGATACCCACGTGATACTAAATTTTTTTGGTGAAATTTGAGAAGAGAAGAGTCAAAACTCTACGTCAGGATGCCTCACCAGAGCGATGAAGGGACTGGGGAGTAAAAAGAATTCCTAACTCTTCGATATATATAATTCCTAAAGGACTCAAAACATTTCTAGACTCAATAACGCCAGCGATTCGATCAAGCAGGGGGCTCATAAGGTCGGGGAAGGCTTTGATACCAACTTGTAACGCCCTCGATGCGGCTATATCTCCCACGTGTCGAAGCACGACTTAGAGGCATAACCGCATTGAAGGCAATGCCGCAAGTGAGGTAATCTTCACACAACCCATGTAATACATAAGGGGAAAAGATACATAGTTGGCTTACAATCGCCACTTCACACAATTACATGAATAAAGCATTACAACATCCAAATACAATCAAGGTCCGACTACGGAACCAAAATAAAGAGCAACCCCAAATGTGACACGATCCCCTAATCGACCCCAACTGGGCTCCACTACTGATCAACTAAAAACGAAACAAGACAAAGGACAAGATCTTCATCGAGCTCCCCCTTGAGCTTGGTTGTGTCATCTGCACGGTCTTATCGGCACCTACAAGCTGGTTTTGGAAGTATCTGTGAGTCACGGGGACTCAGCAATCTCGCACCCTCGCGATCAAAACTATTTAAGCTTATGGGTAAGGTAAAGGTATGAGGTGGAGCTGCAGCAAGCGACTAGCATATATGGTGGCTAACCTATTCGCAAAAGAGAGCGAGAAGAGAAGGCAAAAGCACGGTCGAACAACTGTGATCAAGAAGTGATCCTAGAACAACCTACGTCAAGCATAACTCCAACACCGTGTTCACTTCCCGGACTCCGCCGGAAAGAGACCATCACGGTTACACACGCGGTTGATGCATTTTAATTAAGGTCAACTTCAGGTTTTCTACAACCGGACATTAACAAATTCCCATCTGCCCATAACCGTGGGCACGGCTTTCGAAAGTTCAAATCCCTGCAGGGGTGTCCGAACTTAGCCCATCACAAGCTCTCACGGTCAACGAAGGATATTCCTTCTAGCGGGAAGACCCGATCAGGCTGGGAATCCCGTTACAAGACATCCTTGACAATGGTAAATCAAGTCCAGCAACACCCCCCGAATGTGCCGACAAATCCCGATAGGAGCTGCACATATCTTGTTCTCAGGGCACACTCAGATAGGTCAAGCTATGAGTAAAACCAACCCTCAAGTTGCCCCGAGGTGGCCCCGCAGGCTGCCCAGTTCGGACCAACACTCAGAGGAGCACTGGCCCGGGGCGGGGGGGGGGGGTTAAAATAATGATGACCCTTAGGAGCGCGACCCCCAAGGGAAAAAGAGGCTAGGTGGCGAATGGTGAAACCAATGTTGGGCATTGTTGGAGGAGTTTTACAAGGCGAACTGTCAAGGGGTTCCCATTATAACCCAACCGCGTAAGGAACGCAAAATCCTGGAACATAACACCGATATGATGGAAACTAGGGCGGCAAGAGTGGAACAAAACACCAGGCATAAGGTTGAGCCTTCCAAGCATTACCAAGTATATAGATGCATTAATTAAATAAGAGATATTGTGATATCCCAACAAGTAAACATGTTCCAACAAGGAACAAGCTCCAATCTTCACCTGCAACTAACAACGCTATAAGAAGGGCTGAGCAAAGCGGTAACATAGCCAAACAACGGTTTGCTAGGCCAAGGTGGGTTAGAGGCTTGGTTTAACAATATGGGAGGCATGATAAGCAAGTGGTAGGTATCGCAGCATAGGCATAGCAAAAGAGCGAGGAACTAGCAAGCAAAGATAGAAGTGATTTCGAAGGTATGGTCATCTTGCCTGAGATCCCACAAGGAATAAGAACGAGTCCATGAAGAAGACAAATGGACGTTGCCAACGGATCCTCACAAACGCAACGTTACCGAGTTACCGAGAAGAAGTACACAGGAAAGAAAGCAAACAACATAGTAAACAAACATCACATAAGCATGGCATGATGCACAACCAAGTATGATGCATGTCCGGTTTAAAGATACATGGCATGGCACGGCAAAGTGCAACAAACAACACTACAACTTAAGTGGAGCTTAACATGGTGTGGTGGGCACATGATTTTCTAGTTCAGGTGGTGTAACACCCACGATGCGGCTATATCTCCCACGTGTCGAGGCACGACTATAACACCCTCGATGCGGCTACATCTCCCACGTGTCGAAGCATGACTTAGAGGCATAACCGCATTGAAGGCAATGTCGCAAGTGAGGTAATCTTCACACAACCCATGTAATACATAAGGGAAAAAGATACCTAGTTGCCTTACAATCGCCACTTCACACAATTACATGAATAAAGCATTACAACATCCAAATACAATCAAGGTCCGACTATGGAACCAAAATAAAGAGCAACCCAAATGCGATAAGGTCCCCCGATCGACCCCAACTGGGCTCCGCTACTGATCAACTAGAAATGAAACAAGAAAAGGGACAAGATCTTCATCGAGTTCCTCTTTGAGCTTGGTTGCGTCATCTGCACGGTCTTCTCGGCACCTGCAAGCTGGTTTTGGAAGTATCTGTGAGTCACGGGAACTCAGCAATCTCGCACCCTCGCGATCAAAACTATTTAAGCTTATGGGTAAGGTAAAGGTATGAGGTGGAGCTGCAGCAAGCGACTAGCATATATGGCGGCTAACCTATTCGCAAAAGAGAGCGAGAAGAGAAGGCAAAAGCACGGTCGAACAACTATGATCCTAGAACAACCTACGTCAAGCATAACTCCAACACCTGTTCACTTCCCGGACTCCGCCGAAAAGAGACCATCACGGTTACACACGCGGTTGATGCATTTTAATTAAGGTCAACTTCAGGTTTTCTACAACTGGACATTAACAAATTCTCATCTGCCCATAACCGCGGGCACGGCTTTCGAAAGTTCAAATCCCTGCAGGGGTGTCCCAACTTAGCCCATCACAAGCTCTCACGGTCAACGAAGGATATTCCTTCTAGCAGGAAGACCCGATCAGGCTGGGAATCCCGGTTACAAGACATCCTCGACAATGGTAAAGCAAGTCCAGCAACACCGCCCGAATGTGCCAACAAATCCTGACAGGAGCTGCACATATCTCGTTCTCAGGGCACACTCAGATAGGTCAAGCTATGAGTAAAACCAACCCTCAAGTTGCCACGAGGTGGCCCTGCAGGCTGCCTAGTTCGGACCAACACTCAGTGGAGCACTGGCCCGGGGGGTTAAAATAAAGATGACCCTTGAGTCTGCAGAACCCAAGGGAAAAAGAGGCTAGGTGGCGAATGGTAAAACCAATGTTGGGAATTATTGGAGGAGTTTTTTCAAGGCAAACTCTCAAGGGGTTCCCATTATAACCCAACCGCGTAAGGAACGCAAAATCCGGGAACATAACACCGGTATGACGGAAACTAGGGCGGCAAGAGTGGAACAAAACACAAGGCATAAGGCTGTGCCTTCCACCCTTTACCAAGTATATAGATGCATTAATTAAATAAGATATATTGTGATATCCCAACAAGTAAACATGTTCCAACAAGGAATAACATCTCCATGTTCCAACAAGAAACAAACTTCAATCTTCACCTACAACTAACAACGCTATAAGAGGGGCTGAGCAAAGCGGTAACATAGCCAATCAACGTTTTGCTAGAACAAGGTGGGTTAGAGTCTTGGTTTAACAATATGGGAGGCATGATAAGCAAGTGGTAGGTATCGCAGCATAGGCATAGCAAAAGAGCGAGCATCTAGCAAGCAAAGATAGAAGTGATTTCGAGGGTATGGTCATCTTGCCTGAGATCCCGCAAGGAAGTAGAACGAATCCATGAAGAAGACAAATGGACATAGTCGAAGGGGTCCTCACAATCACGACGTTACCGGAACCAACCCGAAGAAGCAACACCGGAAAGAAGCACACAACATAGTAAACAACCAACACATGAACATGATATGATATGCGGGATGCAGTATGTGATGCATATGCATGATTTGCAAAGGAATGATTGAACCTGGACTCAACTTGGAAATCCAAGAGTGCCACTGGAAAGGTGAGGTGATTTCGGTTGAAATTGATATAAAGATCACCGGAATCGGATGCACGGATTGGAAATGGCAAGCAAAACAAATATGGCACCGGTCTGCAATAAACAACAAGTGACCAACTAAATGCATCAAGGTAAATATGCTACAACACTCAAACATGGCAACAAAATACATGGCAGAGATCCACTCAAGATGCTTGACAAAATATGAAAACTGAGCTATGGTTAAATCACTCATTAACAGGTTGAAACAAGCATGGCAAAAGTGCAAAAAAATAACAGGTTTCAGACTTAGTGAAATTAACACAAGTCTGGAATTTAACATCAGGTAGCACACTTTAGAGCATGAAAACTACATGCTACAGGAACTCAACATGGCAAGGCAAGGCATGACATGAAGCTACTCAAAGCACTTAAAAAAGTCCCTTAGTGATCTTGAGCCAAAAGGGATCATAAAATACAATTGCAAGCATGTGAACATGGCAAAAACATAAACAGATCTTAGACTTAGTGAAAAACTGGAGCATGCAAAACAGTTAACGAGTAGGCATGTTTACGAGCTCGATGCACTCACTACAGAGCATGGCATGACAAAATAAGCATACACCCATCAAGAATAAATGGCATAGAAGCTAGCCATGGCAAGAACAACAACATATCATGCACGGATCAATAGCAACATCCTCGGCAAAATCGCTAACAAGTCAACAATCTGCCAGGATTCACGAAATAGCAAAAGTAGAGCTCGATTGACTCAAGCTAGGGTGCTCCATAAATGCAAACAAAGACATGGATGGATAGAGAACCACAATGTTAACAAAACATCCTTACTGATCATCCTCAAAAGAGGCATGGATCACTAGGAAACAACATGAACATATGGCATACCGACAAAATCAGGACAAAGACTTAGTGAAATTCTAAGTCCCTGAAATCAGCATTACCGATTACGCTACTTTGCAAGCTTGTGCTAGTCACCACACATATCACGAAAATACATGGAAAGCACCTCTGTAAAGATGGCATGGCATATAACAAAACACATATAGAGCTTAGGGTCATAGCGTGTACACATTAATCATGGCAAAAATGACAAAATGTCATTTGCTGAAATAGATCTGACAAATTACTCACATAGCCCTCTTCCAACAGAATTTCGGGCATCAAGATGAGCTCAAATGAAAATGATGCAATTAGATGAAATTATGTAATCGTCGAGACGAACATTTTGATATGCTACACGCACAAAACGGAGCTACGGATGCAATGTTATGATGCTATGAATATGCAATAAAATGTGGCAGATCTGGGCACTTAGAAAAAAACAGGCGCGCGGAGGATAGTTATAAGACGCTCGGGCGGGATTTATAGGCGCTCACCACTTGGCCCTTGGGACGGATCGGAGTGTCCTGAGGGGGAGGCAGAGCTGGGCCTGGATCTGGGCCCGTTGATGCAGTCAACGCCCGGATCGGGCTCCTCCCGATCCCGCAAGGCAGCGGCGCGAGGAAAGGACGCCGGAGCGAGGCGGCTAGCCGGAGCTCCGGTGAAAGACGGTCGACGGCAAGGCGGGGTACGGCGGACAGCGGGTCCGGACCATGGGGTCCCGTTCCCGGGGTTGAACGAGGACGACGAAGGAGCACGCGGGGAACGCGGCGTCGGGCGGCGCGTCGCCGGAGTGAGACGGCGCGGAGGTGCGGCGGGGCGCACCGGCGAGGTCTCGGGTGGATGGCGGCGGCGGCGCTCGTCGGCGAGGGCTACGCGCGGCAGAGAGATCCGGGCCTGGGCGGGCCCGCGATGGGCTTCCCCGGGCCGTGCGGTGGAGGAGGCGCGCGGTGACAAGTGGCGAGCCGCGATTGGCTCGGGCGGACGGCGGTGATGATGTGTTGCCTCCGGATTGGCCGGAGCGACGTGGCGGCGGGAGCTGGACATTGTCCGACGCGGTGAGGAAGAAATGTCTGGCGGCGCGAGGGAAGAGATCTAGGGTTTGTACTGCGCGAAAATTTCGGAGGAGAGCACATATTTATAGGTAGAGGGAGCTAGGAGAGTCCAAATGTGGTGTGGTTTTCGGCCACGCAATCATGATCGAACGCTCTAGATGATGGAACAGGTTTAGGTGGGTTTTGGGCCACTTTGGAGGGGTGTTGGGCTGTAACACACACGAGGCCTTTTCGGTCCCTCGGTTAACCGTTGGAGTATCAAACGAAGTCCAAATGGCATAAAACTTGACAGGCGGTCTACCGGTAGTAAACCAAGGCCGCATGACAAGTCTCGGTACAATCCGAAAACGTTTAACACCTGCACACGAAAAGAGGTAGAAAGGGACACCGAGTGACATAGAAGCGCCGGATTGCAAAATGGACAACGGGGAAAATGCTCGGATGCATGAGACGAACATGTATGCAAATGAAATGCACATGATGACATGATATGCAATCCATGACACGCAAGCAATGACAACACAACAACAACGAATAACTGGAGGACACCTGACACATCGGTCTCGGGGCGTTACAATGACTTAGAGGCATAACCCCATGTACTGAATAAGAGAGGGATAAAGAGTTGGCTTACAATCGCCACTTCACACAAATGACAAGTTAAACATACATCATCCATAGTACAATCAAGGTCCGACTATGAAACCAAAATAAAAGAAGACAACCCCAATTGCTAGATCCCCGATCGTCCCAACTAGGCTCCACTACTGATCACCCGGAAAAGACACATAACAATGATCAAGATCTTCATCGAGTTCCCACATGAGCTCGGTTGCATCACCTGCACTGGTATCTTCGGCACCCGCAACTGTTTGGAAGTATCTGTGAGTCACGAGGACTCAGCAATCTCACACCCGCGAGATCAAGACTATTTAAGCTTATGGGTAGGATAGGGTAATGAGGTGGAGCTGCAGCAAGCACTAAGCAAATATGGTGTCTAACATACGCAAATAGGAGCGAGAAGAGAAGCAATGTAACGGTCGTGAAGCTAGAAGTGATCCAGAAACTACTTACGCACAACCATAACACAAGAACCATGTTCACTTCCCGGACTCCGCCGAAAAGAGACCATCATGGCTACACACGCGGTTGATGCATTTTAATTAAGTTAAGTGTCAAGTTCTCTACAACCGGACATTAACAAATTCCCATCTGCCACATAACCACGGGCACGGCTTTCGAAAGATTAAACCCTCCAGAGGTGTCCCAACTTAGCCCATCACAAGCTCATGATCCGCGGAGACAATCCTCCATCGTGGGACACCCGATCAGACTCGGAATCCCGGTGCACAAGACCTTTTGATAACGGTAAAACTAAACCAGCAAGACTGCCCGATTGTGCCGACAAATCCCGATAGGAGCTGCACATATCTCGTTCTCAGGGCACACCGGATGAGACATGCCATGACTAAAACCAGCCCTCGAGTTTCCTTGAGGTGGCCCCGCATGCAGCTCGGTTCGGACCAACACTCAGAGGAGCACTGGCCCGGGGGGGAGGGGTTTAAAATAAAGATGACCCTCAGGCTCCGGAAACCGAAGGGAAAAAGGCTTAGGTTGTTAGGCAAATGTAAAACCAAGGTTGGGCCTTGCTGAAGGAGTTTTATTCAAAGCGAACTGTCAAGAGGGTCCCATACCCCTCATCGTGTTAGGGACGCAAAATCAAGGAACATAACACCGGTATGACAGAAAGTAGGGCGGCAAGAGTGGAACAAAACGCCAGGCATAAGGCCAAGCCTTCCACCCTTTACCAAGTGTATAGATGCATTAATTAAATAATAGATAATATGATATCCCAAAATATCCATGTTCCAACATGGAACAAACTTCAACTTCACCTACAACTAGCAACGCTATAAGTGGGGCTGAGCAAAGGTGGTAACATAGCCAAACAACGGTTTGCTAGGAAGGTGGGTTAGAGGCTTGACATGGCAATATGGGAGGCTTGATATAACAAGTGGTAGGTAGCATGACATAGCGATAGAGCGAAAAACTAGCAAGCAAAGATAGAAGTGATATCGACGGTATGGTCATCTTTCCTGAGATCCCGCAAGGAAGAACAACGAGTCTAAGAAGTAGACAACCCAACATAGTCGAACGAATTCTCACAACTCCGGAACGAAACCGAAGCTAACAAGAGAAGCAACCTGGAAAGAAGCAAGCAACATAGTAAACAACCATCACATAAACATGGCATGATGGACAGCCAAGTATGATGCATGTCCGATTTAATGAAACATGGCATGGCAAAGTGCACAAACAACACTACAAGCTAAGTGGAGCTCAATATGCAACGAGTTGCACATTGACGAAAACACCACATGACTTATTTAGTTCTTTCCCGTTTATGTACCCAACAATATTAAATGTTAATAAACAAGGCAAGAGGTGAAGCATAATAAAACTACCTATCTAGACAAGTTTAAATGAGGCCGGATATAACAAACAACAAATCCAGAAAATCCCCATGTGCATATTTTGAATTTGGTACTATTTTTCCCTAAACCATATTTTAGATTTGTTAAACATGCAAGATGAGTGCACCATGTTAAACTAGGCATTTTTCTACCCCACTGACATATAAAGTTTATTTAAATCTGAGCTACGGTTAATTAGTTATGAAATAAAGCATTTTAGCATGTTATTTGAGCAAATTTAATCAAGCAGCATTTTAAACATAGATGAAAGTGGCATATTATGAAACTAGATAAAATTCTAAGCATGTTTCATATATAACTTATTTTAATCCGATGCACGGTTGGTGAGTTATTAAATGCATGATGTTTGAGGGCTTTTCTGCAAATCTTTTTTTACTGGATAAAAGTGAAAATCACAGCAGCAGGAAAAAAACACTACGGGCCGAATCTGACTGTCCCGATAGCAGCATGGGCACTGGGTCTGATGCTCACCAGGCCTCATGGGTCGGCTCGGTGGGGAGGCTGGACGCGAGCCGGCCCGGATCTGGAGGCCAGGACGCGGTCAACGGGCGCTGCGGGACTTGGCGCTGGTCGTCCTCCTCGCACGCAGAAGCAGGGGAACAACATGACGAAGAGGCTAGGTGTAACACCCATGATGCGGCTATATCTCCCACGTGTCGGAACACGACTTAGAGGCATAAACGCATTGTAGGCAATGTTGCAAGAGGGGTAATCTTTACACATCCCATGTACTGAAATAAGGAAGGAGGTACATAGTTGGCTTACAATCGCCACTTCACACAATAGCATAAATATATCATTACAATCATCCAGATACAATCAAGGTCCGACTACGGAACCAAAATAAAGACAACCCCAAATGCATAATGTCCCTGATCGCCCCAACTGGGTTCCACTACTGATCATCTGGAAAGGAAACATAGTATCGTCCTGAGTCCTCATCGAACTCCCACTTGAGCTCTATCGTATCTCCTGGAACGGTATCATCGGTCCGTGCATGTGGTTTTGGAAGTAATCTATGAGTACGGGGACTCAGCAATCTCACACCCTCGCGATCAAGACTATTTAAGCTTATAGGTAGGTTAAAGGTATGAGGTGGAGCTGCAGCAAGCACTAGCATATATGGTGGCTAACATATGCAAATGAGAGCGAGAAGAGAAGGCAATGCACGGTTGAGAAAACTATGATCAAGAAGTGATCCTAGAACAACCTACGTTCAAGCATAACACGAGACCGTGTTCTCTTCCCGGTCTCCGCCAAAAAGAGACCATCACGGCTACACACGTTGTTGATCCATTTTAATTAAGTTAAGCTTCAAGTTCTCTACACCGGACATTAACAAATTCCCATCTGCCCATAACCGCGGGCAAGGCTTTCGAAAGTTCAAATCCCTGCAGGGGTGTCCCAACTTAGCCCATCACAAGCTCTCACGGTCAAAGAAGGATATTCCTTCTCCCAAGACGGCCTGATCAGACTCGGAATCCCGGTTACAAGACATCTCGACAATGGTAAAACTAAACCAGCAAAGCCACCCGAATGTGCTGACAAATCCCGATGGAGCTGCACATATCTCGTTCTCAGGGCACACCAAATTGTCCAAACTTCTGGTAGGCCAGCCCAGAGTTGCCCCTGGTGGCCACCGGCAGTTGATAAGTTGGACCAACACTCAGAGGAGCACTGGCCCGTGGGTTTAAAATAAAGATGACCCTTGAGTCCGCGGAACCTAAGGGAAAAGAGGCTAGGTGGCGAATGGTAAAACCAAGGTTGGGCCTTGCTGGAGGAGTTTTATTCAAGGCAAACTATCAAGGGGTTCCCATTATAACCCAACCGTGTAAGGAACGCAAAATCAAGGAAGATAACACCGGTATGACGGAAGCTAGGGCGGCAAGAATGGAACAAAACACCAGGCATAAGGCCGAGCCTTCCACCCTTTACCAAGTATATAGATGCATTAAAATTGACAAGATATAATAGTGATATCCCAACAAGAAACATGTTCCAACAAGGAACAAACTCCAATCTTCACCTGCAACTAACAACGCTATAAGAGGGGCTGAGCAAGGCGGTAACATAGCCAAACAACGGTTTGCTAGGACAAGGTGGGTTAGAGGTTTGACATGGCAATATGGGAGGCATGATAAGGCATGTGGTAGGTATCATATCATAGGCATAGCAATAGAGCGAGCAACTAGCAAGCAAAGATAGAAGTGATTTCGAGGGTATGGTCATCTTGCCTGCAAAGTTCTCCGAGTTGACGTAAGCTTGCTCCTCGTAAACGTTCTCAACGGGTTCCTCAATCACGTACTCATCTCCCGGCTCTACCCAAAGCAAGAACAAAAATAAAAGGGAGACACAATCAACCACGGTGCAATGCGCAAGCAACATGATGCAAAACATGGCATGATATGCGGGATGTGATATGCGATGCATATGCATGTCTTAGAAAGGAAAGATTGAACCAACCCTCAACTAGGCAAACCAAGAGTGCCGCTGGAAAGGTGAGTTGATTTTGGTCGAAATCGATATAAAGATCACCGGAATCAGATGCACGGTTTGCAAATGACAAGCAAAACAAATATGGCACCGATCTGCGATTAACAGCACGAGGCCATCTAAATGCATCAAGAACAACAAGCTACTGCACTCTAACATAACAATAAAGCACATGGCAGTGATCCAGTCAAGATGCTTGACATAAGGTGAACACTGAGCTCGGCTAATTCACACAATAGTAGGTTCAAACAAGCATGGCAAAAGTGCAAAAGATATCAGGTTCACAGACTTAGTGAAAATAACATGTCAGGATTTAACATCAAGAAGCAATGTTCAGAGCAAGATAACAACATGTTACAGGAACATATCATGGCAAAGCAAGGCATGGCATGAAACTACACAAAGCATATAACAAAAGTCCCTTACTGACCATAAGCCAAAAGGGATCAGAAAATACAATGGCAGCCATGTGAACATAGCAAGTTTCGTTAACAGATTCAGACTTAGCAGAAAACTGGAACATGGCAAAACAGATTTACGTAGTCATGTTTGCGAGCTCGATGCACTCACCACAAGGCATTGCATGACAAACTAAGCATACACCCAGCAAGTAGACATGATGAATTAGCTAACCAAGGCAAGAACACTCTCATAGCATGCACGGATCAACTACAACAACCTTAGCAAAATTGCTTAACATGTAAACAATCTACTAGGAACATTTCATAGCAAAAGAGAGCATGATTGAGTCATGCTAGAGTGCTCCATAATTGCAAACAAAGACATGGATGGATATATCACAACAATATCTCAAAATCACCCTTACTGAACATGCTCAAAAGAGGCATGGATCACTCTGTAGCAACAAGAATACATGGCATAAAAATATTATCAGGGAAAAGACTTAGAAGAATTCTAAGTCCCTGAAATCAGCAACATCACGAGAGCTACTTTGCATGCTTGTGCTAGTCACCACAAAGATCACAAAAAATACATGGCATACACCCCTGTAAAGATGGCATGGCATACTTCAAAACACATGTAGGGCTCAAGTTCATAGGAGGCACACATTAATCATGGCAAAAATGACAAATGTCCAATATCTGTTAAGAATCAGAAACTAACATTACTTAGCACGTTTGCAACAGCATTTAGGGCATCAAGATGAACCCAAATGAACATGGTGCAATGGAATGAAATGAAGTACACATCAAGACGAACAATTTGATATGCTACACGCCCAAAACGGAGCCACAGATGCAAAGTTATGATGCGATGAAGATAGCTAAAAAAATATTGGAAACTGGGACAAAAGTCAACCCTAGGGTTCGTCCAGATCTGGATCGGACGTGTCTCCCGAGGTTTGTCTGAGGTCTTCGCCGGAGAAGATGAACGCGGCGGCCGGAGTCGGTGGGAGCTGCACGCCGGCGACGAGGAGGAGGCGGTGGGAGGCCGGAGTCGGTGCGGACTGCCCGGGCGGCGGCGGCGGCGGTGCCCCGCGGTGGCGGCGACTGGTGATGGCGGGGCGGCGAGGCGGCGACTGGCCGGCGCGGCGAGTCGGGCGCTGTCGGGCCGGGCGGCGAGGCGCGGAAGCCGAGCGCTGCGGACGAGGGAGCCGGCCGGCGGCGGCGCGCGGGCCGGGAGGTCCCGATCCGGGCTCTCCGGGCCGGCGGCTGAGAGGACGGCAATGGGACACGTGGCAGCGTGGGAGTGGCGGCAGCGATTTTGTCCGCCGTGGACCGGACGTGTCCGGCGCGCGGAGGGGAACGGGGCTAGGGTTAGGGTGGAATGGATCCGGGATTTTTGGTGGAGGTGCCTTTTATACATAGAAGGAGCAAGGAGGCTCCAAGTTGAGCACGGTTTGCGGCCACGCGATCGTGATCGAACGACCGAGATGATGGTGGGGGTTTATCTGGGCTTTGGGCCACTTAGGAGAGGTGTTGGGCTGCAACACACACGAGGCCTTTACGGCTCCTCGGTTAACCATTGGAGTATCAAACGAAGTCCAAATGGTACGAAACATGACAAATGGTCTACCGCTAGTGAACCAATGCCGCTTGGCAAGTCTCGGTCCAATCCGAGAATGTTTAACACCCGCACATGAAAAGAGGTAAAAGGGAACACCGGAGGACATAGGAGCGTCGGAATGCAAAACGGACAACGGGGAAAATGCTCGGGTGCATGACACGAACACGTATGCAAATGCGATGCACATGATGACATGATATGAGATGCATGACAAGACGAAAACAAAATGAAGATGAAACCCAACAACAAGGAATATCATAACTTAATGCCGGAAATGGCAAGAGTTGGAATACAAATATAGCAGGTTACATATGGGGCGTTACACCGGATGCACCGGTGCGATGCAGAGGAGGCAGGAGGCGCGCAGGTCGCGATGCAGAGGAGGCACCGACAGCGGAACTTGCGAGGCAGCGAAGGCAGGGCTTGCCGGTCCAGCGGCGGCTGGGATGGACGGATCGGGCCTTGGGGCACCGGATCCGGTCGTTGGTGGAGCTCCATGGGCGGCGATGCTGGGGCTTGTTGCAGGGAGGAGGTGGCGCTTCCTGTGAACGACAGGAGAGAGAGATCGTGAGAGAGAGGGAAGGGAGAGACAGCTGCGCGGGAGACGGGAAGGAGCAAGGACGGCCTGAGGGCTGGCTGCTCCGGCGAGCTTCCCCTGCAGCGCGGTTGGCGGATGAAGGGAGGCGTGCGATGCGGTGGCTGGTCTCGGGAGGACTTCGTCTCCTTGGGTCGACGAGGAGTGCGAGGAGGCAAGCGCGAGGCCTCCTGTTTGTCTGCTGCGGCCACGAGGATGAGGAGGCGGGCACGCAAGGTGGAGCTCGGGCGCGCTAGATCTGGGAAAGGAGGAGGCTGGTTGGGTGGATCGGGCATGGGAGATTCCGAGGAGGATTTGGTGGAGTGGCGGCGGCTGACACGGAATGGATAGGTTTTAGGGTTTGGTCTCAAATTAGACTAGGGTGGACTATATATGGAAAGGAGAAGAGTTTGGTTCATCTGATTAAAATCAGACGGCTGAGGAACTATAGGTTAGAAAGTCCAATTAAGAAAACAAAGATATTTCATAGATGTTTGGGGATGATCCAGACCCAACGGTAACGAAAGCCCGGTTCGGGTTCAGGGAAGCTTCGGACACGGGCGAGGTGTCAATGCACGGTGCAAAGAGGGGTTAGGAGGGGTTTGGGAGTTGGTAGTGTGGGCTGTGTAGATGGTCTAGGGAGGAAAGAGAGGGAAAGCCCCGTAATAGTTTTCAGAGACCGAAAACATCCGACGTTTGACCGACTATATTGCCGCTATAGTTATCCATTGCAGCCTCAAACGAACTCCGAATGCGATGAAACTTGGCAGGTGGCCTACCTACACTATAACAAGACCGCACGACAACTTTCATCCCATTCCGAGAACATTTCCCGCCCACTTATAAAATACTATTTCGGACGTGCCGCAGGCGCGTGCAAGTGTGGTTGGGCTCATAACGGACAACAGAGAGAACTGGGAGACCGGGACGGATGCAAGTTTTGAAAACATGATGATGCAATGCATATGATGACATGGCAAGATGCAACATGCAAATGAATGACATGGCAACAACGGCGAATAACTGGAAGACACCTGGCGCATCAGTGTCGGGGCGTTACAGGTGGGCACATCATTTCTAGTTGTGGTGGGTCAACATGAGGACTCATGGGTCGGTTCCATCCTACGCCACATAGGTTGGACCGAGATGCATTATACGAAGACCCATGTGGAGGACTCGGCGTACAACACGAAGCTACCAGAATCGTGGAGGGCTCTATCCCCACTGGTGATAAGCCGACTATATATGATTTGTAACCCTAGGCCCCGAGTACGTTATAGAAGCATGGGGGCTAATTCCTCGATAGTATACACACACGCACAATGCCTGGTATTCACGTGTACTTTGTACACACCCCTATCAGTAATATACAGTACCAGGAGTAGGCTTTTTCCTCAACTGCAAGGGTCCTAACTTGGGTAAAACCTTGCCTCGTATTACCATCCAGCCTAACAGTCAGGGATATCCTACCGAATGATCTGACGGAATCATATCTTCCAACTACTAAGAGAGAGGTGTGTCTGTGGGGGGGGGGAATGTGTGCGAGAGAGGCATAAAGACAATGTGCGTGCGGGAGACACGTAGGCACATATATGTGCATATAGAGGGCTAGTAGAGACCGTGCGTGTGTATATATGCATGTGAGAGAAATAGTGTTTTCCAACTGAGATTAGTGAAAAGAGTGGTACATAGTAGTCAAAAAAAGAGAGAGATACAAAGAGAGTGTGTGCGTCAGACACCCTGACACCCCGGGAGAGATAGTGAGCATGTGTGAAAGAGAAATGCCGATGTATATAAAGTGTGTGCACTTATGCGTTAGATAGAGAGATATATAGCACTTTTGTGAGAACGGGCCGAGGTATAGTGCATCTACGTGTAAAAGGTGGTTCTACACATTAAATTAAAATATAAATGGCATTATTATTTTTGCATGAGATCATGAATTTTGCAATTTGCGTATGAATGAAAATTGGTCTATCAGACACCCATACTATTGAATTTTAACATGTGCATGTGTTTATTTCATATTATCGATCCATAGAGTGAGAGTGGTTTGAAATACAGGCAATGCATTGCTTTTGCAATTCATATATAAACATTAATTCACCCGCAAAAAATAATATATAAACATCAATTAGTGCACTCCATGTTGTTAGTATGAAGCACTTTATACATTTATCACTTACATGGATACATTCCAAATTTCTAGCTATTAAATAGAATACATGTTGAATTCAACATAAAGGGGGTTTCAAAGACTCAAATTCATAGGAAGTGCATTCATCTATTTGAACCTGAGATATTGGAATTTGTAAATCAGATCTAAAAGGGGGCATGAATCTTTGTTGTGCGTTTGAACATGCTATATATTCATACGCATGCATAACTATTTTTTTGCAACCAAGAAGATTATATCTGGAACCATGCATGAACTGAGGTAAGTTGCATATTTTTTAATATATACTCGTGTACAATGTATATTCAAATTTACCCCATCCATTCGAAAATAATTGTAGTTTTAGGACTTTTAAGAGTAAAGATTTGTGAAGTTTTACAAATCCTGAAAGTCCAATTCAAGAGAACCGAAAACATTAATGCTTTTGCTCCCAAATATTGAACGAAGTGCCAAATAAGCCTCTGGTAACCCAAATCAGCCCGATGTCCAAAGTTATAAATCGGGGTAGGTTTGTAACTTCACCAACATGCCAGTCTCAACCGCCTCCTAGAAGCATTCATACGCCATGGGCGCCTAAACACCCATGCACTCGGCCGAAATCTATCTCGCCCACCATTTGGGACACCTAAGATTACTGTTCTACCCCCAACCCGCAATATGTACGAAATTTTAGATGGGGGCAAAGTTTGTAACTTTCCCTAAATTTCAAACAAGTGCGTCCCAAACTGAAACATTGTTCACCCTTAGTCCCTCTCCCTCCGTTTCCCCATTCATACTCCATGGGCGCCAAAACGCCCTCTCCATGAGCCGCGAAACCCTAGCCTCCTCCGTCCTCCACACCATCGCGCCCAATCCACCGCCGCCCTCCTCTGTCACGCCAGAGCCGGTACCCTGACGTCGTCGTCCAACTCAACCGCAACCGCAACGCCCTCAAGGACTTAGCAGTTGAAGACGAGGCAGAGCTGCCACCACGATGCCCACGCCGACGTGCGCCATACCTGAACCACTTCGACCACGCCATCCTGCGCCTCACCGCTGCCACTCCACTGTTGCAACCGTCGACCGCAACGGAGCTGTTCCCACTGCGGCGTCGTTCGCCGCTGCCGACAGACATCCACTGCACCACACTCAACAACTTGGCCATGGGTTCGTCCAAGGCTCCATCGTACTCCACAACTTCTCGTTTCCAGTGAACCACAAGAAGATCATTGGAGAAATAGAAGGAGGACACAACACTACCAGCAGAAAGATGTACTCCTCTTCCCTTATTCGTGTAAATCTTATGTCTCTTCTCACACCATATTCATCCCACGAAAGAAACTAGTTGAGCGCTTCGTACTGCATCTTCTTCGTGATACTAAATGCACAAGGTTTCCTCCCATTTACTATTTCACCTTTGCTAGAGGTCAATAGCCCGTCTGAATTTCAGTTCAGGGTTAGTCGAATCACAATTAAAGGAAGCAGCATCCGCTTAGGCGCGCGGAGCACCTAGTCCGCCTATTCACCAGGGAAGCGGCGCATCGGTGTCTATCATAGGGGTGTGGGGCGCAGGAGCTGCTTGCGCCCGATCTGGAGGTCAGCGGGGCTTGAAGGGATGGCCGGAGCGATGCCAAGCACGGCAGTGCGGTGAGGTCGAGGGGAGGGCGGAGGCAGGGGACTGGGCCGGTGGTCGCTGATGTTGCAAGGAAGATCGTAACACTAACTGGTTGGAGGTAGATAAAAGCGATCTGCCCATTCTTTGTACATCGGATGGTGCAGAAAAAATCGACTAGCCTATTTGTTTTCAGCCAACGGTTATTTTCATAGGACCACACCTTGTGGTGTGCTGGAGGAGCATCTGCATTTCCCATCCATCCCTGTGCTCATCTTTCAAAATCCTAGAATCTATTAATTTCATGTGCCATGCATGTTGTAGAGCTATCATATGTCTCCCGTCATTTATTTCTCACCGACCTGCTATCTACTACCTTTATAATATACTACTTGTGCACACACTTCACCCATACTCACACTATTGTTTTTTTATGCATGGGTAGTTCAGACTCTGAAGCAATGTTGATGAATACAAAAAAGAAAAGACAGAAGTCGCTCCAGTGTAATTCGAAGATAAGCACTAAGTGTCTCAGCACTCTAAAGGGTGCAGTTCCAACAGATGCAGACAGTAAACGTAGCTCTACAGTTGATGATTTCAATTGCCACACACAACCATCCTAGGTTCTTGCTTTAACTTCGCGCTATCAAATGTGGTTGCATGTTGCATATGGTGTCTAGCTTGTATTGCTTCCAATTTAGTTAAATTGCACCAGCTAATTTACACATTATACCTTTGATAATGACATGTCTTCCTGTTTTTGATACATAGTACATATGTCTATTAACCATGTTCGTACATCAAACTAATGCTCTTTTGTATCCCTCATCAATCACTTATGACGAGACAATCACCCAAGTGGGTTACTGTGAGACGCGCTACTCATTTCAAGAGTGCAGTGTCATCCTCCCCACACGATTCTCAAGAAACAGCAAGGCTAAATGAAGATAGTCAACGTAGCTCTCTAGTTGATGACCGCAATTCCCCTACACCACCATCGCAGGTGCATGCTCTTACTTGGCAGTGTGATATGTGGCTGCATGTTGCATATGGTGTCTACCTTGTAATGCTTCTAATTAGGGTAAATTGCATCTGTTTAGTTAACACATTATACCTGTGAATATGACATCCGTTCCTGTTTTTGGTACATATTACATCTTTGTATTAACCATGTTCTTAATCAAACTACTTTTCTTGTGTATCCCTCATCAATCACTTCTGACGAGACACCTTCAAGTTGACAATGTAATATTGGTTGCATCTTGCATATCATTTCAAACATGTATTGCCTCTAATTGGTTGAAGTGCCACTTATAATGAGACACATCTAACTTGGTAGAGTGATTTTGGTTGGATCTTTCATATGGTGTCTAGATTGCATTGCTTCCAATTTGTTGAAATGCCTTCTGCTTGGCGTTTTTCGTACATATTCCATCCTCCTACAATGTGGTTGCCATACATAAAAGTTATGTTCATTAGTATCATGCATCAACGAATTTGGAAGTGTGAATTTCATTCCTTTTTCTTGTGTGTTTACTTGACAAGGCAAAATCTAAAAGGACGAACACACGGAATGATGGTGGTCCTCTGGAGCAACCGAAACAGATGATCTTTGCAGATTCTCCTGCTACTCCTACTGCAGTGCAAGTTCCGAATCTCATCTCCCCTACTCCACAACCCCAGGTCAGTACTAGGGAAAACCCTAGCAGCAGCGCGGGTTTTAGGTATAGAAGTAGCACGGGGTACCGCGCTACTGATATGACGCTACAAATAACCTGTAGCAGCAGCGCGTGTGCACCTGCGCTACTGCTATACAAGCGTAGCAGCAGCGGGTAGCAAGCAAGCATGCTACTGCTAATAGCTCTAGTGCACTTTATTAGGTCGTGCTACTGCTAGTGGCACGTTGCTGCTAAATTTTCTCCACTAGCTACTACTAATTTTATTAGTTTTTGTTTTTTTCTGGATATTTTTTTGTATTCGAACAGGCTTTATACAAGAATCTTGAGCACATACAAATGTCATCATCATACACATACAAATTGCTGCGTGACCACAAATGTAATCATAGCATATACATACAAATAGTCTCATCATAATCATCTCGAAAATAGCGATACATGCAAGTCTCGAATATTTGCAACTAGAACGTCATCCATCTAAACAATGGTATACGCGAGAAGAGCTATCACTATGAGTGAGAGCGGAACTATGTAGTACATGAGGCGGCGGTTACGAGTCTTGTCTCGCGCTAGCATGAACCTCAAGTAACTAGTTTCGGCTTCTTGTCTGGTTTTGAAGCCTTTATGGCTGGCGCTCAAGACCCCATTCACTTGCGCCTGACACTCAGGCCACTCGTTGTACACCCCCGGAACCTTCCCTTTGTACACGACATAGCACTGCCATCTCGCCATCAAGAAACCAGGTACCCTGTTAGAGATGCAACTTCATCAAGAGGATGTACAATCATATGCAACAAAATATACTAGAGCAACACGAAAAAGAAAGGGTTAGCAACTAGATGCAACATACAGTACACAAACTAATTAATAACTAGAGGTATGTAGGTCATCATACCCAAACTAACAAAGTAGCATTACGCAAGTTCGGCAGGGACCATGGACATCACAAAGTTTCATTGCTACAGAAAGTATACAAGTTCAACCGACACATATCATCATCATCGGCATCGTAAATCACTAGAATTCCATCCTTCCATATCCTCGAGGATGGACCCTAGCTTCCTGAATGACATGAGGTCCTGACGTTGCATGCCTATGCAAGTTCGGACGTCAGCTCGTGATACAGGGACGTGGTGGAACATCCCCTTCTCATCGATGACTTCCTTCATGATGATCGTTGCAATGTCCCTTTGGATGCAAAAGAAGTCATCTCTAAGTTTATAATCCGCTTCTCCATGAGATTCTACCCACTTGCGGATATGATTATCGCTTCTGGTTGTCATACAAAGCTTTTGGTGATCTGTGTTAAACTCAATCATGAGATGGAGGATGTAGAATCCATCTTTCTTGCTTGGTTTTGGGACATGGATGCAGCAAAAGTTAGTTTAATGCGTGAAACCCATCCTCTTGTTCCTTTGTTTCCTGATCTGAACATGGCCACCTTTAATGTTGAAGCCTTGGAGAGCATCATCTAGAATATTCATTATGTGGGTGTAGTCCTTCATCTCGTAGTCTTTATGAAGGGTCGAAATACACGGCGTAGGAGACTCGTGGGTAAAGAACGATAAGGACGGCACGCCCATTGCTGCGGGGAAAAGACACCTCAAATTATTCTCCATATGAGCGAGAAGGAATGATTGAAATGTACAAAAAGGTTGTCCGGAACTGACTTACTTAAGATGATAAGGCAGGAGGACAATTTCCTGGTCCTTATTCTGTACCATGAAGTTTTGGAGGTAGTCCATAGCAGTTTCACGCTCAAAGTCACCGAGACTCAAGAAAGACTTGTGCATGTTCTACGGATCAGCCACACAGATATGCGAGACTTCTTGTCTCTTCATGACGGAGCTCATATGTAGCGCAAAAAGGCGGACGATTGTAATATCGAGCCGCCTTGTCAGAAACATGTCAAAGACGATATGGTCAAACTTCAGGAAGAACACCTCCGCGGGCTGTGTGTCAACGTAGCACTTCCCCTCAGGCACACGAGCCACGTATGTCAGATATCCTGGATCCTTCGAGGCTAGTAGGCTTTTCTCAGTCGACGGCACATGGTTGTGCAGTCTCCTGAGATCCCCTGATAGTGCCTCTAGCAGTTTCGGCGGTAGCATCGGCTCACCCTTGAGATGGAACATGGCCGCACCTTTCACGGGTACCCGCTCTTCAGAATCCATCGTCTGGCTACTATGTGCTCTGGCTTGTTTGGAGGCATCTATCTTCCCCGATCTCTTCATGTCCTTTTTCTTAGGCACACCTTCCAGACCCTTCCTTAACCCCTGCCCCAATGTTCCCGGGCTAAGCACTGTACGACCCCCAGCTAGTTGAGCCTATGTTGAGACGACATCTTCAGGCGTGTCCTGTGAGGATTTCGTGAAGAGAGACTTTTTTCAATCCCTGCTATGACCTTCCTGCCCGGGCATATCATCCATATCCTCATTAGCATGCTGATAGCCCGATTCGTCATATGGTTGACTCATCATATCTAAGTCACACTCATACACGTTTGTATTGAGGAAAAGCATTGGGTCGACCTCTGTCTCATCATCCATTCTCTGTTCTACAGGACCGATTACACCAGCCAGTACTATTGCACCCCCTTCATCACGTCGTCCGCCGCTCTCACCCGACAGTACATGAGCTGGTAATTGCGTAGGCGGGGTGATGGTCTTTGCACATTCTTGTTGATGTGTGGTTATTGGTGTGCTCTCGGCCGGCTCCAGACAAATAAGATTCTTCGGCCATAGTAGCACCCAATCATTGCAGCTTCCAATCCATGGCGGGTTATCGTCGTCCTCTCCCACATGTTGTACTGGAGGAGGCGAATCGTTGTGCCTTGATTTCACACTGGACAAGTTAACCCTGAAGTGCCCAGCGGGGATCAGCTGGTTGTGGAACGTGGGTTGCAAGGGGTTCATTATCATCCCCTTTCCCACGTCCACCTTCTGGCCTTTGATCAAGTAGAGTATGGTGCATGGGGTTTCTTCGGCCTGCAAACACATGTTTGTGGCATAGAAGATCCAAAAGGGAACGAAATATATATATATATATATATATATATATATATATATATATATATATATGTTGGTGCGACATGTAATTATCGTGAGGGCGTCGAGCTCAGCCAAAGACGAAGGCCCACCTAGCACGCCAGAGACTGAGGACGGGCTGCTATGAGCGGGAGCGACTTCGAGATGAGGCCCGGTTGCGTGAGCAAGTGCTAGTGCGGTGGTATTGTTGTTCACGGAGTTGCTCCCGACGAAACTAGGCAACGGGAAATCATGTACCGTCTTATCTGGATTTCCCTTCGTCCAGTTGATGATAGCTGGAACCAAGTTAGTAGCAAAATCATTTCTGCAGGCAGTTACCGCTTCATTGAATGCCTGCTGTAGCAACCCATTTTTCTCCTTGGCTGTTTTTCGCGTCCTCAGCTGCTTTTTTCTCGACCGCAAGTTTCACCTTCTTGTTGATGTCCGCCTGACTAAACTTCTTTTTCTACTTCTTGGCCTCCGGGCCCTTGTTGTAAAACACCTTCCACGTGGCGCCGTCTCCAGCGTCGTGCACACGACCATATTGCGGCCACTGGCCCAAAGGGAGTCCCTTAAGTTCGTTCAAGGCCCGGTTGAGAGGGGTGTCCCACTTGGGCCTCATCGGAGAAGTAGGGCTTTCGGCTGCAAGCTGGTGTTGCTTCTCCTGTAGAAGGAGAGTGAACCCTTTAGGAATGTGTAGTCGACTAGATCTGGAGCTAAATGTAAGGTGGTAAAAGAATAATTACTAGTAGTCTAATCAATTTCCTCGTGATCTGGTCCATGTAAAAACCTTCTTTTCCTGGTCCCACTTGTAGCGGGCCCTGATGAGGTCATGCTCCAAGGGGTTGGTGAATTTCGCGAAGGGGTCTGGGATACCCACGGCTTCACGTTCCGCGTCCTCCTTATCCCATATGGGTCTTTTACCGAGGTAGCCACGGCTTCCGAGGCGATGCTTCCCCATGTTCCTTTGCTGAAGGCTCTTGAGTTTCGCAGCCTTAGCCTTGGCTGCCTCAGTAGCGCAAGTGTCTTTGAACTTTTTGAACTCCTCTTCCGTAAGTGTCAGATTTTCCTCCAGAATCATGGACAGGGGTTCCTCAGCCTCAATAGCTCGTTTCACCCTCCCTTTCCAGGAGGCCAAATCATTGCTGAACATGCCCATGGCGTGATTGTTAATCTTTTTCATCTTCGGATCATCCCACGGTTGTTCTATGTTATCATCCCGGTCGGGGAACTTGAATCTCTTGTGCAACTTCGTCAGGAGCAACTGCATCAAATGTTCTTTACTCCTTAAGTCATCATTGTTGATGCTCGCGCATTCCCATAGCACATGCGAGGTTCTTCCGGCTCTAAGGGCTCAAACTTGCCAGGTGCCATCTTTGTGATCACCAGTCATCCAATCCCTAGTTTGTTAGGTTTTCGTATCTTGTGCTTCTTTTGCTTCTTATTTTCGGTAGCGGCATCGGCGCCGGTACCTTCCCCGCCAGTATCTTCCCCGCCGGTCTCGGCGCCACCATCGGTGCTGGCACCGTCGGTGTCGATGTCGGCGTCAGTACCATCATCGAGGCCGACCTGCAAACCTTGACTTTGCAACAATCTCGTCTTAGCAGTCAAATAGTCGAGGTACTCTTGTTCACCCTCATAATCCATCTCGTCTGCATCTTGGTCAGAAGGCCCAATTTCTTCATTGTTCGACATGTTTCCTCTGATTAAATCTCCTTGTTTAATTGTAAAACTATGAAAAAAAAGAGAAATGACATAAAAAGAAATCTATCTAGCACAAATCATGCCAAAATTCACGGAAAATTTCGGCATGACCTTTGCCAAAAAATGGACATATCGATGGCCTGAAATTCACCGGAATGGAAGTGAATCACCATTCCGGTGTAACATAGGCCACTCGAATCATTTACCCTACACATAATCATCATGTCCAAATGACATGTCCAAATTCCAAATATGACATGTCCAAAACATCACATGTCCACATATCACATCTGCCCTAACTAAATATATAACCTAATTAACCATCTGCCCTAACTAAAACCTAAGTAAATTAACCAAAAAACCTATCTACCAAAGAGAGGAGGAGTGGTGGGAGGCTTACAGAGGGTGCAGGCCTGACAACGGCCGAGGTTGGGAGGGGTCGGGGTTGAGGTCGAGTGGCAGGGCCGGGGTCGGGGTCGGTCGGGATCAGGGTCGAGGGCCGGAGCCGGCGCCGGGGTTGGTCGGGGGCGAGCGCAGAGGTGCGGCGACGGCAGGGCTCCGGCGGCGCGACGGGGAGGAGAGCGTGGGATTTGGGGGAAAAGAGGCGGGATGAAGGGAGGAGCGGGGATTTGGGGGGTTAAGTGAGTATAGCAGTAGCGCGTTTAGGCAAAACGCGCTATAGCTACTTCAGGTAGCTATAGCGCTTTCGTGTAGAAATATCTACTGCTATCTTGACTAGCTGTAGCTCTTTTCTCAAAAAAGTGGTGCTGCTATAACCAGTACCTATATATAATAGTTTTCCTGTTTGTTTCCTTCTATTTTCTTTTCCTTTATTTTCTCTAACTTTTTTTTTCCGAGAGCAGTGAACGAAGGGAGGGCGATATATATTGCATAATTTGACGGTTAAATATGTATAAAAAATAGGAACATATATGTTACATCATTCGACCCATGCATAATAATGGCTAAGTGTGTATACAAAATAGGAACATATATATTACATCATTTGACCGATAATATACGGTTCCTCAGCGTTGACGTTTTCGTTTTCGAGTCAGCTTCTTTCCCTTCTTGTTCGTTGAAGAATAATTGAGCCCCTCATTGTGACTTTGCCTTTTCCATGGAGTAAGATTTTTCTTAGGTAATGTAGTACTGATTCTTGTTTTGACGTATACTTCATCATCATCGTCATCTTCCCTCATTGGATTGCCGTACTGATCGTAGTCTTCCTCGTTGGCGACTCCATCCATTCTAGTGATGTTCCTTTTGCATCTCCTCACGACAACACGGCTGGGATTGCGCGGGTTGGTTATGAAGAAGCATTGTGTCACGTGCTTAGCATGTACCCATGGCTCATTTCTTGCGATAGCGTTCACGGTAGCGCTCTTGGCGTCGGGTATAGTCATGGTAGTGAAATTCCAGTTTTCTCTTTCGACATGCTTAGCCATCTGACACGGAACATCGTCGTGTTGTGCAGTCCAGAGTAGTCAAGCTCCCAGATCTCCTCGACCCTTCCGTAAAATCTTTCAGTTGCACCATTGTCGCTGCCGGTCATGCATTCCATCGTCACCCCTGAGTTCTGATCATCACTGTCCATATCTTTGGCCTGCATGTTGAACATGTATCCTTTGATATCGTATGCCTGATAGGTTATGAGGTTGGGCGAGGGGCCATGTGCTAAGGCGTATATATGCAATCCGTCCTTAGAGCCCTCCTCCGGGGAATTAGCAATAATATGCTCTTTGAACCAATGCAGGAAAGTGGAGTTGTGCTCTCTAGTAACTTCGGCGTCCGTCCTTCATACCCCCCGGTCATGATACTTCTTTGCGATAACTTCTTTGTGCAGTGCCACGAAAGGATCTACCTCGTCTAGGTGTTGTAGCACTACCAAGTTTGCTGTGTCAAAGTCGCTGCGTCGAACTGAGTATGCCACGTGCAGTTCCCTGCGACCATTGAAGTGACCTTATCCTTCGAGCCTCCTACCGTGATTGTTAATGGGCAAACCAACATTAACACCAGGCGGCTGGTCTGCGCCATATAGAAAATTCTCGCAGAAAGAGATGCACTCTTGTGTCAGATAGCCCTGGACGATGCTTCCATCCGGACGGGACATGTTACGAACGAATCCTTTGATGATCCCATTCATCCGCTAAAACGGCATCATGTTGTGCAGAAATGACGGCCCCAGGTCTATTATGTCATCCACAATATGGACAAACAGATGGACCATCACATCAAAGAACGCGGGCGGGAAGTACATCTCAAGCTCAATCTGTATCACAACAATCTCTTCTTGTAGCCTTCATAGATGCTTCACACTGATCGACTTTCGAGAGATGACGTCAAAAAAGTTGCAGAGACCAATAAGCGTGTCACGGACGTGCTTGTCCATTATCCCTCTAAGGGCAACAGGTAGTATCCGCGTCATCCTCACATGACAGTCATGGGACGTCATCCCACTGAACCTTTTCTTGTACGTGTCTAGATATCTAGTTATCTTGCCACAGTAACCGAAACTAACTTTGACTCTGGTAAGACACTTAAATAATTGATCAATCTCAGCCTGACTTAAGGTGAAGCAAGAAGGGGGGCAATAATCCTCTTTCTTTATTTTCTTGCCCTTCTTCTCCCGCGCCTCTGTCTCCGTCTCTGTCTTGTCTGACTTTTTACGGGGCGGCATGTGCAGATCTTCCCCGATTTTCAAATCTTGCAAGTCTTTTCTTGCCTTCGGCCCATCCTTGCTCTTATCCGGCATGAGGTGTATCGAGTTTGTGCCAATACTCCAAGTCCCAGAACACAGACCTCGTCTTCCATACCGTCAGCAGCGGCTCCGGCGCCTTTTTCATCATCTTTCCCGGCGCGGGGCACTCCTTCCAATTTTTCAACAACTCATCGATTTCAGCACCGCTCTGCTTACGTGGAGGTCCTCGATGCTTAGTGTGGCCATTGAATAGATCTCCATGGTTTCTCCACTGGTCGTCCTGTTCGAGCCATCTTCGATGCCCCATGTACACGATTTTCCCAGACCAGCCATCTTTCCTTGACGTTAGCTGTTGAGATGTCGTATCATCCATGCACCGCGTGCATCCGCAATATCCATGGCACACCTAGCCTATGACATATCCGTAACCGAGATAGTCGTGCACCATCGTGATCAGCGCGACTATCATGTAGAAATGCTCACCTATGCTGCCGTCCCATGTCTTGGCCGGTGTTTTCCATAACTTGTCTAACTCCTCTTGAAGTAGCCTAAATACAAATTAATATTATTTCCTGGTTGTTTCGGCCCTTGAATAAGCATGCTCATGTGAATGTACTTCGATTTCATGCACAACCAGGGGAGGTTGTACATCCATACAAACACAAGCCATGTGCTATGGTTGATGTTCTGGTTGGCAAATTGATTCATGCCATCGGTACACGCTCCGAGCACGATGTTCCTCGCATCCCATTCGAAATACCGGTAGAAGCTGTTCAACGCTCTCCACTGGCTTCCATCCTTGACGTGTCTCAGCTTCGGATCATCTCCATCGTCAGGCTTCTTCCTCTCCGCGTGCCAGCGCATTAGCTTTTCTCCTTCGGATCTATGAAATACCGCTGGAGACGGGGAGTGATCGGTAAGTACCATACAACTTTCTGTAGACATTTCTTCCCGGCCTTCTTGTATCGAGAAGCATTGCACATCGGACATCTTGTTTTTTCCGCGTGCTCCTTCCGATAAATTATGCGATCATTGATGCATGCATGGTATCTAACGTGCAGCAGATCAAGAGGGCACATGATCTTCTTGGCCTCATCATCACTAGTAGGACATAGATTCCCCGTGAGAAGAACATCCTTTAGGTACTTGAGATGCTCATCGAGGCTAGTTTCGATCCATTTGTTTTTAGCCTTCGTCTTCAGGAGTTGGAGTGTGAAACTCAAGAGGGTCACCTCAGGATTGCAGCCTTCATACAATGGGGTGTTCGAGTGTACCACCAGTTGATCCAGCTTAGCCTCCTCTCTAGAAGAAGCTCTCTCAGTACTCATCTCCTTGGGAAGCAGTGCTTGATCATGAGGGTCCCGCACGACTTAACTTAGTACCGACAAACTCTGCTGCGTGGAGTCCACGTTCTCTCCGCCGCCATGTCCAGCCCCATCTCCTCCGCCATGTTCGTCCCCTTCTCTGCTGCCAAGTCCGGCCTCTTCCCCGCCGCCATTATCGATCATCTCTTCGTCTTGCCCCGTGTTGCCATTGCCTGCCCCATCGGCGTCCTCGACATCGTCAACCTCATCTTCAACTATCCATCGAGTATAGCCACCCATGAAACCAGTCATGAGCAAGTGCACTTCGACATGACCATCATCATAGGGGCCGAGCCAAACTATTCCTTTGCATTTTCGACACGGACATAAAACCTTTGTCCGGTTATTTTCTGTCATGTCCTGCACCGTCGACCGCAACCACCTGTCCACCATCGTTCCACTGACCATCATGAATGTCTGCACGGTAATAATAAACAAATTTATTATAAAAATGCATGCATGCATCAAAGTCAAAGAAAAATTCGGCATGACCTTCCCTAAAAATAGGACATATAGATCTAGAGTTTGCCCGGAATTCACCAAAACGAAAATAAATGGACATTTCGGCAAAACATAGGCAACTCAAAAGCACAATTTGGCGTCAACTAATGCCACACATACAATTTCCATCATATTGCCCAATTACCATATCACACACACATACACATATTTCCATTTTACAAAATCGTGAAATTTTAATCACCTCTATCTCGAGATCGAGCACACGGTGGAGATGATGATGTAGGGAGATCAAAAGTGCACAAAGCTCTTCTTGACAAAGATAGATCTAGTTAGGGGGCAAATAGGTCACTTGACTAAATGCTACATCTACCTAGCTAGCTATTTTTGGAGGAGACAACTTAAACTAGTGGAGGGGGAAGGAAGAAGAGAAAGGAGATGCATTAATGGAGGTGGTGTTTAGTTAGCTAGGAGTAATGAAGAGAGAGAAAGGTAGGTAGAAGATGGAGAGTAATGGGGGAGAAGTATTGAGGAAGAAGAAGAAGAGTGAGAGAGGGAGGATGGGAGGTAGGGGAAAGGGAGGATGGGGGAGGGGAGGATGGGTGGGTGGAAAAAGGTGGTGGGGTCCTGTGACTTAGCAGTAGCGCGGGAGCAAAAACGCGCTACTGCTAAGAGCATAGCAGTAGCACGTGTTTCTCGCACGTGCTACTGCTAAACGGGGACAACCGTGTGGACAATTTCAAAATTAGCAGCAACGACCTGAGCAAAAAGCGGGCTACTACTATTTCTGTAGCAGTAGCGTGCCCCGCGACTCCGAGCTACTGGTAAACATAGGGTGTTGGTTACTTTCGGTGGATTTTTGTAGCAGTGTGGTTTAGCCCCCAAGCGCTCCTGCTAAATTCGCATCAGTAGCGCATTTTCCTTGACCGCGCTACTGCTAATTAGCAGTAGCGCTTCTTTTTGTGCCATGCTGCTCCTAATATTCTGTGTATAAAGTTTTCCCTAGTAGTGGGTGCTTTCTCTAGCATGGCAGTGTGATATCTGGTTGCATGTTGCATATGGTGCCTAGCTTGTATTGCTCCTAATTCGTTAAATTGCATCTCCTTAGCTTACACATTATACATGTGAATATGACACGCCTTCCTATTTTTGGTACATACTACATCTGCCTGTCGCACCATGTTCTTACATCAAACTACTGTTCTTGTGTATCCTACATCTATCGCTTATGATGAGACAGTCACGCCTGTGGGTTAGTATGAGATGTGCTACTCTTATAAAGAGTGCAGTTTCATCCTCTCCACATAATTATCAAGAAATAACAAGCCTAATTGAAGATATTGAACGTAACTCTGTACTTGAAGACCGCACTTCCCCTACACCACCATCGCATGTGCTTGCTCTAACTCCGAAGTGTGATATGTGGTTGCATGTTGCATATGGTGTCTAGCTTGTAATGCTTCTAATTAGGGTAAATTGCATCTTCTTAGTTTACACATTATACCTGTGAATATGACATGCCTTCCTATTTTTGGTACACACTACATCTATGTGTTAACCATGTTCTTACATGAAACTACCTCTCTTATGTATCCTGCATCAATCACTTACAATGAGACACCTTTATTCGTTGCATATTGCATATTATTTCTAGCCTGTTGCGATGTATTGCTTCTAATTTGGTCAAATACATTTGTTAGGCCACCCTTTTAATTTGGCAGAGTGATATTGGTTTCATCTTTCATATGGTTTCTAGCTTGCATTGCTTCTAATCAGTTCAAACACCTTGTGCTTAGTTTACACATTATACATCATACATGTCAATATGTCATGCCGTCCTTTTTTCATACATATTCCATCCTCCCATCATGCAGCTGTCTTACATGAAAGTAGTGCTTGTCAGTATCATGCATCAATGAGTTCTGAAGAGCAAATTTTATTCCTTTTTCTTGTGGGTTTGACTTGACAAGGCAAAACAAAAAAAAGGAAGGAAAAGAGTAAGAAAGGTGATGATGGTGGTCCTCTGCAGCAACGTAAAGGGGTCATCTGTATGGATTCTCCTTGTACTACTAGTGCATTACAAGTTCTAAGTCTCTGCTCCCCTACTCCACCATCCAAGGTGCTTGCTCTAACTTGGCAGTGTGATATCTGGTTGCATGTTGCATATGGTGTCTATCTTGTATTGCTCCTAATTAGTGTAAACTGCGTCTGCTTAGCTTACACATGATACATGTGAATATGACACGCTTTCCTGTTTTTGGTACATACTATATCTGTCTATCACACCATGTTCTTACATGAAACTACTCTTCTTGTGTACCATGCGTCAGTCACATATGATGGGAAACCTTTAAGTTTGCAGTGTGATATTGGTTTGCGTCTTGAATATGATTTCTAGCATGTAGTGCTTCTAGTTTGATGAACGCCACCTATGACGAGACAGTTTTAACTTGGCAGAGTGATATTGATTGCACCTTCCATAAGGTGTCTAGCTTGTAGTGCTTCTAGTTTGATGAACGCAACCTATGACGAGACAGTTTTAACTTGGCAGAGTGATATTGATTGCACCTTCCATAAGGTGTCTAGCTTGTAGTGCTTCCAATTTGTTGAAGTGCCTTCTGCTTAGTTACCACATCATCGGTGTGAATATGTCAAGCCGTCCAGTTTTTCGTACATATTCCATCCTCGTATCATGACTTTGCCTTTCATCAGAGTAGTGTTCGTCAATAGCATGCATGAATGAGTTCTGAAGCGCGAATTTTATTCCTTTTTCTTGTCGGTTTGACATCACAATGCAAAATCAATAAAGTGGAAGGAAATTGGTAAGACATTGGATGATGGTGGTCCTTCCGAGCAACTAAAATGGAGGGTCTCTACAGATTCTACTCCGCCATCCTCCCAATAAGATTCACAAGACAACGCAAGGCTAGACAGTCAACATAGCTGCGTAGATGATGAGCACATCTCCCCTACTCCACCATCATATGTGCTTGCTCTAACTTGGCACTATTATATGTGGTTGCATGTTGTGTATGATGTCTAGCTTGTATTGCTTCTAACTTTGTTGAATTGCATCTGCTTACTATACACCTAATGCCTATGATTATGACACATGTTCCTGTTTCTAGAACATACTATATGTGATCACACCATGTTCTTACATCAGACTACTATTCTGCCATATCCCGCATCAGTCACTTATGATAAGGCACCTTTAAGTCTCCACTTTGATATTGGTTGTGTCTTGCATATGATTTCTAGCATGTACTGCTTCGAATTTGTTGAAACGCCAGACAATTTGAACTTGGCAGAGTGATATTGGTTTCACCTTTCATATGGTGTCTAGCTTGCAGTGCTTCTAATTTGTTGAAATGCCTTCTGCTTAGTTACCACATCATAGGTGTGAATATGTCATGCCGTCCTATTTTTCATACATATTCCATCCTCGTATCATGTGTTTTCCTTTCATCCAAGTAGTGTTCGTGAGTATCATGCATGAATGAGTTCTAAAGAGTGAATTGTATTCCCTTTTCTTATCGGTTTGACTTCACAATGCAAAATCAATACAGCTGAAGGAAATTAGTCCTGTAGTGGATGGTGGTGGTCCTTTGGAGCAACTCGAATAGAGGGTCTCTACAGATTCTACTCCGCCATCCTACCAACAAGATTCGCAAGACAACACAAGGCTAGGCAATCAACGTAGCTGTGTAGATGATGAGCACATCTCCCCTACTCCACCATCACAGGTGCTTGCTCTAACTTGGCACTTTTATATGTGGTTGCATGTTGTGTATGATGTCTAGCTTGTATTGCTTTTAACTTTGTTGAATTGCATCTGCCTACTTTACACATAATGCCTGTGAATATGACACATGTTCCTGTTTCTAGAACATACGTGTATATGATGAGCACATCTCCCCTACTCCACCATCATAGTTGCTTGCTCTAACTTGGAACTATTATATGTGATTGTGTGTTCCATATGATGTCTAGTTTGTATTGCTTCTGATTTTGTTGAATTGCATCTGCGTAGCTTACAACTTATACCTGCAACAATCACTTACCCATAAGACACATTTAACCTGGGAGTGTGATGTAGGTTGTATCTTGCATTGTCTTTTAGCTTGTAATGCTTCTAATTTCTTGAAATGGCACTTATGATGAGACACTTTTTACCTAATAGAGTGATATTAGTTGCATGTTCATATGGTGCCTAGCTTTCATTTCTTCTAATTTTGTTGAAATGCATTCTGCTTACTGTTTTTCATACATATTCCCTCCTGCTATCGTACGTGTGAATATGCAATGCTGCCTTCTTTTTGTATATATTCCATCCTCCTATCCTGCGCTTGCCTTACATCAAAGTAGTGTTTGTCTGTATCATGCATCAACCAGTTATGCAGAGCTAATTTTATTCATCTTCTTTTGGTTTTGACTTCATAAGGCAATATCAGAAAATAGGAAGGAAAAGAGTAAGTTAGGGGATGTTGGTGGTCCTCCGGGACGACGCAAACAAAGACTCTCTAGATTTGCTACTGCTACTGCTAATGAAGTTGAAGTCCCAAGTCTACATGATGAGTTCATCTCCCGTACTCCACCATCACAGGTGCTTGCTCTAAGTTGATAGTGTGATAATTGGTTTCATGTTGCATATGTTGTCTAGCCTATATTTCTTCTATTTTAATTAAATTGCACCTGCTTAGTTTATACGTTATACATGTGCATATGACATGCATTTATGTGTCTAGAATACACTACATCCATCAATCATACCATGTTCTTACATCAAAGTACAGTTGTTGTGTATCCCGCATCAGTCACTCATGATTGAACGCTTTTAACATGGCAGTTTGATAGTGGTTGCATCTTGCATTGATTTCTACATTGTACTGCTTCTAATTTTTAGAAATGCCACTTATGACAAGACACTTTTAACTAGGCAGAGTGATATTGGTTGCATCTTTCATATGGTGTTGTAGCGACCCGACCCGAATGGATCAAGTCTCTGTGCTGAAGTGTCATCCCTGGATCGGTATGCAGACACACACAGTACTCGAGGATTTATAACAGAGGTAAATCACATGTATAAAGTAATGTAAATACTTTTACCTTAATCCAAATAGAGGAAGTAAAAACAAGGTTGTGGATTCCCATCAAGACCAACGACAAAGCTGAGTGTAGAAATAGTAACCCTAACATATCACTTACCCGTCGTAAGATTCCTACAGCATGATACGTTGCAGCCATGTAGGTCAGTACATTGAATGTACTGGCAAGTTCACACTTTGATCATATTTTTCATACCCAATTTTTATGCATTAGTTTCACCCTCAAACATTGGATGAGTAGGATGTGATAACATGTGGGTATTGGGAAGTAGTTGATGAGGTAGGAACCTATTGTCTTGCATTCAAACCCAGGGTGTTACTACGTTATGCTTACACTACTATGCAAGATGGTATCAAAGCACATGTTGACTGTTGGATGTGACCCCTAGAAACTGGCAAGCCCATAGGAAAGATTTTCTCTAAAACTTTATTTCTCAAAAAGATCTTTTACCTCTTTTATTTTCTGAGCTTTATCAAATATTCTGTTTTAGTTAGATTATACCCATTTTCCCCTTTTGACCATGCGAAGATTCGACTGATGAGACCACTCCAAGAAGTACAAGATATCGGACAACTAATACCACTATGGAATGAAGAGGATTTTACCATGCATTATAATGGAAACTACAACAGTTGAAGACTCAAAAGACTAGGAGAATTTGAAGGCTGTGAAGAATTTCCAGATTGGTATGACCTAGGAAGGCTACCCTTATGGAACTTGTCCTACTATTGAAGCTGTCAATACCCGAGATCATGTTGTGTCGGAGAAAGACCAGAGCATGGGGCGTTAAAACTCAAACTTTTGTCAAGAAGACCCTACAGCAAGAGATATGAACTATGGAATGATTAGCTCATGGCAATGACATGGGTATAAACACGACTATCCATGATGTTATCACCCGCTTGTGCTATGGTCACCGTGCTGAGTTAAGCATGCATTTCTTCGAAAGTAATGGATGACAAAAGGGCTAATGGAGCACTTATCAGCAAAAGATGAAGTTTTAACCTTAGTTGGTGTATCGCCAGGATCTGGAGTATTACATCAAGAATTTTAAGATGGACCTTCAGGAAGCCATATTTGACAAGGAAGCATTTCATGAAGAACTCAGGACCCAGAAGCTGAAAGTAGCCAAGTTGGAGGAGCAAAACCTCGAGATACCGGAGATTCATCAGGAACTTAAGGATAGTCGGACCATGGTTCAGGCCAAGGATGTTGAAACCTAGAAGTTTGGAACGCAACTCTAGAAATATTAAAGGACGTCACGAGTCGCGTCAATAGAGATGATCTGGCAAAAGAACTTGAGAAGGACAAGCACGATCAGAAGTAGCTATCGGAGAGATGAACAAGACCTGAAGAGTTTGGTGATTTTAAAGATTTATTGACCTTTAGAAGACCTAACCCTTGTTCTATACTTACGTTAGATGCGACGATTGTGAGCTGTCATCGGTTTGATGTTTTTTCGACAGCCACAAAATAAAATCTGTCTCTTCAAAAAATATTGTTTGTATTGTGTGTATCCCTCTCTATCTCTCTTATCTTACCCCAAAACTCTTGGATCCAATAGAGGATGAATGGAGATGAACTCACATTTCTGGGACCGATAAGTCAATTGGAGAAGGACCGATGGATTCTGAACATGGAAGATCACATGAAGAATAACACTATTGCCGGAAAGGAAATGACCCAGCATGCTCTTCATTTCTTTGAAAGAGGTGCTTCTACTTGGTGGAGGATGTACCAAACCATCAAAGGATGGCAAGGAGTAACCACTTGGAAAGAATTAAGTTGACTCTGCAAAGGTCTCGTCTTGTGTCCCAGAAATTGAAGTCTTATGGAAAGAATATGAAGAAACCTTGTGCATGCAAGCACTATGGAGAAATAGGACACAACTATAAAGAACACAAGGATGAATGCCCTCATTGTGAAGAAAGTCACTCCGCTGAAGAATTCCCAACTAGGAAGATTACTTGTTTCTTGTGTGAAGGGACTACCCACTACCCTCTCAATGTCACATTTACCCCATGGTACAAAGAACCATCCAGCGAAAGAAAGAAGCAATGAAAGGAGCCCTCATGGAAATTTTAGAACAACCTGTGATTTAGAAAGATGTCGAGGACACACCCAAAGAAGACCCAATTAAACCCTACACCAAGTCATGCTATTCATGTGGAGAAGAAGGACACATCTCCCAAAATTGTCTGGGGATCTGGTAGAATTCCCGACAGAGGAAGTAGAGTATGGCCCACAGAAAATAGAAGCCCTGATTGGCATGGAAAAATCCAGAAAGAGAAATAGATTGGATTCCATGAAGGACCTGAGTCATATCACCTGTTTCAGGTGCAAGGAGTCAGGGCACTACCTCAGGAGTTGCCCAAAAAGTAAGCCGAGGACCCAAGGAGGCTTTGAAATCACAAGGAAACTTCGAGACTTGTCAGAAGTAATATGTTTCTGTTGTAATGAAGTAGGGCACTTTGCCAGAGATTGTCCCAATGAGGATATCCGTGTTAAATAGTTTAGTCTGTGAGAAATATAGTAGTAGTAGTGGAAACATTTCTTTTATATTGAGGTGTTGAGGCATGTGATGGAAATGCATGAGATTGTAATAAGAATCAATAAAATATCATCGTTGGTACTGATTTGGATTTTTGAGTAGTTACTCTATGAATAAAGATTTTGACCATTTTCAACGATATGAGAAATATGGTCTATGGAAGATTTGTGCATTTTAAGGGTGGTAGTACCCTGTGAGGACACTTGACCTCTGGAAAGGATTATGATATTCCACGGAGTGGACTTCGGACAAAGTAAGTACGAGTTCTATCTCGAAATGTGGGATACCTCAAGAATATGGAGGGACGAAGCACTATTGGATATAAAGGAGGTATAATGTTGGTAATATGGAGCAATTGTAACTCCATGATGAGTCTGATTAATCACGCCTCAGTTTGGTACCAATAGAAGGAAGGGAGACAGTATAATTGGATGGAATTAAGAATGCCAGGAAGCTGGATGTTGGAATAACGAGCAGTTGCCCCCGATGATGAGTTCAAGGTTTACAAGTGATGAGATGGGCCATAACCCACAGGCCCCAAGACCTGCCAAGAAGCAAGCACACTCTTGCTGAAGGAAAAACCCTGGAATAAGTTATGACTTTATCAACAGATGATCTTATAGGAGTTTACGCAAAACCTAAGAGTTGTGAAGGAACGATAGATGTTTGTTTGTCTTGCAGAATCAATGGATTATCTGAACCCAGTTCGTGGACAAGCGAAATTCTACAAAGCTGGTGAGGATGACCGAGTGTTAGAATGCGAGATTCACTAAACCATGTACAAGGTAATGATTTGGGTGCGGGATGGATTGATCACCATACCGACTTACTCTTATTATTCGCCTTGCTATATGGGATGGTAAATCTGAGTGACTTACCAATAGTAGAGCGATGACCATCAAAACATTGATTAAGCCTTAGAACGGTATGCCAATTTTTTCCCTTGTACAAGGCAGTTGTTGCCAATCGTAGGATATACGGTGAGGGTCAAGCTCAGACCCATTTCCTGCAGGAGAAACCATAAAATCGTTGACCACCGTGAGATATCGATAGTTGTTTAGTATTGGTGCCAGACCCGTGAGCTCAGAAGACCCAGTCACAGAAGAACCTTATCAAGATGAAAGGACAGAAGAATTGCGGTAAAGGTTATGCCACTACCGGAAGAGCCTAGAGAAGGAATTTTCCTGATAATCTGAGAAGATGGACGCTGTCAACGATAAGGATGGAGTATATGAGTTTTGATGGAACCGTAACCATGCTTCTAAGGGTGGTAGCACCCGACCCCCTGTGACAATCAATGGATTTTTGAGAAGACCCCAAATCCAACCTATTTCTTTCTAGCTTCTCTGAATCTCGAGGACGAGATTCATTTTAGGGTGGTAGGTTTGTAACATCTCAAAATTCTAAATTTTGGAATGTTATATTAAATAATAGTTTTGATTGTTTGTTTGATTGTGGTGTGGTTGCTTGAGTGAAACTGAGTTAAATTTGAAAACTTTTTGAAAGTTAAATGAGAGGGAATAAAAGGACTTCCCCAAACTTTCATCTTGCATTTTTGATCTCCATGAATTCAAATTCATTTCATCACAAAACCCTACAGAGAAGATGACATGACTTCTTCCATTTAAATAAATGAAAAGGGTTTTGAAAAGAATTGAATTCCATTTGGAACTATTTCAAATTCACAACCTTTAAGCAACTCAATGATTTTCATGAGAGAAGATAAAATGACTTCTTCAAACCATATGAAATATGAGTTGGGAGTTTCAAAGAATCAAATTTAAAGCCCCTTTGGAAATTATTTTCAATTTGGAGTTATTTGATTTTTTTAAATTATTATTTTCTCCCAAAAATAAAATATCTAGAAATTAAGGTAAAATGATTCCCTACATTAGAAAATAGGAGAGAAATAAATTTGAAATCGTTTTGGTATTTTTAAAATGATTTTTATGAGGTTTTATTGCAGCAGTAGCACTCTTTGCTTTATTAAAAATTTTGTGGATTTTATTTGACGTTAGAAAAATGTTCATGTAGTAGAGAATAATTTTCTGAAAATTTTGATATATTATATGCCTATAGTATATTTTTGTTTTGTCTGGTTTTATTTTATTTTCTGTTAAATTGTTTTTTTAAAGAAGAAAAAAATATAGTTTCCTCCGCCGAACTGGGCCGGCCCAGCCAACCGGGCCAGGCCAGCCGCAGCCCAGCAGCTCCCCGCGCCCGAACCGGCTACGCCTCCCTCGCCCGCTCGCAACACCGAACGGCCGCTACCGCTCTGTGCCGCCGACAGGTGGGACACACCTGCCGAGTCCATCCTCGACGTCGCGCCAGGAGTCCGTCTTCCCCACGAGTCGCCGGCCGCCGCCATTTCCGACTCGAACTCCGCCCCTGCCTTGCCCCCTCACCCACGCATCTCCCTCGCCTCCTCCTATATATATACCGGAGCCCACCCCCTCTTTTCCCCCTCTTTCCCCTCGCCGAAACCCTCTGCCTGGCCGCAATTCCTCGCCGGAGCAGAACACCACCGCCGCGCCATTGTCGCCTTACAGTGCCACCCCGACCACCTCACCCCTCCTCGATACCACCCGGACATCCCCTCGCTCCGCCCAATCTCCCTGGTGACTCCTCGAAGATCGAGCACCCCTGGAACGCCGGCAATGTCGACCACCGGACGCCGGCTCCGCCTCGACCTTGCCGCTGTTCAACTCTGCTGTCTCCAAGCACGTCGCCGACCACCGTTGAGAACGCCATGCGCTTCTGCACCTTCCAGTGGCCTCGTCCGACGCTGCCGACGAGCGGAGCACCGTCCCAATCGACCACCGAAGCCGAAGCACCTCGCTAGAGTTCAACGCCGCCGCGGTGAGCTTTTCCTTCCTTCGATTTAAATTCAACGGCATAGATTAGATTAGATCGAACAGTTAGGTTTTATTATATCGGTTTGGTTTTTTTGAAAAACTGTTGCATTTTTTATATTATTTAGCGAGCGTTCGCTAGGTTAGCTGAAGTAGTGAACGTGTTCGTCGTGTATGCTTTTAAAGCGGACGTTCGTCTGATAACTTTCTGTCACGTTGCCAGGGACTCAGATGTAATTATCTTTCTTATAGTTTAGCCCCTGGTTTATCTATCAAAACTTCTTACTCACTTATCCAAATCCAACGAAACCAACACCCACTTCTTCGTTATGATCCCCTCTATCCAGTAAAACAACTTAAACATATTTTCGAAAGTTTAAAATTTGAATTCAAACTTCTTTTGTTCATAACTCGAGTTTTATAACTCTGATTTAGTTGATTCTTTTTGATAACTAAAGCTCTTGATCTAAACTTTCTGATAAGACCAAATTCACCCAATTTGGGTATTGTTAGAAATTGTTTTCTGTTGCAAGAGTTATTTGCATGTTTTCGAAGTTTTCCGAGATCTTTTCTATGATTCTTTTGCATGAGTGCTTATGTATGCAATTGCTTGCTTATGATAGATTGACCGGAGTGTGACGAGTAGAACTATCAGGAGTTATGAGTGCGAATCATCTTCATCAACAGTACAAGGAAATTTCACACTTTGATCATACATCTTTATTACCCAGTTTTTATGCATTAGTCTTAACCCTCAAACATTGCATGAGTAGGATCTGCTTAACATGTGGGTTTTGGGAAGTAGTTGTTGAGGTAGTACCTATTTCCCTTTTCATTCAAACCCTAGGAGTTACTTCCACCTTATGCTTATACTACTATGCTATGCTCGTAGACGTGGTTTGGTTTGAGTGATTCATGACAGTTGTAAGTATTATTATGAACTAAGGGTTTATTTAAGGTGGTTACTTTAACACACATCTGGGTGGATTGTTTGTGGGCACCTGGGGTAATCCAGTGATGTGCAAGGAGATCCTGGGGAATCCGTGTGATCATCCTATGGTCCGCCACCCAGGTTCAAAGGGATCATAAAGTTCTTCATGCTAGAAACTTCCGTGTGCAACCACAAGCCATTATGGGCTCTGGCATAGTTGAGTATGTTGTGTGACCTCTTTCAGTGGTAGGCTAGAAGATGTAGAGCGTGTAGCTGGTACTGTCTACCCAAAGTAAAGACCTAATGCTTCTGAAAGACTGTGTCTCAGTCATCCGTTTCTCAAACACCATGTAGTGCGAGAAATCCAACGGAGGAGATCGAGTCTTGTGGGGAAAAGTGCGCAAACCTCTGCAGAGTGTACAAACTAATCATGATTAGGTGTGTCCCCAGTTATGGTCATCTTGAGTATCTGGTACTTGAATTATTGATTTGATCTCATCACTTTACTTAATTAATTTGTTGGGTTATAATTATTATTTTGGGATTGAGTTGGAGGAACCTTCTTAATAATTTTCAACCAACTTGGTAGTTAAATAAAGATATTCCTTTGTTGTAGGGAAAAATAGCTTTATGCAAAAAATTAAACTTAGAGCCTCCACCAGCCAAATATGCATGTAGTGATAGCCATTATTCAGCATTGCTCTATAGTGCGAATTTGCCAGTACATTCAATGTACTAACCTACATGGCTACACTTTCTCATGTTGCAGGAATCTTACGACGAGTAAGTGATACGTTAGGTTGCAATTTTTACACTCAACTTTGCCATTGGTGTTGATGGGAATCCACAACCTTGTTGTTACTTCCCCTATTTGGATTGAGGTAATAGTATTTACGTTACTTTATACATGTGATTTACCTCTGTTATAAATCCTCGAGTATTGTGTGTCAGCATACCGATCTTGGGATGACACTTAAGCACAGAGACTTGATCTATTCGGGTCGGGTCGCTACAGGTGTCTAGCTTGCATTACTTCTATTTTCTTGAAAATCCTTCTGCTTATTTTACACATCGTAGCTATCAATATGTCACGCCATCCTGTTTTTCTTACATATTCCATCCTCATACGGTTGTCTTACATCAAAGTATTGCTTCTCTAGATCATGCATCAATGAGTTCTGAAGAGCGATTTTATTATTTTGTGTTATGGGTATGCCTTGACATGACAAAGTCAAAAAAGAGCAAGGAACAGAATATAGTAGGGAATGGTGTTACTCGTCGGGTGAAACGGAAACGGATCTGTCCTCGAGATTCTGCTGGTACTTATAGTGCAGTAGAAGGTCCAAGTCCACCGGCTAAATCTAAAAACAAAGTATCACCTACTCCACCAGCTGCAGCATCCGCTTCAACTATACCAGCATCTCAATGAGTTACTCGTTCGTTTGCTCTGGAACTGGCCAGTTCCCAAGCTGCATTCACACCTAACACTACTTCCGAAGCACTGCTGACACAACAAGACTTGGCAAGATCAGATGAACCTCATGAGCATCAACATCAAGACGGTACCTGACCGAGTCAAGTTGAAGTTGCATGCTCCTTTATATGTACTCTCACAGTTTGATGTGCACTAACACTTTCCATATTCGTTGTTGAACTAGCACCACGGCGCAAGCGGAAACAGACACCAGGGATAATGCTTGATAGATTAACAAAATCTAAAGGAATGGAGATCCATTTTGAGGTAGGACACGTGATGCTACAGAGTCAGCCAAGTTAGTATCAGAGGTGGCCATTGCCGTTAGGTGTCATGCACGTATCCTCCCAACGTGGATCCAGTACAGGAATGAGAAAGACAATACCCAGTTTAACACCTTCCTTGACCATTTATCCATAAGTAATGTTACTCATCACAATTTGTAATATTGTCTTTCTTTGTGCCATACTTTCTAGCTTCCTCCTAATAAGACTCACTTTCTTTTTTCAACAGATGAGGTTCCAGTTGGATATGAAAGATGATGCAACTAAACAAGCATGCACTCATGTTTTTCAGTCTGCTCTGCGACAGTATCGATACCACCTTAGAAAATCTCACTTTGAAGGCAAGGCTAATAATGAAATCTCCCAAACATCTCCAGTGGAATATATTACAGATGAAGACTGGCCAGCCCATGTTAAACACTGGTCTGGTCCAAAGTATCAGGTAGGGTATATGTATATGATCAGACCACATATTGAACTTGTATTTATGTATGTGCCTTACAAGTGTATCTTATTCTATGCTAACTGTTTGAAGAACAAGACCAACCATTTGAAAGTGAATTTCCAACAGACAATAGGATCTCGTAGCTATATTGCACACTGCGAGGCTCTTGTAAATAGCTATTACTTCCTTCTTTTTTCTGTGCCATATTATCGTATCTATATTGACTTGTTCCAAATACAGTGGAAAACCCGTGCGGACCAAAAAGAACCTGAACTGAATGCAATGCAAATCTTCAAGGATTGCCACACTAGCAAGATGAAGGGCATGAGCACACCAGTTCATGCCGCTGTTGTAGGTCCTTACTCCTCATGCCTTTGAACTGATTGGTACTGTGATGTGTTCATTTAACTACTTGGTTTGTAGCCAATGTCAGTTACTCTGTTCACTTTTATACATAGTTGTCTTAACGTATCATTTCACCTTACATGGTTTAAAAGAGATGAAGGATATTCTTTTGGGCTTGATCTGTAATCTAGTTGGGTGATGTTCACGTGCACACACAATGATAGAATAGCTTGTTTGTTTGCTCATGATATTAATGATGTCATACTATGTTCATCCTACTTTAAACCATGTCTCTTTATCCTTAGATGTCAACAAATGTGAGGAAATAGACAATACAGTAGGCATGCTACATGGACATATGTTTTGAAAGTGATTTTATTACGTAGTTAGGACTACAATACATGCTAATATATTACTGTAGTTCACCAAAATAAGTTATGTATAAATGTGAAATCTACTTTTTTGTTTTTGTCTCATTAGTAACTTATCTGGTACACTAATCTACAAGTTCAAACTTTCAGCAAGCTATGGAACAAATGATTGAACAGCCACAAGCACCTGAAGGTGACGAGGCTACCATAGGCACAATGTCACCTCTTGTTGTAGTACGTCAGTATCTCTCCACTAACAGTGCAAAAAGCACCTTCCTGCGTAATTCTGGGTTGGTTGTTAAGGTAACCTCGTCCAAATCGCCTACTGAACAAAATCTTTCAGCTAGACAGAGTGGTATATCTGTGCTCCAGACACAAGTCTAATCCCTAATGGACATTGTGTCGGAAACAAAAATAGTGGTTAACAAATGTTGTGAAGATATGAATGGTTTTTAAACCAGACTATCATACATTTGCTTCGTTGTTCAAGAGGAATGGCAGAAAAAGGGGAAGATTGTGCTGCTCCATCAGATTCTACAGCCTGAAAGATAAGCACTCGGGTCAAATGATATGTGATTCTATACATCTGATGGTGCTTTTATCTGCAAGGACTATAAACTTTATGCCAACAGGCCTTTGTTGTATGGTTGGAATTTATTTTCTTGTGATACATCATTTATGATGCTGCCAAAGGCTGCAGTAATTACGACGCTATTTTTGTATAGTGTAGGTTTATCTTAGTAATGTATTCGACCGAAAGCTTCATAGGAGCCCAACATGCCAACATTCGTCGGGCCCATTCCAATTGGGCTAAAAACGATTCTGGGCCGACATTTTCATGTAGCCCACTAAAAATATCTGGGCATAAATCAGCATAAGCTTTCATATTTTTCTGGTAGGCCTGTGCCCATAGTGGGCCTTTAACAGGCCTAAATATAATTTGGGCCCTCAGTAATAAAAGGACGTTTACATGTGTAAATATCTCGAGCCCATAAAAAACATGGGCCTTTAATAGGCTGAAAGTAAGATTGGGCCTTGATTGTGCCAAATAACCCACTGGTCTTAGCAGGCCGAAATGGTGGACCTTTTACAGTGCAGATCGTCCATAGGCCGAAATTCAGATGGGTCGTAAATACGCCAACCTACTACACAGGCCTTTAACATGCCAGAAGTTCGGTCAGGCTTGATTAGTGTCATTTTTTATATGGGCCGTTAGTAGGCCCGATGTGGCATTGGTCCACATATGGACCATGGATTTCGTCTAACGTTAATAGGCTAGAAGTCACAACAGGCTGAAAGTGGCCCAAATCTGCAGTGGGCCTCTAACAGGCTGAATGTCTGACATGGCCGAATATGACCCATATCCTTCACGGTCGTTTATGGGCCGAAATTTTCAATGGCCTATAAATGGGCCCAAATGAAGCAGGACCTTTAATAGGCCGGAAACACACCGGGCTGTAATTCGGCCCAAATTCTTAGCAGGTTGTTAATGGGCCAGAAGTGACCATGGGCTGTCGTCGGTGTCAAAACCGGCGGATCTCGGGTAGGGGGTCCCTAACTGTGCGTCTAAGGTCGATGGTAACAGGAGACAGGGGACACAATGTTTACCCAGGTTCGGGCCCTCTCTATGGAGGTAATACCCTACTTCCTGCTTGATTGATCTTGATTAATATGAGTATTACAAGAGTTGATCTACCACGAGATCGTAGTGGCTAAACCATAAAAGTCTAGCATGTCTGACTATGATTATGAGGATATATATCTACGGACCTAGCCCTCTGGTCTATATAGACACCGGAGGGATCTAGGGTTACATAAGGTCGGTTACAGAGAAAGGAATCTTCACATTTGGACACCAAGGAGAGTCCCATCCGGACACGGGTAGCATCTTCGGTCTTTATATCTTCACAGCTCATCGGTCCGGCCCATGTCCAATAGGTCGGACGCCTGAGGACCCCTTAGTCTAGGACTCCCCAGTAGCCCCTGAACCAGGCTTCAATGACGAGGTGTCCGGCGCATAGATTGTCTTCGACATTGCAAGGCGGGTTCCCCTTTCCAAATACTCCAAGATAGTCTTCGAACGTGTCCGGATCTTCAACACAAGTACCACGCACAACCGCAGAGAGTATAATATATCACCAGTCCAATCCACCGACAGCTTTTTGTAATGTGACATCATGTTTCCCCGGTCATTATTTTGAACTGTTTCTTGTCCCGTCGTTCCACATTTCAAGGCGCGGTTTTTATTGGCACGTCTTGTTGAAACAGAGATCGTGTCCCCTTATTGCGGGATTCTCATCAATACGGGTGTGGATAACCCAACCGTTCCATTGTAATGATCCCTTCGGAATAGACAGGTTTTCAGGCTTAGGAGGAGGCGTTCGATATCCGTTGCCTTTATAAAGGGGACAAGGGCCGTCTTATTTTACACCAACCCTTTCCTCAGCCCTTCCAAATTTGAGTTCTAGCACCCAAGGTTCGACTTCATTGCTTCAAGCTGCCCAATCATGTCTGAACCAAGCCCACGGGGCCGCAGGGTGGCTTCCTCTGTTACAGAGGAGGACATTGTGAAGCTTCGTGCGGCCAGATACCTGACCGCGGAGATCCCCCATAGGCTTCCTGCTCAAGGACAGGTTATTCCTACTCCCAGATCTGGCGTGAGGGTCGTATTCATCTCCCACTTCCTGCGAGGTCTAGGATTCATTCTTCATCCCTTCGTCCGGGGGCTCATGTTTTACTATGGACTAGATTTTCATGATCTAGCCCCAGATTCTTTCATTCACATCTCGACGTTCATTATCACGTGCAAGGCCTTTCTCTGTATTCCCCCACACTTCGGCTTATGGCTCAAGACCTTTAGTGTGAAGCCGAAGGTAGTCGATGAGGAACAAGAGGAGTGCAGAGGCGCTACAGTGAGCAAGCTTACCAATGCTCCCTAGCCAAAAGGCTCTTCCACCGGAACTCCCAACCTATGGCAGCGGGAGTGGTTTTACATCACTGAACCCCACAGTATGAAGTGGGCGGCTATACCTACGTTTCAATCTGGCTCTCCATTACAGCTTGCATCATGGATTAATAAGTGGCTGGACTGGGGATCAATTGACGAAGTGCAGACTCTACAGAGCCGCATCCAGAGCCTCCTTGAGACGGGCGTCGTTCTTATAAACGTGGTTCAAGCAATGCTTGTCCACAAGGTTCTGTCGTGCCAGCGATGGACACTCCGTATGTTGGATTTTAATCTGGAAGGACCACGGACCCTCCAAGACTTCTTCGGCACTATGCACAAAGGAATGTGGAAGTTGTTTTTTGAGAAATGAAAACAGTGGTCGGACACCACCGAGGACATCGGCCTCGACCACAACCATCCAGATACCTCGGTAAGCGCTCAACTCCCGAACAATTTCTAGCTATGCATGTCGTAGTGCGATACTGATCACACTATATTTTTCTAGGGTTGGATAAAGAACACAGAGCGAGTTAGGTGTTCGGCCCCCCTTCCCGAAGACTCAGCGGATCCCGTATTAACAAGGATGCTGGCCCCGGCACCATACCAGATGTCTGTGAACGAGGACAAGCCGGAGAGCGGGAGGACCGAAGGTGGCCTCCATCCTAAAGGAATATTAGACGCTGTGTCCGGGGAGATCAAAATCCCATCGCATGGAGAAAAAGGTAAAGGAGAAGCTAACATCCCTTCTCCTCATGGTAAGAAAAGGGCCGCCTCCGAAGGTCAGGAGGAAAAGGCTCCTAAGCGAGGCAAAATGCCCCTGTCGGGCGGCTTGGGCTTGGAGGACGACGTCATTGCGCAGTCTCACAGCAAGGACAATCCTTTGGCCAAATTGTAAGTGAACGAGGGTGTTTTAAACATATCTCGTTCCTCGCCTGTGACCAAGGTAACATCTAGAATATATGTTTTTGCAGCTCGGCACACAGTCCTCTTCAACAATCTTTTTCCTCAGGGGATCTCCTTCCGGAGATGATGGAAAGCGAGATGGCTCCACCAGTCTCCTCGCCCAATAGGGCGGACGACTTTGAGGTGTCATCCTGGAGGGTCTCTCCTAATCAACAAGTGGTGCAGGGGGTGATGATGACACAACCTGAAGGTGATACTTCGGTAGCTCAGCGCCCGGGGGCCAACAATAAAGGCCCCAGGCTGTCCGCCTTACAGACGGAGAGAACTCCAGGGACGGATAAACAGATCCCTTCGAAGGGAGGCCGTACTGCTACAATAGCTTTCGGAGATCCAGAAGCGCCGGATATATTGACGAACATGCTGCGATAGGCGTCCTTCTCAGAGGACCATCATACCTTGATGAGTACAATGGCTGAAAAGGTTCTGTCCATGAAAACGGATTGAATGAGGCCTTTATGAGCCTGCTAAGAGGCTTCGAGGTTTGTACTGTAATGTTTTCAATTGTGTTTTATTCACAAAATGCTCCTATGTATAGATAGTAGCCCCTGAGACTCTGATTGGCTTCCCAAGGGAGGCGATCAGAGGATCAAAAAGATATGCCCAAGAAATAATCTGACTAATTGGAACACATGCTGTTACCTCCCTGGCTACTGCCCGAACCACAAAGGTTGCAGATCTGCAGCGGAAGATTGATGCGGTGGATGACAACATCACCCTTATCAATAGGCGGCTTGACGAGGCGCAAGGTATGTTTTTGGGGCAGTCAGCTTATGTATGTATGATAACATGAGCATGAAGCTAGAATTGTATACTGAGACACGCATAACTGCAGATGGTGCTGCTGCGGTGGAGGTTCTTCGGGCTGAACTTACCCTTGCCAAGGAGCAAGCCCGGATGAGTAATTTGGCTGCCAATAAGGCAGCTGATGAGTTGAAAACCGAACAGTTTGCTCGGCGCCAGTGTGAGGAGAGAATTTCTATCATGGCGCACGAGCTTGAGAAAACCACTGTCCAGTGCGAATTCCTTGAGAGGGATAACAAAGCCAAAGCGGCCGATCTCGACAAGGCCTTACAAGAGGCGAGAGAAGCATGGTCTGAGTCTAGAGCAGCTCGGGAAGATATCGGACAAGCTGGGGATATAGTGGCTGGTAAGCCCTTCTTACTACAGACTAAATTTGGTGATCCGAAGTATTCCCCGCTTAATCAAATGTGGAGTTCTCCAGACGCATTCTTGGACCTGCCGAAGAGCGCCTTCGATGCGGCGCAATTTTACCAAGTGCAGGAAGGGTGTGCAACGGAGAAACTTTTTTGGTCACAATTTGGCGTTCCAAAGCGTCCGTTGTTACAGAACAAGCAAATGGCCCAGTGGGCCGAGCTCCACAGGATATCCGGTTCTGTCATGAAGGACACCATAGTCTGGCTGTGGCCTACTAAGCCAATTCCGAATAGTTATTTCGGTTTGGTGCGGCGACTTGTTGATGCAGTGTCGTGTATCGACATTGTTAAGTGTTCAATGTGCATTGAATGTGCACGGATGGCCTTTCCCTGCGTCAAGACATACTGGGCGAAGATGAAGGCCACCGACGTTGCGGCAAAGAGTCCACCCAAGGGCAAGGACCATCACGCACCAGAGCATTATTTCGAGGACGTCTTAGAGGGTGCCTGCTTGATTGAGGGTCAGTGCTCGAGATGCATGATATTTGAATGAGATGTGTTGAAATTGTAAAAGACAATATTGTGATAATATTATGATTTTTTCTTAAAGGCTTTGATTCCTCCTGTGAGGCCGTATTTGTATAATCTGAAACTTTTCTAGTCGTCGGCTTCAGCCCCCTTGTAGAAAATATGGGGGTGTTTGGAAAAGCACTTGATCATTCTTAACCCAACGTCTTGGTCCATGACGGAGGTGTCAATGCGGTGAACTAGGCAATCGGACTATAGGGCGTTAACACTTTCACATAGCCATAGGAGTTTTATGGTGGGTCTACGATATAGATCCTGGTATGTACGCGGTTTCTCCAATATGGAGTGTTACATGTATGACCTGAAGAAAGGTCCTTCGTGTAATACGGAGGGAATCAAGAAAGATTCCGGCAAGTCATCGAGTGGTTGACCAACTCTCACCGCATCATGACAGTCAGTTTTCGACTTTCTCTACTGAGGTGTTTGACCGAATGAACCACAAACACAATCGCAGTAGTTCTCCCTTTACTACCATAGCCGATAGAGCGGAACGTAAGGTAGTAAGCATAGGAGTCGGGCAACCCAACTATTGACCCAAGACATGATTCAGAGCTGATGCATATAAGGCCAAACTCGCGACGCCGAAGTATGCTATGAAGCTATTCAGACTTGTTGGCGACTCTTTTTGTTCCCATCTCGAGCCCCTGCAAGTTATGTCGGGGTGCATGTGTGGACTGACCAGAGGAGCAAAATTCGGTTCTTTAGAGGAAAGTGAATACTGGATACGGATTTTGTTCACTGGAACCTAAGTGATCTGCCAATCGCAGTTTTGCATATAATAACGCCACAACCCCAGCTATTTGACATGCCAGGGGTCGATGGATGAGCAAGAAGGCACTTTACATGCTCACAAAATAGAGAGTGTGGTCTACAAAAAGTTGTTTTGGACCTCCCGTCGCACATCTGCGCCGCCTTTCCTCGATGAAGGGGCTCCTTAAAAGGAGTAGGCTTTGGGTGAATGTACAAACCTGGACTCGATGAGAGTCGGTGAGATAACCAACCTGTGAGTCACCTGTGGTAAAGGATAATGAAAAAGAAAGAGTAGTTAGAAAAAAAAGAAGGAGGTTATGGGAGTACTTGTAAGCCTGTTCGTATTGTGCTTCCGCGGATGCCCATGGTATTTGAAGTGCATAGTAATGTATGCGCGGTACAGATTTCGCAGGTGTATGAGGCGGGTGGCGAAAGCCGAACTGCTAGTCCCACTCCAAAATTAGTCGGTCCTGCTGAATGGAGACCGGCAACTTAATGGCCGACAAGGCATGCGGTTTAATAAGACCTCTTTGTACTTCAGCTGAAGTAACCGTAGTATGATCTTCAGTTTGGAGGGAGTGCTTCTCATGCTCCCCTTTAGAGGTGTGTGTCACGTATACCATGTTCACTATTTTTACTTAGGGGGAAATTGCTTCTAACCCCTGGTATTTGGTTGGTGAGTCTCTTCGTCATCGCAATCACCGGGCGGCCTCTTCCCCTTGTGTTCGGCGTTGACCTTGCCGGCCTGCTTGAAGACCCAACAGCTTCTGTTTGTGTGATTAGATGGTTTATCGGGGTTGCCATGAATCTGGCGGGGCCGATCCAATATCTTGTCTAAATTGGATGGTCCATCTCTGTTTGCCTTGAATAGCTTTTTCTGTTGACCGGGTTTGGGGCCGCTGAATCCGGTGTTGACCGCTATGTCGCGCGTTCTTTCATTATCATTGCGACATTTTTGTTTGCTGCATAGTATTTTGCCATTGCCGTCTCAGACTTCGAAAGTGCCCGGATCACTGGCGTTGTTGCTTCTATGAGCAAGCCAGCTGTCTTCTCCTATGCAAAAGCGAGTTACCAGAGCAGTAAGGGTTGACATGGATTTTGGTTTTTCTTGACCGATGTGGCGGGGGAGCCACTTGTCCCGGACGCTGTGTGTTTGAAGGCCGCTAGGGCTTCCGCGTCCGAAAAGTTGACGATTTGGTTCTTTTTAACTAAGAACCTAATCCAGAGCTTCCTGGCTGAATCTCCAGGCTGCTGGACGATGTGACTTAATTCATCGGCATCTGGTGGCCGGACATATGTACCTTGAAAGTTTTTGCGAAAGGAGTCTTCCAGATCCTCCCAACTACCAATAGAATTTTCGGGCAGACTGTTTAACCAGTGCCGAGCTGGTCCTTTGACTTTTAGTGGGAGGTATTTGATGACATGAAGGTCATCTCCGCGGGCCATCTGGATATGGAGAAGGAAATCCTCGATCCATACCGCGGGATCGGGTGTTCCATCATATGATTTGATATTCACGGGTTTAAACCCTTCTGGGAATTCGTGTTTCATTACTTCGTCTGTGAAGCAAAGAGGGTGTGCGGCGCCTCTATGTTGGGCCACATTGCGACGTAGCTCCAGTGGAGTCCGTCTGCGATTTTCGGCCCGGGTGTGACTAGGCTTGTCTCGTCCGAATAGATAGTCGTCGTCACATGTCGGGGCACGTCCTCGCGGTCCATAGATCGATCTGGCATGTCCTACTCTATTGTCCAGGTCTTGCCGAAGGTCATATATGTGACCACGAGCTGTGTTGTCTCTGCCTTTACGGTGAGGGTGGGGCGGGCTGGTGTTCGGCTTGAGTTGCCGCTTTGTCCCGACCGTGTGGTGGTCGGTTAGCCGCATTGTGCGATGATGGCATGGGCTCCAGTGCCTCATCATCGAACTGAGGCAGCAATTTGCGCTTCGGGTAAATTTTGACTGGGCGCTTGAGGCTGTATTCTTCGGCTGCTAGGACATCAGTCCATCTATCGTTGAGTAGATCTTGGTCATCTTGAAGCTGATGTTGCTTCTTTTTCAGGCTCCTTGCAGTGGCTATTAGCCGGCGCCTAAAGTGCTCCTGCTCCTGAGGTTCCTCGGGAACGATAAAATTGTCGCTGCCGAGGCTCACCTCATCCTCGGAGAGTGGAAGATAATTACTGTCCTCTGAGTCATCGTTTATGGCCTATTCGTCAGGGCTAAGTTTTCTGTTTTCCCGATCGTCCTGTTCGGCAGTTCGTTCGTCGGGATCTTCTCTGTCTTCGGCGCCGTCTGGAGTGTTGTCGTCTCCCATGCCGGTGTTGCTGTCTCTGCTGTGGCATGACTTAGAGTGGCACCGCTGACGCCGGCGCTTTGGTTTTATATCAAGGTTTATCCTCAACCGAATCTTCCTTGTCATCGCCACTATTCTCTTTTGGTGCATCCACCATGTATACGTCATACGAGGACGTGGCCGTCCAGCGTCCGGTAAAAGGCGGGTTTTGGGCCTCTTCTTCTCCGGCATCGTCGTCCATACCATCCATACCGTCGATGTCGTCGGAGCCATAATCGAGCGTGCCGGTTAAGTCTTCGACAGTGGCTATGAAGTGGGTGGTGGGTGGTGGGTGGGAAGCAAAATTCTCCGTCATCAGCCTCCAGTTCGAACCGGATATAATTCGGCTGTGAGCCTCCCGCTAATGATAGTGCTCTTAACGAGTTTAACATGTCGCCCAAAGGCGAGTGCTAGAAGATGTCCGCGGAGCTGAATTCAACGATCATGACTGATCAAGCTCGACGTATGCGGACGAACAAGGTTCGTAACCTGTAGCCGGAGATGTCGGTGTCAAAACCGGCGGATCTCGGGTAGGGGGTCCCGAACTGTGCGTCTAGGCGGATGGTAACAGGAGACAAGGAACACAATGTTTTACCCAGGTTCGGGCCCTCTTGATGGAGGTAAAACCCTACGTCATGCTCGATTAATATTGATGATATGGGTAGTACAAGAGTAGATCTACCACGAGATCAAGGAGGCTAAACCCTAGAAGCTAGCCTATGGTATGATTGTTGTATGATGAAGTTGTCCTACGGACTAAAACCCTCTGGTTTATATAGACACCGGAGAGGGTTCGGGTTACACAAAGTCGGTTACAATGGTAGGAGATCTTGAATATCCGCATCGCCAAGCTTGCCTTCCACGCCAAGGAAAGTCCCATCCGGACATGGGACGAAGTCTTCAATCTTGTATCTTCATAGTCCTGGAGTCCGGCTGAAGGTATAGTCCGGCTACTCGAACACCCCCTAAACCAGGACTCCCTCAGTAGCCCCCGAACCAGGCTTCAATGACGATGAGTCCGGCGCGCAGATTGTCTTCGGCATTGCAAGGCGGGTTCTTCTCCAAATTCCGTGTACCTACTAAATAATGTCCGATTTTCATAATGTAGCGCACCTTGGCTTCCACGCCCAATAATGGCCATCTTCCACGTATCAAACGAATGCGAAAAGTCGGGGTATTTTTACATTCACACCCCTAGCTGCATAAACGAGCCGCCTATTTAATGGGATGGGGATTCAGATCCAAACCACACCTTCTCCTCTCCGCGAGTAATCATCAGAGAGCCTCCAGCAAAGGTCCATTCCAACATGGCAGACGTCGCAGCTCTTCCTCTCGCCCTTCCAATCCTAAACCTGGAGACTGGGAGAGGTGCTCCATCCCGCACAGCGAGCTAGTGTCGCTTCAGGCCAAGGGATTTCTCCCTCAGGCCTATATGGTCCCAGTCCGAGCCGGACTCGCCACCTATAATGGCGGAGAGCAAGCGGAGAGCACCCCCAATCCCTCCAAAGGAGAGCGGGTGTGCCTCGTCCCTTATCTCGTAAGAGGACTTGGATTTCCAATTCATCCATTTCTCTGCGGGCTTCTGGAGTTCTACGGCCTCCAGCTGCACAATCTCACGCCCGGCTCTATATTGCATATCGCGGGCTTCGTAGCCCTTTGCGAGCTATTCCTGGGTGTTGAGGCTCATTTCACGCTGTGGAAGAGGTTATTCTGCCTGGTGCCCCGCTCTCAAGAGGGTTCTATATATCAAGTGGGCGGAGCCGAAGTGTGGCGTATCGCCGGGACCGGATATCTATCCGTAACCCCGAAGAAGGCGTCCGAGGACTGGCCTTCGGAATGGTTTTATATAGATGATGTCCCGCTGCCGGATCCTATGCGGGTCGGTCTCCCCGAATTCAACAATGCTCCCTTAAAGAAACGCCTGAGCTGGCGTCCGCAGAGCTCTTAGAGAGAAGGCGACAGGGACGTCCTTCACCTGATGGGTCGGATAAGACTATTGGCTCATTCCGGACTAACCATGATTGGAGTCATGGCCGCATGCATTATGCGGGGGGTGCAGCCACTTCAATATAGAGGCCACCCCATGTGGGATTTTAACGGGGAGGATGACGCCACCCGTTACGGTCGTAAGGGGCCAGCCTCAGATGCCGCTCTAGTAAAGATCTTATCCTCTTTGTACAAGGGATAAGAGGAGGAATTCCTCCGCGTCAACCCGCAGGGCGGATTTACTATGTACAACCCTCCGAGTTGGGTAAGTGGACAGTTGTGCTTGCCCATCCGTTTTATATTCCCATGATTAAATATGTAGTCTAATGATTTCAACGCAGGAACTGCGTCAGGAAGTAAAGGATATAAATAGCCGTCCCCCACAGCCCGAGGATCCAGGACGGTCCCTCGATCCGGACTCCGAAGAGGATCCAGACATATCGGTGGAGCTGATTGACGGGCTGTTTCATCAGCTAAGCAAGGACGATACCTTGGTGGCCATTACGACTGATTACCCAGGGTTAATCCCGGCCTCCCAGGTAACAGAGAGCGGAGTCTCATCCCCTTGAGAAGGAATCCATTCTCACACATTTCAGTTTTCCTGACAACGACCGTGTTTTGCAGGGGAGGTTTCCGAGGCGGGAGGCCGAACCTGCGGCGGCTAGCCAACGAGGGGCCGCAGGGCCCCGTGGGGTAAAAAGGAATGTAGTCCGGACTGAGACGCCGCCGCAAAGGTATAGCGCACCCTCTTTTTCCCTGGTGCTATTCCTTCAGGGCATATTAACGTTCATGCTATCTTCAGGACAAAGAGACCTCGCCGGACTACATCCGGAGAGGTTGCCAATCGCGCCTCCACCAGCCAGGCTCCAACGCCTGGCCCGGAAGTGGAAGCGAACACAAGGCGCGCATCGGACGCTCCTCCGATAGAGGATACGGACAGGCTGTCTGCCACCAATTCCGAGGTGGAGAGTGCCATGAACCACAGGCGTCGCCAGAAAGTTCTTCGCGACGCTTGTTTCTCCCAAGAGGCATTAGATGCCTTCAATTCGGGAGATGCGTACCTCCGTGCCGCTCAAAATGGTTTAGCCAGAGCCACAGAGCAATATGTAAAAGACATACGGGTAAGAAAATTTTGGTAAATATATATATACCAGTAGCCCCCGAGACTTGAAACAGTTAGAGTAACTGATTTAAGGATCATTTGTTATGCAGATTCTTACAGAGAAGAATACCGTACTGTCCCAGGAGCTGGAAGAGTGCAAAGCCCAACTGGAGGCTGCACTAGCCGCGGCAGGGGAGCGCAAAGAGACCCCCTCTTGTAAGATACACTTTGAAAGATTAGTATCTTGCGAAGTGCGGCGTGGGTGTAAATCTGACAAATCATATTGCAGATGGCGCCGGACTGGATCCGGAGAGGCAACAACTCTTACACCGGATAAAGGCCGGTGAGACTATGCTGACAAGGGTGAGGCGGGAGAAGAATGATCTTTAGGATGCCAACACCAAGCTAGACGTTGAACTTAAAGATGTTCGTGGCCAGCTGTCGGACTCCACTAAGGAGAATCAGCGGCTTTGACGCGGCATATTTAGTAAGTGCTTAAGCGAATCTTTGAAAGAAAAGAGTTCAGCGAGGAAGTCGACTAACAGAGTAATGTCTGTAGGTATGCTAACAGGTCGTCCTGCAGAGGAGATGCCCGGTTCTACGGTTGACCTTCTTCCCGAGCTCTCGCAACTGCACGAGCGAGTTCAGCAGGCGATGTGAGGCGTTGCCCAAGCCTTATGGCCTTCCCACTCCATGCCCGAGGGCCTTGGAGAGCTTTCGGAGAAGCTTAAGGGAGCTCGGCGGCGCTTCTGGTTGTGGAAGATATCGGCCTGCCGACAAGGCGCTAGGGAGGCCTGGGCCATGGTGAAGACGCGGTACACGAAGTCTGACCCAAACCACATGGCCGAGGTCGGACCTGTGGGGCCTAACGGGAAGGAGATCCATGTAAGCTTAGTGTATGGCCAAGTAGAATTGGCCGCAAAGTATTCCCAGCAAGACTGTAAGTTAGACAGCCTGTTAGATGGTACTGAAGAGGAATACAATCAGTCAGAGTGACTATGTAATTTTTAATTGACATGTGTAATGCCTTCTAGCCGGATTGTAGATTGTTTGTCGTTGCCGACCTTTTCGCTTCAACCTCAGGACCTGATGGTCCGGAGTGTGTCCGAATACCCTACCGGTTATGTAAGAACCGGGGTATGCATGGAGACCAGGTGTAGGGGTCATTAGTGCTTTATCAGAAAAGTGCCCAACTAGTTATGTTATATTACATGGTTAGTAAGAAACATCTTCCAGAGAGAATAGTTCCGTTAGGGGTTCCTTTCTCTGGGAGGCATGCCCTAAAGTGCATGTCCGGACTGCAAACGCAGGAAAATCATCTGGGGGCATATATATAAATAAGTAAAAAAGGTCATCTTTTAGTTCACCGACCGAATATTCCCTTAAGAACGCTAGCTTTCGGCTTCACCCAGTCTGAGGTACACATCCGGCTGATCCGGCAGTAACAATCGTAGAGGTGCTCCCTTTACCACCTAGCCAAACAATCGGGAACGTAGGGGTAAGCACAGGAGCCAGGCAACCCAGCTTGGCCAAAACTTAAGTCATATCGATGCATATAATGGTGAAGAAAAGGTACATGCGGAAGTTTGACACATGTGGTGGGCGTGAAGCCCGAGTAAATAAGCTTCTGTTAAAGAAGCCCCCAGGTTTAATGAGCGCAAGTAGCACATCACTTGAGGAGCCTTTAAGGGTTGTAAAAGAAAAGAGGGGAAGGAGAGAAATGTAAGACAGAAAATGTAAAAAATGGACAGAGGAAGGAGACAAACACAGAGTCCGGCGCTAGGCATAGAATCTTCGGAGACGGGCTGCGTTCCATGGGTTTGGCTCGAGTCAGTTATCCAACGCATCTCGCAGGCGGTATGCTCCACCAGTCAGGACTTGGTCTATTATGAAGGGACCTTCCCACTTGGGCTTCAGCTTGTCCTTTTTCTTGTCCGGCAGGCATAGAACTAATTCGCCAACTTGTAGTTTTTGGCCCGCACTTCTCTGCTTTGATATCTTCGAGCCTGCTATTGATAGAATGCGGAACGGGCTTTTGCCACGTCGCGCTCCTCCTCTAAGGCGTCCAAACTGTCCTGCCGGTCGAGCTCGGCTTCCCTTTCTTCGTACATGTGCACTCGAGGTGAGTCATGAATTATGTCGCAGGGCAAGACTTCCTTTGCACCGTACACCATAAAAAATGGTGTGTATCCGGTGGTGCGATTCGGCGTGGTCCGCAGCCCCCAGAGTACAGAGTCGAGCTCCTCTACACAGTGCGTGTTAGATTCCTTGAGGGACCGCACTAATCTGGGTTTGATGCCGCTCATGATGAGACCATTTGCACATTCGACCTGACCGTTAGTTTGTGGGTGATAGACGGAAGCGTAATCGAGCTTGATGCCCATGTTTTTGCACCAGAGTTTTACCTCATCGGCCGTAAAGTTCGTGTCGTTATCCATGATGATGCTGTGGGGGACGCCATAACGGTGTACAACCCCGGATATAAAGTCTATCACATGTTCGGATTCGGCCGTCTTAACAGGCTTGGCTTCTATCCATTTGGTGAACTTATCCACCATGACCAGTAAGTATTTTTTCTTGTGGGTTCCGCCTTTAAGGGGTCCCACCATGTCAAGCCCCCAGACCGCGAAAGGCCAAGTGATGGGGATAGTTTGGAGGGCGGTGGGTGGCATATGGCTTTGGTTTGCAAAAAGCTGGCAACCGACGCATTTTTGGACCAAGTCCTGAGCGTCCGCCCGGGCCGTTGGCCAATAAAAGCATGTACGGAAAGCCTTGCTTACAAGGGACCGGGCTGCGGCATGATGGACACCGAGTCCGGCATGAATTTCAGCCAGCAGGTTCCGCCCTTCCTCTTCGGAGATGCACCTTTGAAGGACTCCAGTAGTGCTTTTCTTATAAAGTTCTCCCTCATGGACTTTATAGGCTCTAGATTGCCGCACTATACAGCGTGCCTCGTTTTGGTCCTCTAGGAGTTCCTGCCTAGTAAGGTAGGCTAGGAATGGTTCTGTCCACGGGGCGATAACGGCCATTAGTACGTGGGCTGAGGTTGTGATTTCATTGGCAGAGCCTCCGATTATGTCAGATTGTTCGGCGTCGGACAGTGCGGTTGGGTCCGGGCTAATATTGCCATGTTCCCCTTCCCATACTACGGATGGCTTGAGCAGCCTTTCCAGGAAGATGTTGGGGGGGACCACATCACGTTTTGCGCCGATGCGTGCCAGGACATCTGCCGCCTAATTGTTTTCTCGGGCTATATGGTGAAATTCGAGCCCCTCAAACCGAGCTGACATTTTGAGGACGGCGTTGCGGTAAGCTGCCATTTTTGGATCCTTGGCATCGAAGTCTCCATTTATTTGGGATATCGTGAGGTTTGAATCCCCGCACACCTCTAGGTGTTGAATGCCCATGGATACTGCCATCCGGAGACCATGTAAAAGGGCCTCATATTCGGCTGCATTGTTGGAGTCCGTGTACATAATCTGGACTACATATTGAACTGTGTCTCCTGTGGGGGACGTCAAAACGACGCCGGCCCCTAGTCCGGACAACATTTTGGAACCGTCGAAGTGCATGATCCAGTTTGAATATGTGCCGTACTCTTTAGGGAGTTCGGCCTCCGTCCATTCCGCGACGAAGTCGGCCAAAACTTGCGACTTGATAGCTCGCCGTGGCCTATAAGTTATGTCGAACGGGAGGAGCTCGATGGCCCATTTTGCAATCCGTCCCGTTGAGTCACGGCTGTTTATAATATCGTTGAGTGGTACTTCCGATGCTACTGTGATTGAACACTCTTGAAAGTAGTGTCATAGCTTTCGGGATGCCATGAATACCGCATGTGCAATCTTTTGATAATGTGGGTACCGTGATTTGCATGGGCTGAGGACAGTGTACACATAGTAAACCGGCTTTTGAAGGGGGAATTTGTGTCCGTCCGTTTCCCGCTCGACGACGAGTACTGCGCTGACAACTTGATGGGTTGCTGCAATGTACAATAACATTGGTTCACCGATGTTTGGCGCGGCCAGGACATGGTTTGTTGCCGCTTAGAGCCGCCACGCATCTGGTTAATTTTTGTATTTGTTTGAGGTCCTTTGGGATATCCAATTGTGACAAAGCTCGGATCTTGGCTGGATTTGCTTCGATTCCTCAACCGGATACAATGAAGCTCAAGAGCTTTCCGGCTGGAACACCGAAAACGCATTTTTCCGGATTTAGCTTGATGTCATATGCTCGGAGGTTGTCAAATGTAAGCCTCAAGTCGTCTACTAGAGATTCGACATATCTTGTTTTTACGACCACATCATCCACGTATGCCTCTACTGTTTTGCCGATCTGGTTTGCCAGACATGTCTGAATCATGCGCTGATATGTTGCGCCGGCGGTTTTGAGCCCGAAAGGCATTGTGTTGAAGCAGAATGGGCAGTATGGGGTGATGAATGCCGTTGCGGCTTGGTCTAACTCGGCCATCTTGATTTGATGGTAACCGGAGTATGCATCGAGGAAGCACAACGAATCATGTCCTGCAGTGGCGTCGATAATTTGATCGATGCGGGGGAGGGGGAAGGGATCCTTTGGGCAAGCCTTGTTACGGTCTTTGAAGTCAACGCACAGGCGCCAGGATTTGTCCTTCTTTGGTACCATCACCAAGTTTGCTAGCCAGTCCGGATGTTTTATATCTCTGATGAATCCGGCCTCCAATAGTTTGGCTAGCTCCTCTCCCATTGCCTATCTCTTGGGCTCAGAGAAACGCCGAAGGGCTTGGTTTGAATCCTTTTAGGATATTTAAGCTGTGTTCGGCCAGCCTGCGTGGGACTCCTGGCATGTCTGAAGGGTGCCAGGCAAAAATGTCCCAGTTCTCCCATAGGAATTCTCGCAGTGCGGCGTCTACATCGGGCTTTAATTGTGCCCCGATGGAAGCTGTTTTATTGGGGTCCATTGGATGGACCTGGAATTTGACTATTTCATCCGCTGGTTTAAAGGAGGTGGACTTGGATCTTTTGTCAAGTATCACATCGTCCCTATTTACCGTGGAGCGCAGCATAGTCAGTTCCTCAGCCGCTAGGGCTTCGGACAGTGCCTCAAGGGCCAATGCGGCTGTCTTGTTTTCGACGTGAAGTGCTATGTCCGGATCGCTAGCGAGAGTGATGATTCTGTTTGGCCCGGGCCTCTTGAGCTTCAAGTACCCGTAATGGGGTATTGCTTGGAAGATTGTAAAGGCTTCCCGCCCCAGCAGAGCGTGGTATCCGCTACTGAACGGGGCCACCTGGAATGTGACCTCTTCGGACCTATAATTATTCGGCGTGCCGAACACCACATCTATAGTGTGATTTTTCCTGCACAGCGCGCTTGCCGATTGGGGATTATTCCTCTAAAGGTTGTGCTGCTTCGCTCAATGCGGTTCCAGTCTATTTCCATTTTTGAAGGGTTTCCTCATAAATGAGGTTCAATCCGCTGCCTCCGTCCATGAGTACCTTGGTGAGGCGAAAGCCGTCCACTATAGGACTGAGTACCAATGCGGCTGGTGCTCGAGCTGTTCGCAATTTAGGTTCATCACTGGCATTAAAAGTAATAGCCGTGTCATTCCTTGGGATTATTGTTGCTACTTGCTAGACTTCGGCAAGGCTGCGGAGTGTTCTTTTTCGCATATTATTTGATGCGAAAGTCTAGAAGACTGTTAAGACTGTACTGGAGTCCCTGAGGTGGCTTTCTGCGGCCTCCGAAATTAGGAGATCTTCGACCCTTTTGGCCACCTGCCAGAGTATCCAACATGCTCTAAGGCTATGAGTTGGTGTGGCGTCCTCTGTACTATGAATTTTACTGGGTCCATTAAGCCATCCCTCCAGTATGGTTCCATGCCTTGTAGAGGGTTTTGGTTTTTTGGTTTTTAACCCGGGTGTCTGATGATGATGCACCCTTTTATTTCGGACGAGGTTTCTATTCAGGGCCGGATTGTCCCAAAATTTAGTTTCGGTTTTCCGGGCGCTTTCCATCACACAGTACTTTTGTACTATGGACGCCAAGTCAGTGAAGCGTGTAAGACTACGACGTCTTGTGGCGTTGAGGATTCCCTTGTCCGTGCAATTTTTGCAAAATATTGAGATTGCGTCTTCCTCGCAGCAGTCCTTCATCCTGTTCATAACCAGGAGGAACCTTGCCCAGTAATGATGTACTGTTTCTTCAGGCTTTTGCCTGATTTGGGATACATCGCTTATGTTCGGGTGGGTGGGTGGAATTAAATCCGGAACTTCACCCAATCTATGACTCAGAGGCCAAGGAGTTTCCGAACTCTGAAGTTTGGATTCCTGGATGTTGTCCAGTGAATCTAGCCCGTTGCCTGATTCTAAGTTCAGGTCTTGAGTTACATCCTCCCCTCCGCGGGTATCCGGCTTGGAGGGATCGGGAATACGGACGTAGCTAGTCCTTAAGATAGATGAAGAGTCGCCGCACTGTGCCTCTACCACGGCAACGTGATGGGTGACTTGGGGAGAATTAATTTCTCTTAGATCGGGTTTAAGCCCAACCTGGTTATAATCCGTAGTGACACCCAAGGCGGCGATGCGATCCAAGAGCTCGTTTACAGAAGAGAGCTCCATTGGATCTAACTGCTTGACGAGCTCCGAGATGAGGTGAAGATTGCTTTTGATGACCCGAGAGGTCACCGTCGGCGCAACGGCCGAACAGGCGGTCATGAGAAAACTGCCTATCCGAAGAGTTTGGCCGACAACCAAGGCTCCCTTAGTAACGGCGCCGTCTTTAAAGACAGGAAGAGGCATCCTTCCTGATTGCGACGGCACAGAGGAACTCTCAATGAAAGCACCAACGTCGGTGTCAAAACCGGCGGATCTCGGGTAGGGGGTCCCGAACTGTGCGTCTAGGCGGATGGTAACATGATACAAGAGACACAATGTTTTAGCCAGGTTCGGGCCCTCTTGATGGAAGTAAAACCCTATGTCCTGCTCGATTAATATTGATGATATGGGTAGTACAAGAGTAGATCTACCACGAGATCAAGGAGGCTAAACCCTAGAAGCTAGCCTATGGTATGATTGTTGTATGGTGAAGTTAACCTACGGACTAAAACCCTCCGGTTTATATAGACACCAGAGAGGGTTAGGGTTACACAAAGTCGGTTACAATGGTAGGAGATCTTGAGTATCCGCATCGCCAATCTTGCCTTCCACGCCAAGGAAAGTCCCATCTGGACACGGGACGAAGTCTTCAATCTTGTATCTTCATAGTCCTGGAGTCCGGCTGAAGGTATAGTCCGGCTACCCAAACACCCGCTAAACCAGGACTCCCTCAGGAGACGAGTCCATGGTTCCACGGTGGGATTGAGCTTCCGTTCTTCGGATGGCGTGATCTGCTCCGGATCAAGGGCCAGAGCAGCTACAGGTACTATCTCCTAGTCTGATGACCGATTACGTCATGTTCATCATGGTGGCAGGGAGCGGCTGCCGTGGTCTCAAATCCATCGAAGATCAAGTCTCTGCGGAGATCCGCGACATAATTCAAGCTTCCAAATCTAACCTGATGGCCAAGGGCGTAGCTTTCGATCTGCTCCAGATGGCCAAGCGAGTTGACCTGAAGTGCGAAGCCGCCGAATACGAAGATCTGTCCGGGGAGAAAGACTTCCCCTTGGACAGTGTTGTTGTAGATGGTCGAAGGAGCCATCAAACCTTTTGACGATGGCACAGTGGAACTCTCAATGAAAGCACCAATATCAGTGTCAAAACCGGCGGATCTCGGGTAGGGGGTCCTGAACTGTGCGTCTAAGGTTGATGGTAACAGGAGACAGGGGACACAATGTTTACCCGGGTTTGAGCCCTCTCTTTGGAGGTAATACCCTACTTCCTGCTTGATTGATCTTGATGAATATGAGTATCACAAGAGTTGACCTACCACGAGATCGTAGTGGCTAAACCCTAAAAGTATAGCATGTCTGACTATGATTATGAGGATATATATCTACGGACCTAGCCCTCTAGTTTATATAGACACCGGAGGGATCTAGGGTTACATAAGGTCGGTTACAGAGAAAGGAATCTTCACATTTGGATGCCAACCTTGCCTTCCACTCCAAGGAGAGTCCCATCCGTACATGGGTAGAGTCTTCGGTCTTTGTATCTTCACAGCCCATCAGTCAGGCCCATGTCCAATAGGTCGGACGCCCGAGGACCCCTTAGTCTAGGACTCCCTTAGCCGCGATGATGACAAATTTAGGACGGGCCCTTGACGGGCCGATTTGACACTAGCCATATGGGCCTTAACTGAGAATGTTGGGCCTTTAGCTGGGTCGGCCCATTATGGTCTGCAAATCTTGTGGGCCTTTAGCTGGGCCGGCCCATTATGGCCCGCTAATTCTGGTGGACCTTTAGTTGGGCCGGCCCATTAAGGCCTGCTAAATTTTGTGGGCCTTTAGTTGGGCCGGCCCATTTAATCTTTATGGGCCACTTTTGGGCCGGTCCACGTGTCAACGTATCATAGGCACATCTCGCCCATTGGATGAGTGACACCTGTGCCAACGTAGAGCCGACACGTGGTTCCGTCATCCAATGAGCATTTTACACGTGGAAAATCGGCATTGGTCGTTGCTGTTAGCTGGTTATCGGATCCAAAATTGGACCTGATAGCTTAACGGCGTCCCATTACGGTGGATGCCACGTGTCGGTCACCCTTGACGAAGGCACTTCTATGACACACGATTTATCATCATGGAAGTGGACACTTTTGTGATGATATTTTTGGTAATGTCATGGAACACTTCTACGATAGCACATGTATGACTATCTTGATTCTGTCATAAAATCATCATGGATGTAGATGCATGACAGAAAACGTGACCTACTGTGACCAACACGTATCATCACGGAAGTGTCTTTTTTTGTAGTGCATGTCAGTGACCCAACGCAGGCAGCGCATGGTAGGGGAGCTTTTGGTGGGCCAGGGTGGTGAGAAGCGGGCATTTCATAAACCGATGATTGTTCATTGAGTGTGATGTCATCTAATTCATATAGGTTGATAAGCCTACTATATAATGTAAGAGAATTTTAAAATTTTCATATAGACGTTGATAGCTCGTTTGATACGTTGTCATTCATAAGGACCGCTGCAAACATCAATGTTCTGCTTATCACAGATAAGATTGATTAATACCCATAACAATCCATGTCCTCAACAAAGGGTGCATGCACGTATAGGTTGAGCATGTGTCCTGCATCGTGTGTTGTGTGCATGCAGGCGTGCGAGTGTTGCATGCGTGCATGTGTACATTCCAGTGTTGTATGCATGTGTGCGTGAGTGCATGTGTTCGTGAATGCATGTGTACATGTCAGTGTTGCACCCATGCATGCGTGCGTGTGTTCGTTGAGTGTTGCGTGCGTGCATGTGTACGCGTGAGTATTGCATGCATGCATGCGGGCATTGAGGGCGTGTTTGTGCACATGTGTGATGTGTTTGTATTCACCACAGTGGCTCGTGCGTGCATGCAACTAAATCGCTAGCTCAGCATATCATCACAAGGCAATCCTTGTCCGATGTTGTTAGGGTGCACGGGCTACCAACCAGAGGTCTCACAACTTCGAAACCCCACCAACCACTAATTTATTACCATTTCTGTCTTTCATATACTCGCTGACAGGTGGGCCCTATGGTAATGTGCGCTGGTGAGTTTGGACCGTTTGATTGGTCAATTGATCGTGTCATCAACAAATTACGGAGTTGTATGGTGAGCCAATGATCGTATGATCATCATAAAATGTATTTTATTAACACAGTACAGACTCAAGCTACCATTTCTTTCGTTCATATACACGCTGACACATGGGCCCCATGGTTACGCGCGTTAATGGTGCAACACTAGTTGTGCCACGTGGAACGTTTGACTGGTCAATTGATCATATCATCAACAAATTACAGAGTTGTGCGGGTGAGCCAGTGATCGTATAATCACGACATGTGTTTTTTTAACACAGTACAGATGCAAGAGCTCATATATACGTGCAAACACTCACCGCTATAAGCGCACACACGCACACCCTACCCTATGAGCACCTTCGAGAGAGTGAGCCAGCATTTGATCTTGAGATTTTACGAACTCACCATAGATGCCTCGTAGTCGAGGGGGATGTCTCCTCCCAATGAACGCACATCGCCGGAAAATACTAAAATTAATCCAGGATAAATGCGAGCGCCAGTACTTTAAACCTGGTGGACTGGGGAAACCACTATCCTCCTAACCATCCAACCACAGGTTGGTTAGCACCACAAAATGTATATGGTGACCATGATGAGCTTATTTTGAAGTCCAGTGACCATATCGTGCTTTCGCTTCAAATACAATGACCGTAAGTGTCATCAACAAAATATGGAGCACCCATCAAATACAATGTCCGTCAGTGTCATCAACAAAATACGGAGACGTATCATGAGCTAAATACCATATGATCACCACAAGAATGTATATAGTGATCGTGATGAGCATATTGTGAAGTCTAGTGACCATATAGTGCTTTTGCTTGAAATACAGTGACCGTCACGCGTGGATGTGCCAGGGGCATACTTTTACAGGGCGGAGAGATAGTTTGTGTGCATACGTGAAAGTGGTGTAGGGAGAGGGGGTGTCCGGTGGAGACAAGGAGAGATATGCCCTTCGTTTTTCTTTCCCGTGACTAATATTTTAGGAGAAAATATAAACATTCACAATGCAAAAAAAATATTATTGGATGCACCATGTAATTAACTTTCATGTATAACTTTGTACTATTGTATATGCTTATTTTCTTAGAGGTCGATTGTGTGTCGGGTGTGGTGGGCACATCATTTCTAGTAGTGGTCGGTCAACATGAGGACTCACGGGTCGGTTCCATCCTGCGTCACATAGGTTGGACCGAGATGCGTTACACGAAGACCCATGTGGAGGACTCGGTATACAAGACGAAGCTACCAGAGTCGTGGAGGACTCTATCCCCACTGATGATAAGCCGACTATATATGATTTGTAACCCTAGACCCCAAGTATGCATGTTATATAAGCCCGGGGGCTAGTTTGACGATAGTATACACACACGCACAATGCCTAGTATTCATGTGTACTTTGTACACACCCCTATGAAAGTATTCAGTACCAAGAGTAGGCTTTTTCCTCAACTGCAAGGGCCCGGACTTGGGTAAAACTTTACCTCGTATTACCATCCAGCCTAACAGTCAGGGATAAACTATCGAATTATCTGATTGAATGATATCTGCCAACTACTAAGAGAGAGAGGTCTGTGGGGCAATGTGTGCGAGAGAGGCCTAAAGATAATGTGCGTGCAGGAGATACGTAGGCACATATACGTGCCTACAGAGGGCTAGTAGTGACCATGCGTCTGTATATATGCATGTGAGAGAAATAGTGTTTTCCAACTGAGATTAGTGAAAAGAGTGGTACATAGTAGTAAGAAAGAGAGAAGGAGATATAGAGTGTGTGTGTGAGAGAGAGAGAGAGACACCCCAGGAGAGATTGTGAGCATGTGTGACAAAGAAATGCCGATGTATATAAAGTGTGTGCACTTATGCGTCATATAGAGAGAGATATAGCACGTGTGTGAGAACAGGCCAAGACATAGTGCATCTACGTGTAAAAGGCGGTTCTATGCATTAAATAAATGGCATTATTATTTTTGGATGAGATCATGAATTTTGCAATTTGTGTATGAATGAACATTGGTCTATCAGACGCCCATACTCTATTGAATTCTAGCATGTGCATGGATTTATTTCATATTATCGATCCATAAGTGAGAGGAAATCCATACAATGCATTGTTTTTGCAATTCATATATAAACATTAATTAGTGCACTCCATGTTGTTAGTGCCAAGCACTTTATACATTTTCACTTACATGGATACATTCCAAATTACTAGCTACAAAATAGAATACATGTTAAATTCAACATAAAGGGGGTTTTGAAGATTCAAATTCATAGGAAGTGCATTCATCTATTTGAATCCGAGATAATGGCATTTGTAAATCATATCTAAAAGGGGGCATCAATCTTTGTTGTGTGTTTGAATATGCTATATATTCATATGCATGTCTATCTTTTTTTACAACCAAGGAGATTATATCTGGAACCATGCATGAATTCAGGAAAGTTGCATATTTTTTAATATATACTCGTGTACAATGTATATTCAAATGTACCCCCTCCATTCCAAAATAATCGTAGTTTTAGGATTTTCAAGAGTCAATATTTGTGAAGTTTGACAAATCCTAAAAGTTCAATTCAAGAGAACTGAAAACGTTAATGCTTCTGCTCCCAAATATTGAATGAAACACCAAATAAGCCTCTGGTCACCCGAAACCGCGCGAGACTAATGTTTGGTAGAAGGTGCTACCTCTTGAGCACTTGTGTTGGTTTCCCCTTGAAGATGAAATGGTGATGCACCAAAGTAGCGTAAGTATTTCCCTCATTTTTTGAGAACCAACGCATCAATCCAGTAGGAGGCCACGCATGAGTCCCTCGCACCTACACAAACAAATAAATCCTCGCAACCAACGCGATAAGGGGTTGTCAATCCCTAGACGGTCACTTACGAGAGTGAGATTTGATAGATATGATAAGATAATATTTTTGGTATTTTTATGATAAAGATGCAAAGTAAAATAAAAGGCAAAGGAAATAACTAAGTATTGGAAGGTTAATATGATGGAAGATAGACCCGGGGGCCATAGGTTTCACTAGTAGCTTCTCTCAAGAGCATAAGTATTCATGGTGGGTAAACTAATTACTGTTGATTAATTGACAGAATTGAGCATAGTTATGAGAATATATAGGTATGATCATGTATATAGGTGTCACATCCAAGACAAGTAGACCGACTCCTGCCTGCATCTACTACTATTACTCCACACATCGACCGCTATCCAGCATGCATCTAGAGTATTAAGTTCAAGAGAACATAGTAACACTTTAAACAAGATGACATGATGTAGAGGGATAAACTCATGCAATATGAAAAAGACCATCTTGTTATCCTCGATGGCAACAATAAAATACGTGCCTTGCTGCCCCTACTATCACTGGGAAAGGACACCGCAAGATTGAACCCAAAGCTAAGCACTTCTCCCATTGCAAGAAAGATCAATCTAGTAGGCCAAACCAAACTGATAATTCGAAGAGACTTGCAAAGATAACCAATCATACATAAAAGAATTCAGAGAAGATTCAAATATTGTTCATAGATAAACTTAATCATAAACCCACAATTCATCGGTCTCAACAAACACACCGCAAAAGAAGATTACATCGAATAGATCTCCACAAGAGAGGGGGAGAACTTTGTATTAAGATCCAAAAAGAGAGAAGAAGCCATCTAGCTAATAACTATGGACCCCTAGGTCTGAAGTAAACTACTCACACTTCATCGGAGAGGCTATGGTGTTGATGTAGAAGCCCTCCATGATCGATGCCCCTCCAGTGGAGCTCTGAAACAGGCCCCAAGATAGGATCTCATGGATACAGAAAGTTATGGCGGTGTAATTAGGGTTTCGGCTCCGTATCTGGTTGTTTGGGGTACGTAGGTATGTATAGGAGGAAGGAGTACGTCGGTGGAGCAACAGGAGGCCCACGAGGGTTGAGGGCGCG
>NC_041382.1:304211334-304234366 GCF_002162155.2 Triticum dicoccoides | reverse complement strand
GGGGGGGGTAGGCGCGCCCCCTACCTCGTGGCCTCCTGGTTGATGTCTTGACGTAGGGTCCAAGTCCTCTGGATCGTTCCGAAAATCACGTTCCCAAAGGTTTCATTCCGTTTGGACTCCGTTTGATATTCTTTTCCTGTGAAACCCTAAATATAGGCAAAAAACAACAATTCTGGGCTGGGCCTCCGGTTAATAGGTTAGTCCCAAAAATAATATAAAAGTGTATAATAAAGCCCAATAATGTCCAAAACAGAATATAATATAGCATGGAACAATAAAAAATTATAGATACGTTGGAGACGTATCAAGCATCCCCAAGCTTAATTCCTGCTCGTCCTCGAGTAGGTAAATGATAAAAACAGAATTTTTGATGTGGAATGCTATTTGGCATAATTTCAATGTAATTCTTCTTAATTGTGGTATGAATATTCAGATCCGAAAGATTCAAGACAAAAGTTCAATATTGACATAGAAATAATAATACTTCAAGCATACTAACTAAGGAATTGTGTCTCTTAAAAATAACATGGCCAAAGAAAGTTATCCCTACAAAATCATATAGTCTGGCCATGCTCTATCTTCACCACACAAAGTTTTTAAATCATGCCCAACCCCGATCACAAGCCAAGCAATTGTTTCATACTTTTGGTGTTCTCAAACTTTTTCAATCTTCACGTAATACATGAGCATGAGCCATGGACATAGAACTTTAGGTGGAATAGAATGGTGGTTGTGGAGGGGACAAAAAGGGGGAAGTAGTCTCACATCAACTAGGCGTATCAACGGGCTATGGAGATGCCCATCAATAGATATCAATGTGAGTGAGTAGGGATTGCCATGCAACGGATGCACTAGAGCTATAAGTGTATGAAAGCTCAACAAAAGGAACTAAGTGGGTCTGCATCCAACTCGCTTGCTCACGAAGACCTAGGGCATTTTGAGGAAGCCCATCATTGGAATATACAAGCCAAGTTCTATAATGAAAAATTCCCACTAGTATGTGAAAGTGATAACATAGGAGACTCTCTATTATGAAGATCATGCTGCTACTTTGAAGCACAAGTGTGGTAAAAGGATAGTAGCATTGTCCCTTCTATCTTTTCTCTCATTTTTTTATGTATTTGGGCTTCTTTGGCCTCTTTTTTTCATCCGGAGTCTCATCTCGACTTGTGGGGGAATCATAGTCTCCATCATCCTTTCCTCACTTGGGACAATGCTCTAAAAATGATGATCATCACACTTTTATTTACTTACAACTCAACAATTACAACTCAATACTCAGAACAAAATATGACTCTATGTGAATGCCTCCGGCGGTGTACCGGGATATGCAATGAATCAAGAGTGACATGTATGAAAGAATTATGAACGGTGGCCTTGCCACAAATACAATGTAAAGTACATGATCATGCAAAGTAATATGACAATGATGGAGTGTGTCATGGTAAACGGAATGGTGGAAAGTTGCATGGCAATATATCTCGGAATGGCTATGGAAATGCCATGATAGGTAGGTATGGTGGCTGTTTTGAGGAAGGTATATGGTGGGTGTATGATATCGGCGAAAGGTGCGCGGTATTAGAGAGGCTAGCAATGGTGGAAGGAAGAAAAGTGTGTATGATCCATGGACTCAACCTTAGTCATAAAGAACTCATAACTTATTGCAAAAATCTACAAGTTATCAAATCAAAGTATTACGCGCATGCTCCTAGGGGGGTAGATTGGTAGGAAAAGACCATCGCTTGTCCCCGACCGCCACTCCTAAGGAAGACAATCAATAAATAAATCATGCTCCAACTTCATCACATAACGGTTCACCATACGTTCATGCTACATGAATCACAAACTTTAACACAAGTATTTCTCAAATTCACAACTACTCAACTAGCATGACTCTAATATCACCATCTCCATATCTCAAAACAAATATCAAGTATCAAACTTCTCATAGTATTCAACACACTCGTAAGAAAATTGTATTATTAATCTTGAATGCCTAACATAATTAAAGCAAATTACCATGCTGTTTTGCAGGACTCTCAAAATAATCTAAGTGAAGCATGGGATAACAATAGTTTCTATAAAACAAATTCACCAGCGTGCTCTAAAAGATATAAGTGAAGCACTAGAGCAAAAACTATATAACTCAAAAGATATAAGTGAAGCACATAGAGTATTCTAACAATTTCCGAATCATGTGTGTATCTCTCAAAAGGTGTGTACAGCAAGGATGATTGTGTAAAACTAACAAATAAATACTCAAATAATACAAGACGCTCCAAGGAAAAACATATCATGTGGTGAATAAAAATACAGCTCCAAGTAAAGTTACCGATGGAAGTAGACGAAAGAGGGGATGCCTTCCGGGGCATCCCCAAGCTTTGGCTTTTAGGTGTCCTTAGATTATCTTGGGGTTCCATGGGCATCCACAAGCTTAGGATCTTTCCACTCCTTGTTCCATAATCTATCAAATCTTTCACCCAAAACTTGAAAACATCACAACACAAAACTAAAAGTAGAAAATCTCATGAGCTCCGTTAGCGAAAGAAAACAAAACACCACTTCAAGGTACTGTAATGAACTCATTATTTATTTATATTGGTGTTAAACCTACTGTATTCCAACTTCTCTATGGTTTATAAACTATTTTACTAGCCATAGATTCATCAAAATAAGCAAACAACACACGAAAAACAGAATCTGTCAAAAACAGAACAGTCTGTAGTAATATGTAGCTAACGCAAGATCTGGAACCCCAAAAATTCTAAAATAAATTTCTGGACGTTAGGAATTTATCTATTAATCATCTACAAAAATAATTAACTAAATAGCACTTTCCAAATAAAAATGGCAGCAGTTCTCGTGAGCGCTAAAGTTTCTGTTTTTTACAGCAAGATTAAAAAGACTTCCCCAAGTCTTCCCAATGGTTCTACTTGGCACAAACACCAATTAAACACAAAAAACACAACCAAAACAGAGGCTAGATAAATTATTTATTACTAAACAGGACCAAAAAGCAAGGAATAAAAATAAAATTGGGTTGCCTCCCAACAAGTGCTATCGTTTAACGCCCCTAGCTAGGCATAAAAGGCAAGGATAGATCTAGGTGTTGCCATCTTTGGTAGGCAACCCGTAAGTGGCTCTCATAATATATTCATATGGTAACTTAACTTTCTTTCTAGGAAAGTGTTCCATGCCTTTCATTAAAGGAAATTGGAATCTAATATTTCCTTCCTTCATATCAATAATTGCACCGATCGTTCTAAGGAAAGGTCCACCAAGAATAATAGGACATGAAGGATTGCAATCGATATTAAGAACAATAAAATCTACGGGCACATATTTCCTATTTTCAACAATAAGAACATCATTAATTCTTCCCATAGGTTTCTTAATGGTGGAATCCGCAAGGTGCAATTTTAAAGAGCATTCATCAAAATCACGGAAACCTAACAAATCACACAATGTCTTTGGAATCGTGGAAACACTAGCACCCAAATCACACAAAGCATAGCATTCATGATCTTTAATTTTAATTTTAATAGTAGGTTCCCACTCATCATAAAGTTTTCTAGGAATAGAAACTTCTAACTCAAATTTTCTTCATAAGATTGCATCAAAGCATCAACGATATGTTTAGTAAAGGCTTTATTTTGACTATAAGCATTAGGAGAATTTAGCACGGATTGCAACAAGTAAATAAAATCTATCAAAGAGCAATTATCATAATTAAATTCCTTGAAATCCAAAATAGTGGGTTCATTAATATTTAAAGTTTTGACTTCTTCAATCTCACTTTTAACAATTTTAGCATCAAGATCTAAAGACTCCGAATTCTTGGAACGCCGTCTAGGTAAAGTTGGATCATATTCAGTCCCATCATTATCAAGTTTCATATTTGAAAACAAATATTTAATAGGGGACACATCAATAACTTTTAGATCTTCATCTTTATTATCATGGAAACTAGAAGAACACGCTTTTATAAAGCAATCTTTCTTAGCACGCATACTAGCGGTTCTTTCTTTGCACTCATCAATAGAAATTCTCATGGCTTTGAGAGACTCATTGATATCATTCTTAGGTGGAATAGATCTAAGTTTCAAAGAATCAACATCAAGATAAATTCTATCAACGTTCCTAGCCAACTCATCAATCTTAAGCAATTTTTCTTCAATCAAAGCATTGAAATTCTTTTGCGAAATAATAAATTATTTAATATTAGATTAAAAATCAGAGGGTATCTTATTATAATTTCCATAAGAATTGTTGTAGGAATTACCATAATTATTAGAGGAATTACTAGGATACGACCTAGGGTTAAAGTTTCCTCTATACGTGTTGTTACCAAAATTATTCCTACCAACAAAATTCACATTCATAGATTCATTATTATTCTCAATCAAAGTAGACAAAGGCATATCATTAGGATCAGAAGAAACACTTTTATTAGCAAATAATTTCATAAGTTCATCCATCATTTCACTCAAAACATTAATTTCTTCTATCGCATGCACTTTCTTATTAGTAGATCTTTCAGTGTGCCATTGAGAGTAGTTAACCATAATATTATCTAGGAGTTTAGTAGATTCTCCTAAAGTGATTTCCATGAAAGTGCCTCCCGCAGCCGAATCTAAAAGATTTCTAGAAGCAATTCAATCCGGCATAAAAAATTGTATAATCATCCACAAATTCAAACCATGTGTAGGGTAATTACGTATCATGAATTTCATCCTCTCCCAAGCTTGTGCAACATGTTCATGATCAAGTTGCTTAAAATTCATAATATCGTTTCTAAGAGAGATGATATTAGCGGGAGGAAAATACTTAGAGATAAAAGCATCTTTGCACTTATTCCATGAATCAATACTATTTTTAGGCAAAGACGAAAACCAAGCTTTAGCACGATCTCTAAGTGAAAAAGGAAATAGCTTCAATTTAACAATATCATTATCCACATCTTTCTTCTTTTTCATATCACACAAATCAACGAAGCTATTTAGATGGGTAGTGGCATCTTCACTAGGAAGGCCAGAAAATGGATCTTTCATGACAAGATTCAGCAAAGCAGCATTAATTTCACAAGATTCAGCATCGGTAAGAGGAGCAATCGGAGTACTAATAAAATCATTGTTGTTGGTATTGGAAAAGTCACACAATTTAGTATTATCTTGAGCCATCGTGACAAGCAAGCAATCCGACACACAAGCAAACAAGAGACGAGCAAAAAGTGGCAAATAGAGAAAGAGAGGGAGGACGGAGAGAGAGAGGGCGAATAAAACGGCAAGGGTGAAGTGGGGGATAGGAAAATGAGAGGCAAATGGCAAATAATGTACTGCGGGAGATAATGGTTTGTGATGGGTACTTGGTATGTTGACTTTTGCGTAGACTCCCCGGCAACGGTGCCAGAAATCCTTCTTGCTACCTCTTGAGCACTTGCGTTGGTTTTCCCTTGAAGAGGAAAGGGTGATGCAGCAAAGTAGCGTAAGTATTTCCCTCAGTTTTTGAGAACCAAGGTATCAATCCAGTAGGAGGCCACGCATGTGTCCCTCGCACCTACACAAACAAATAAATCCTCACAACCAATGCGATAAGGTGTTGTCAATCCCTACACGGTCACTTACGAGAGTGAGATCTGATAGATATGATAAGATAATATTTTTGGTATTTTTATGATAAATATGCAAAGTAAAATAAAAGGCAATGGAAATAACTAAGTATTGGAAGATTAATATGATGGAAGATAGACCCCGGGGCCATAGGTTTCACTAGTGGCTTCTCTCAAGAGCACAAGTATTCACGATGGGTAAAGAAATTATTGTTGAGCAATTGACATAATTGAGCATAGTTATGAGAATATCTAGGTATGATCATGTATATAGGCATCACGTCTGAGACAAGTAGACCGACTCCTGCCTGCATCTACTATTATTACTCCAGACATCGACCACTATCCAGCATGCATCTAGAGTATTAAGTTCAAGAGAACAGAGTAACGCTTTAAGCAAGATGACATGATGTAGAGGGATAAACTCATGCAATATGAAATAAACCCCATCTTGTTATCCTTGATGGAAAGAATACAATATGTGTCTTGCTGCCCCTACTATCACTGGGAAAGGACACCGCAAGATTCAACCCAAAGGTAAGCACTTCTCCCATTGCAAGAAAGATCAATCTAGTAGGCCAAACCAAACTAATAATTCAAAGAGACTTGCAAAGATAACCAATCATACATAAAAGAATTCAGAGAAGATTCAGATATTGTTCATAGATAAACTTGATCATAAACCCACAATTCATCGGTCTCAACAAACACACCGCAAAAGAAGATTACATCGAATAGATCTCCACAAGAGAGGGGGAGAACTTTGTATTGAGATCCAAAAAGAGAGAAGAAGCCATCTAGCTAATAACTATGGACCCATAGGTCTAAACTAAACTACTCACACTTCATCGGAGAGGCTATGGTGTTGATGTAGAAGCCCTCCATGATCGATGCCCCCTCCGACGGAGCTCCGGAATGGGCCCCAAGATGGGATCTCGTGGATACAGAAAGTTACGGCGGTGGAATTGGGGTTTTGGCTCCGTATCTGGTAGTTTGGGGGTACGTAGGTATATATAGGAGGAAGGGGTACGTCGGTGGAGCAACAGGGGGCCCACGAGGGTGGAGGGCGCGCCTGTGGGGGGGTAGGCGCACCCCCTACCTCGTGGCCTCCTGGTTGATGTCTTGACGTAGGGTCCAAGTCCTCTGGATGATGTTCATTCTGAAAATCACGTTCCCGAAGGTTTCATACCATTTGGACTTCGTTTGATATTCTTTTTCCGCGAAACCCTAGAACAGGCAAAGAACAACAATTCTAGGCTGGGCCTCAGGTTAATAGGTTAGTCCCAAAAATAATATAAAAGTGTATAATAAAGCCCAATAATGTCCAAAACAGAATATAATATAGCATGGAACAATAAAAAATTATAGATACGTTGGAGACATATCAGTAGGAAATTGTTGTCCTGACTCTGACCCGTGTTGCCTATCGGCTCGATGTCCAAAGGTCAAAACTGGGGTAGGTTTGTAACTTCACCAAGACGCCAGTCTCAACCGCCTTCGAGAAGCATTCACACTCCGTGGGCGCCTAAACACCCATGCGCTCGACCGAAATCTATCCTGCCCACCATTTGGGACACCTGAGATTACTATCCTACCCCGACCCGCAATATGTCCAAAATTTTAGATGGGGGCAAAGTTTGTAACTTTCCCCAAATTTCAAACAAGCGCGTCCCAATCAAAAACATTGTTCCCCCTTAGTTCCGCCTCCCTTCGTTTCCCCATTCATACTCTGTGGGCGCCAAAATGCCCTCTACATGAGCCGCGAAACCCCAGCCTCCTCCGTCCTCCACCCCATCACGCCCAATCTAGTGTCGCCCTCCTCCATCACGCCGGAGCCGGTACCCCGACGTCGTCGTCCAATGCAACCGCAACTGCAACGCCCTCAAGGACTAGCAGCTGAAGCCGAAGTAAAGCTGCCTCCACGACGCCGATGCCCATGTGCGCCATACCAGAACCACTTCGAACATGTCGTCCTGCGCCTCACTGCTGCCGCTCCACTGTCGCAACCGTCCACCGCACTGGAGTTGTTCCCGCTACGCCACCGTTCACTGCCTCGGATCTGGTTCCCCGCTGCCGACAGACAGCCACCGCATCACACTCAACAACTTGGCCATGGGTTCGTCCAAGGATCCGCCGTCCTCCACAACTTCTTATTTCCAGCGACCACAAGAAGATCGTTGGAAAAATAAAAGGAGGACACATCACGGCCAGGAGAAAGAGGTACTCCTCTTCCCTTATTCGTGAAAATCTTACGTCTCTGCTCGCACCATATTCATCCCACGAAAGAAACTAGTTGAGAGCTTCTTACCACACCTTCTTCGTGATACTAAATGCACAAGGTTTCCTCCCATTTACTATTTCACCTTAGCTAAAAGTCAGTCGGCCGCCTAGATTTCAATTTAGGGTCGGTTGATTCGCAATTAAAAGAACCAACACCCCCTTATGCACGCGGAGCACCTAATCTGCATGTTTGCCGAGGAAGTGGCGCATCGTTGTCTATCATAGGGGTGTGTGTGGCATAGGATCTGCTTGTGACCGATCTGGAGGTCGGTGGGGATTGAAGGGATGGCCGGGGGCGGTGCCAAGCTCGACGGTGTGGTGAGGTCGAGGGGAGGGTGAAGGCAGAGGACTAGGCTAGTGGTCGCTGGTGTTTCGAGGAAGATCGTCAACACTAACTGGCTGGAGGTAGATGAAGGTGATCTGCCCGTTCTTTGTACATCGGACGGTGCAGAAAAAATGTACTGACCTAGTTTTTTTCAGTCGACTGTTATTTTCATAGGACCACACCTTGTGGTGTGCTGGAGCAACATCTGCATTTCCCATCCATCCTTGTGCTCATATTTCAAAACCTTAGAATCTAGTAATTTCATGTGTCATGCATGTTGTAGAGCTATCATATGTCTCCCGTCATTTATTTCTCGCCCACCTGCTATCTACTACTTTTACACTGTACTACTTGTGCACACACTTCACCCATACTTACACAGTTGTTTTTTATGCATGGGTATTTCAGACTCTGACGCAGTGTTGATGAATACACAAAAGAAAAGACAGAAGTCACTCTAGTGTAATTCCAAGATAAGCACTAAGCATTTCAGCGCTCTAAAGGGTGTAGTGTCAGTAGATAGAGACAGTAAACATAGCTCTGCAGTTGATGATCTCAATTGACACACACAACCATCCCAGGTGCTTGCTTTAACTTTGCGCTGTCAAATGTGGTTGCATGTTCCATATGGTGTCTAGCTTATATTGGTTCCAATTTAGTTAAATTGCATCTGCTTACTTTACACATTAGAACTTTGATAATGACACGCCTTCCTGTTTTTGGTACATACTACATATGTCTATTAACCATGTTCTTACATGAAACTAATGCTTTCCTAGTTGTCTCAATGCTATCGCTATGTCCTTTGACCACCATCATCCAATGCCTTACCAATGTCCTGGATACCACTACTATCTTTGCTTTGCTGGTTGTCTCAATGCTATCTCTATGTCGCGCTACCTACCACTTGTTTATCAAGCCTACCAATATGCCATGAAACATCCTCTAACCTTTTTCTACCATCCTAGCAAACCGTTGTTTGGCTATGTTACCGCTTTGCTCAGCCCCTCTTATAGCGTTGCTAGTTGCAGGTGCAGTTGCGGGTTGTTCCATGTTGGGACATGGATAACATGGGATATCACAATATCTCTTATTTAATTAATGCATCTATATACTTGGTAAAGGGTGGAAGGCTCGGCCTTTTGACTGGTGTTTTGTTCCACTCTTGCCGCCTTAGTTTCTGTCATACCAGTGTTATGTTCCTTGATTTTGCGTCCCTAACATGGTAAGGGTTTATGGGTCCCTCTTGACAGCTCGCTTTGAATAAAGCTCTTCCAGGAAGGCCCAACATTGGTTTTACCATTTGCCTAATAACAACTAAAACTTGCATAGGGACTTTCCGGACCCCGAGGACTTAATTAACAACCCCGGGCCAGTGCTCCTCATGAATGTTGGTCCAAACTAGAGCACCTTGTGGTGCCCCCTTGGCAACTTGGGTCATAGCGACCGTAAGCTTAACTGGTTTTGCTGGTTTTGTTTTACCATTGTCGAAATGTCTTGTGCACCGGGACCCCGAGTTTGATCGGATGTCCCGCGATGGAGGATTGTCTCTGCGGATCATGAGCTTGTCATGGGCTAAGTTGGGACACCCCTACAGGGTATAAACTTTCGAGAGTCGTGCCCGCGGAATGTGGTAGATGGGAATTTTTAATACCCGATTGTAGAGAACTTGACACCAGACCTAAAATAAAATACACCAACCGCGTGCGTAACCATGACGGTCTCTTTTCGAGTGAGTCGAGAAGAGAAAACGGTGGGGTTATGTTTGAACATAAGTAGTTCAGGATCACTTCTTGATCATTACTAGTTTGCGACCGTTTCCGTAGTTTCTCATCTTATTCTTGTATTCATAAGTTAGCCACCATACAATGCTTAGTCCCTTGCTGCAACCTCACCACTTATCCAATCCTTACCCATAAAGCTTTGCTAGTATTGATACCCATGGCAATGGGATTGCTGAGTCCTCATGGCTCACAGATTACTACAACAACAGTTGCAGGTACAGGTAATGCGATAATCCGACATGAGAGCGATGCTTGCTTGTTTTGGAGTTCTTCTTCTGCTTCTTCTTTGATCAGGGGATAGGTTCCGGGTCGGCAGCCTGGGCTAGCAGGGTGGATGTTGTTTGAATTTCTGTTTGTGTTTCATTCATAGCCGGATGTTGTTCTTATGTATGATGTTTGATGTATTCTTGTGGCATTCGTATGCCCTTTGTATGTATCCTCAACTATTATGTAATTGTTTGATGTAATGATATCCAACTTGCAAAAGTGTCTTCGATATGCAGCTATATCCTTGGTGGGACCCTCGAGTTCCTCTCGGATAGGATCTCATATTGGGTGTTACATTTGTTGAAGTGCCTTCTGCTTAGTTACCACATCATAGTTGTGATTATGTCAAGCCGTCTAGTTTTTCTTACATATTCTATCCTTGTGTCATGACTTTACCTTTCATGAGAGTAGTGTTCGTCAGTATCATGCATGAATGAGTCATGAAGAGCGAATTTTATTCCTTTTTCTTGTCGGTTTGACCTCACAATGCAAAATCAATAAAGCAGAAGGAAATTGGTAAGGCATTGGATGATGGTGGTCCTTCCGAGAAACTGAAATGGAGAGTCTCTATAGATTCTACTCCACCATCCTCCCAATAAGATTTGCAAGACAACGTTAGGCTAGACAGTCAACGTAGCTGTGTAGATGATGAGCACATCTCCCCTACTCCACCATCACAGGTGTTTGCTCTAACTTAGCACTATTATATGTGGTTGCATGTTGCGTATGATGTGTAGCTTGTATTGCTTCTAACTTTGTTGAATTGCATCTGCTTACTTTACGCATCAGGCATGTGAATATGACGTGTGGTCCTATTTCTAGAACATACTATATCTGATCACACCATGTTCTTATATCAGACTACTGTTCTTGCATATCCCGCATTAGTCACTAATGATGAGGCACCTTTAAGTCACCACTGTGATATTGGTTGTGTCTTGGATATGATTTCTAGCATGTACTGCTTCTAATTTGTTGAAACGCCAGATAGTTTGATCTTGGCAGAGTGATATTGGTTGCATCTTTCATATGGTGTCTAGCTTGCAGTGCTTCTAATTTGTTGAAATGCCTTCTACATCATAGGTGTGATTATGTCACGCCGTCTTGTTTTTCCAATATGTTCCTGATGTCTATTATGCAACTTTATTCTTGTAGACACGTGTTGGGCCTCCAAGCGCAGAGTTTTATAGGACAGTAGCAATTTTCCCTCAAGTGGATGACCTAAGGTTTATCAATCCGTGGGACGCATAGGATGAAGATGGTCTCTCTCAAGCGTCCCTGCAACAAAATAATAAAAAGTCTCTTGTGCCCCCAACACACCTAATACAATGACAAATTGTATAGGTGCACTAGTTCGACGAAGAGATGGTGATAAAAGTGTAATATGGATGGTAAAAATATCTTTTATAATCGGAACAAATAAAAACAGCATGGTAGCAAATAGTAAACGGGCACAATAATGGTGTATTGCAATGCTTGAAAATGAGGCCCAGCGTCCATATTTTCACTAGTGCAATCTCTCAACAATGCTAATATAAGTGGATCATATAACCATCCCTCAGCGTGCAACGAAGAATCACTCCAAAGCGTCCATATTTCGTATAATCCATGGACTCAATAGTAGTCATAAAGAACTCACATACTTATTGCAAAAGTCTATTAGTCATCGAAACAAAGTACTACACTCATGCTCCTAGGGGGATAGATTGGTAGGAAAAGACCATCGCTCGTCCTCGATCGCCACTCATAAGGAAGACAATCAATAAATAAATCATGCTCTGACTTCATCACATAACGGTTCACTATACGTGCATGCTACGGGAATCACAAACCTCAACACAAGTATTTCTACTAATCCACAACTACCCACTAGCATGACTCTAATATCACCATCTTTATATCAAAAAACTATTGCAAGGAATCAAACATATCATATTCAACGATCTACAAGTTTTATGCAGGATTTTATGACTAACCATGTGAATGACCAATTCCTATCATCTCTCTAAATAGGTATAAGTGAAGCAAGAGAGTTCAATTCTTTGTAGAAAAGATATGCCCGTGCTCTAACAAATATAAGTGAAGCAAAGAGCATTCTACAAATTGCGATTTTCTATGTAAAGAGAAACAGGCAATCCAAACTTCAAATGATATAAGCGAAGCACATGAAGCATTCTATCAAGCCATACTCAAAAGATATAAGTGAAGTGCAATGAGGATTCTATGAATCAACCAAGGACTATCTCATACCAGCATGGTGCATAAAAGAAAATTGAAAACTAAATGCAAAAGACGCTCCAAGGTCTGCACATATCACATGAATGAAACGAATCCGAAAACATACTGATACTCGTTGAAGAAAGAGGGGATGCCTTCCAGGGCATACCCAAGCTTAGACGCTTGAGTCTCCTTGAATGTTTACTTGGGGTGCCTCAGGCATCCCCAAGCTTGAGCTCTTGACTCTCTTCCTTCTTCTCACATCGAGACCTTCTAGATCATCGAACACTTCATCCACACAAAACTTCAACAGAAAACTCGGTAAGATCCGTTAGTATAGTAAAGCAAATCACTACTCTAAGTATTTTTGCAAACCAATTCATATTTTGTTTTTGCATTGTAGCTACTGTAGTATAACTTTTCCATGGCTTAATCCACTGATATAATTCGATAGTTTCATCAAAACAAGCAAACTATGCATCAAAAACAGAATCTATCTAAAACGGAACAGTCTGTAATAATTTGAACATTTACCATACCTCTGGTACTCCAAATATTCTAAAAAAATTATGAAAAATAAAAAATTCGTATGGAAAGACAGTGCGAAAAGTTTCAGAACCGTTTGACATTCTAGTAAAAAATGTAAAATCGCGCACCAGAGCCAAAGTTTCTGTCCTGCACCGTACAAACCAACAAGCAAAGTAAACATCCTAAAGGCAAACCTTGGCACATTATTTTTATTTTTAAACCTTATAAAAGCACACAACAGAAATAAATGACTCTCTAAAACATCTGGGTTGTCTCCCTGGCAGCGCTTTCTTTAAAGCCATTAAGCTAGGCATATAGTGCTCACGTAATGGATCCACCCGGATCCCAAGTTATATCAAAGCCAATTTGAATCAACAACGATTTGTAATTTAGTAGTGAGAACAAAGTAGCATATATCAAGCAATGACAAAGTCTAACTCTCTTCCTATGCATCGGCATGTCATAAAAGAACAATTCATGCACACATAGTAAAGGCCAATGCATAGTATAAACAGTTTCTTGCAATTTTATCGTATTGGAAACATAGAGAGGTGGAGATATAGTTCCTCTCTCATAATAATTGCAAGTAGGAGCAGCAAGCACATGCATATTATATTCATCAAAATTATCATGTGTAATAGTAAAACGCAACCCATCAATATAATCGTTAATAAGGGTAAACTTCTCCGATATAGTGTAGTCGGGAAAATTCAAAAAGATAATAGGACTATAATGTGTGGGTGCAATAGCAACAATTTCATGTTTAACATAAGGAAATATAGCAAGTACATCTCCATGGGCATAATTCATATTGTCATCTTGGCCACAAGCATAGCAAGCATCATCAAAAAGGGATATTTCAAGAGAATCAATGGGATCATAACAGTCATCATAGCAATCATCCTTCAGTAAGCACGAAGGGAAATTAAACAATATATGAGTTGAAGAGTTACTCTCATTAGAAGGTGGGCACGGGTAGCTAATCTGCTCTTCCTCCTTTTGTTCTTCGCTCTCCTCATCATCTTTTTCATCCAATGAGCTCACAATTGAATCAATTCCTTCTTCCATAGAATCCTGCAAAATATTAATCCCTTCTTGGACAGCGGAGACTTTCTCAATAAATGCATCAATATCGGCATTGAATTCATAATTCTCATAGCAATATTTAAGGATAGCTAAATTTTCAGGTCTATAAACTGAATCATCAAAATTTTCACACTCTTTAAACAAAGATTCAATTTCATAAGCACCCATAAAAGCAACAAATTCTTCTATTTGTTCCACATCATAGTAATCATATATACCATTAGCATAAGAAGCCAAGGTTTTATCATCATTAAATTTGCATGAAAAGGGAAGGTGTGGAGCCTTCATCCCAGAGCAACAAGTACAATCATATCTCAAGCAAAGTTGCCGAGCATACCAATGCAACATATGAATTGGATCCCATAATAGTTTCCCTTTTTGTGTCAAGCGATAATCCCTAAAGTATTCACGTTGATCCAACATGTCTCCCATAATATAATTGAATGGGGTTTTCTTAGGATTATCAAAGTAGTACATAATATCTTTCACAGAATGAGCATCGAGGGTTTTAGGAGGTTCCCCATCTCCATGAGTAGCAAGTAAACCTATTTTTTTTTCATTTCGTGTTCCATATCCATGACTAAAGAAAGAGAAAAACTAAGAACAACAAATAAAAATTACTTAGTGATAAAGCAAACAAGCACACACGAGAATATTCACCCCACACTATGGCTCCCCGGCAACGGCGCCAGAAAAAGGTCTTGATAACCCACAAGTATAGGGGATCGCAACAGTTTTCGATAAGTAAGAGTGTCAAAACCAACGAGGAGCTAAAGGCAGAACAAATATTCCCTCAAGTTCTATCGACCACCGAAACAACTCTACGCACGCTTGATGTTCGCTTTACCTAGAACAAGTATGAAACTAGAAGTACTTTGTAGGTGTTGTTGGATTGTTTTGCAAGATAATAAATATTACGTAAATAAAAAGTAGGGGCTGTTTAAGTAAAGACACAACTAAGTTAGTTTTAGTAAAGAGCTTTTTGTTACAAGAAAGTTATCCCTAGGCAATCGATAACTAGACTGGTAATCATTATTGCAATTTTATTTGAGGGAGAGGCATAAGCTAACATACTTTCTCTACTTGGATCATATGCACTTATGATTGGAACTCTAGCAAGCATCCGCAACTACTAAAGATCATTAAGGTAAAACCCAACCATAGCATTAAAGCATCAAGTCCTCTTTATCCCATACGCAAACAACCTACTTACTCGGGTATGTGCTGCTGTCACACACGCCACCCACCATAAGCAAATCATGAACATATTGCAAACCCTACAGCGGGAATCCCTCACGCTTGCGCGACATGGAGAGTGCCATAGGACAGCACCAATAATAAAACATGCAACTCAAACCAATCACGATCATCAAATAACCCATAGGACAAAACGGATCTACTCAAACATCATAGGATAGCCATACATCATTGGGAAATAATATATAGCTTTGAGCACCATGTTTAAGTAGATATTACAAAGTGTAAAAGAGGGGTTACAATGCTGCATAGAGGGGGGAAGAATTGGTGATGATGGCGGTGAAGTTGTTGGTGAAGATTGCGGTGATGATGATGGCCCCCGGTGGCACTCCGGTGCCACCGGAAGCGAAGGGGAGAGAGCCACCCTTATTCTTCTTCTTCCTTGACCTTCTCCCTAGATGGGAGAAGGGTTTCCCCTCTGATCCATGGCCTCCGAGATTGGATCTGTCTCTCTGTCTCTCTCTGTTTCTGCGTTCTCAAATTCTGCCCTTTCACCGTTTCTTATATTCCCGGAGATCCACTTCGATTGGGCTAAAATTTTAACACGGTCTCTATCCGGATATTAGCTTTCTTGCGACGAAATAAGGGCATCAACCGCCTTACGGGGTGGCCATGAGGGTCAGGGGCGCGCCCCCTGCCTCGTGCCCCCCTCGGGAACCGTCTCGCGTGGAATTTTCTTCCCATATTTTCCATATATTCCAAAATTAATCTCCATCCATTTTTATCCCATTTGGACTCTGTTTTATATGGATATTCTGCGAAACAAAAAACATGCAACAAACAGGAACTGGCACTGGGCACTAGATCAATATGTTAGTCCCAAAAATAGTATAAAAAGTTGCCAAAAGTATATGAAAGTTGTAGAATATTGGCATGGAACAATTAAAAATTATAGATACGATGGAGACGTATCAGTAGCTTAGAACTTATACCTACCATAACACGCATTTAACTTGGGAGTGTGATGTAGGTTGCATCTTGCATTGTCTTCTAGCTGGTACTGCTTCTAATTTCTTGAAATGGAAGTTACGGTGAGACACTTTTTACCTGTTAGAGTGATATTGGTTGCATGTTCATATGGTGCCTAGCTTTCATTTCTTATAATTTTGGTGAAATGCCTTCCACTAACTATTTTTCATACATAATCCATCCTCCGATCGTACGTGTGAATATGCAATGTTGTCTTTTTTTGGTATATGTTCCATCCTCCTATCATGCGTTTGCCTTACATCAAAGTAGTGTTCGTCTGTATCATGCATCAACCAGTTATGCAGAGCTAATTTTATTCACCTTCTTGTGGTTTTGAATTCAGAAGGCAATATCAAAAAAGAGGAAGTAAAAGAGTAAGTTAGGGGATGTTGGTGGTCCTCCGGACCGACGCAAGCAGAGACTCTAGATTTTCCACTACTTCTGCTAATGCAGTTGAAGCCTGAAGTCTACATGATGAGTTCATCCCCCGTACTCCACCATCCCAGGTGCTTGCTCTAAGTTGACAATGTGATAATTGGTTTCATGTTGCATATGTTGTCTAGCCTGTATTTCTTCTATTTTGATTAAATTGCACCTTCCAAGTTTATACGTTATACATGTGCATATGACATGCCTTTCTGTGTCTAGAATACATTGCATCTATCTATCATACCATGTTCTTGCATCAAAGTACTGCCGTTATGAATCCCGCATCAATCACTCATGATTGGACGCTTTTAACACGGCAGTTTGATAGTGGTTGCATCTTGCATTGATTTCTAGGTTGTACTGCTTCTATTTTTTCGAAATGCCACTTATGACAAGACACTTTTAACTTGGCAGAGTGATATTGGTTGCATCTTTCATATGGTGTCTAGCTTGCATTATTTCTATTTTCTTGAAAATTCATCTGCTTAATTTACACATCGTAGCTATGAATATGTCACGTCGTCCTATTTTTCTTACATATTCCATCCTCATACGGTTTTCTTACATCAAAGTATTGCTTGTCTTTACCATGCATCAATGAGATCTGAAGAGCGATTTTATTCTTTTGTGTTGTGGGTACGACTTGACATGGCAAAGTCAAAAAAGAGAAAGGAAAAGAATATAGTAGGGAATGGTGTTACTCGTCGGGTGCAACGGAAAAGGATCTGCCCTCGAGATTCTGCTGCTACTTATAGTGCAGTACAAGGTCCAAGTCCACCGGCTAAATCTACAAACACAGTATCACCTGCTCCACCAGCTGCAGCATCCGCTCCAATTGTACCGGCATCTCAACGAGTTACTCGTTCGTTTGCTCCACAACTGGCCAGTTCCCAAGCTGCCTTCACACCTAACACTACTTCTAAAGCACTGCTGACACAACAAGACTTGGCAAGATCAAATGAACCTCATGAGCATCAAAACGAAGATGCTATCTGGCCGAGTCAAGTTGCAGTTGCATGCTCCTTTATATGTACTCTCACAGTTTGATGTGCACTAACACTTTCCATATTCGTTGTTGAACTAGCACCACGGTGCAAGCGGAAACAGACATTTGGGATAATGCTTGACTGATTAAAAAATCTAAAGGAGGAAGAATGGAGATCCATTTTGAGGCAGGTTTAAAAAGGCTACATGATGCTATAGAGTCAACCAAGTTAGTATCAGAGGCAGCCGTTAGGTGTCATGCACGTATCCTCCCAACATGGATCTAGTACAGGAATGAGAAAGATGATACCCAGTTTAACACCTTCCCTGACCATTTATCCGTGAGTAATGTTATTCATTGCAATTTATAGTATTGTCTTGCTCTGTCTCATACTTTCTAGCTTCCTCCTAATAAGGCTCACATTGTTTTTTCAATAGATGAGGTTCAAGTTGGATCCGAAAGGTGATGCAACTAAATAAGCATGCACTTATGTTTTTCAGTCTGCTCTACGACAGTATCGGTATCACCTTAGAAAAACTCACTTTGAAGGCAAGGCTAACAATGAAATTGCCCAAACATATCCAGTGGAATATATTACAGATGAAGACTGGACATCCCTTGTTAAACACTGGTCTGATCCAAAGTATCAGGTAGGGTATATGTATTTGATCAGATGACATATTGAACTTGTATTTATGTATGTGCCTTACAAGTGTATCTTCTTCTAGGCTAACTGTTTGAAGAACAAGACCAACCGTTCTAAAGTGAAATTCCAACGGACAACAAGACCTCGTAGCTATATTGACCACATCGAGGCTATTGTAAATAGCTGCTAGTTCCTTCCTTTTTTGTGCCATATTATCGTATCTATATTGAATTGTTCCAAATACAGAGGAAAACCCATGCGGACCAAAAAGAACCTGAACCGAACGCAGTGCAAATCTTCAAGGATTGCCACACCAGCAAGATGAAGGGCATGAGCACACCAGTTCAAGCCGCAGTTGTAAGTCCTTACTCATCCTGCCTTTGAACTGCTTGTTACTGTGACGTGTTCATTTAAGTGCTTGGTTTGTAGCCAATGTCAGTTACTCTGTTCACTTTTATACACAGTTGTCTTAACGTATCATTTCACCTTACACGGTTTAAAAGAGATAAAGGATATTATTTTTGTTTTTATCTGTAATCTAGTTGTGATGTTCACGTGCCCACACAATGATACAATAGCATGTTTGTTGTATACCCGCTTGCCCATGATATGAATGATGTCATACTATGTTCATCCTACTTTAAACCATGTCCCTTTATCCTTAGATGTCAATGAATGTGAGGAAATAGACAATACAGTAGGCATGCTACATGGACATATGTTCCGAATGTGATTTTACTATGTAGTTGGCACTACAATACATGCTAATGTATTATAGTAGTTCACCAAAATAAGTTATGTATAAACGTGAAACCTACTTTGTTTGTTTTTGTCTCATTAGTAACTTATCTCGCACACTAATCTACAAGTTCAAACTTTCAGCAAGCTATGGAACAAATGATTGAATAGCCACAACCACTTGAAGGTGACCAGGCTACGATAGGTACAATGTCACCTCTTGCTGCAGTACGTCGGTATCTCTCCACTAACAGTGCAAAAAGCACCTTCCTGCATAATTCTGGGTTGGTTGTCAAGGTAACCTCATCCAAATCGCCTACTAAACAAAATCTTCTGGCTAGATAGAGTGATATATCTGTGCTCCAGACACAAGTCCAATCCCTAATGGACATCGTTTCGGAAACAATAATAGTGGTTGACAAATGTCGTCAAGATATGAATGGTTTTGAAACTAGACTATCAGACATTTCTTCGTTGTTCAAGAGCAATGGCAGAAAAAGGGGAAGATCATACTACTCCATCAGACTGTACAGCCTGAAACATTACACTCATGTCAAATTATATGTGCTTCTATACATCTGATAGTGCTTTTATCTGCAAGGACTATAAACTTTATGCCAACAGGCCTTTTGTTGTATGCTGGAATTTATTTTGTTGTGGTACATCATTTATCGTGCTGCCAAAGGCTATAGAAATTACAACGCTCTTTTTGTATTGTGTAGGTTTATCTTAGTAATGTATTCGGCCGAAAGCTTCGTAGGAACCCAACGTGCCAACATTCGTTAGGCACATTCCAATTGGGCTAAAAACGATTATGGGCCGTAATTTGCATGTAGCCCACTAAAAATATCTGGGCCTAAATCAGCATAAGCTTTCATATTTTTGGTAGGCCTGTGCCTCTAGTGGGCCTTTAATAGGCCTAAACATAATTTGGGCCCTCGATAACAATAGGCCGTTAACATGTGTAAATATCTCAAGCCCATAAATAAAATGGGCCTTTAATAGGCCAAATAACCCACTGCTCATTAGCAGGCCGAAATGTATCTCAGCTTGTGGTGTCCCATTTACAATGTGGATCGTTCACAGGCCAAAATTTAGATGGGTCGTAAATGCACCGACCTACTACATGGGCCTTTAACAGGCCAGAAGTTCGGTCAGGCTTGATTAGTATCAGTTTTATATGGGCCATTAATAGGCCCGATGTGACGTTGGGACACATATGGCCCATGGATTTCGTCCTATGTTAACAGGCCAAAAATCACAACAGGTTGGAAGTGGCCCAAATCTACAGTAGGCCTCTAACAGGATGAATGTCAGACATAGTCGAATATGACCCAAATCCTTCATGATCGTTTATGGGCCGAAAGTTTCAATGGCCAATAAATGGGCCCAAATGAAGCAAGACCTTCAACATGCCGGAAATCGTAATTTGGCCCAAATACTTGCTGGACTGTTAACGGGCCAGAAGTGACCATGGTTCGTGATGATGACAAGTTTAGAATGGGCCATGAATGGGCCAATTTGACACTAGTCATACGGGCCTTAACTGCGAATGGGCCATCTGCAAATAGGCCTTTAATGGGAGCCAGCTAATTTTGACTAGGCCATCTTTTTAACCGAAATGGGCCATTGTTGGGCCTTGCCACATGTCAACGTATCATAGGCACCTCTTGTCCATTGGGTGGTTGACATTTGTCCTTTTCGCAGTGCTAACATGTGGTTTCTATAGCCAATGATAATTTTACACATGGAAATCCTCATTGGTCCCAGCTGTTAACGGGTCATCGGATCCAAACCGGAACCCGATAGCTTAACAGTGACCCGTTACGGTGGATGCCACGTGTCGGTTACCCTTGACGAAAGCACTTCTATGATGCATAATTTATCGTCATGGAAGTGGACACTTCCGTGATGATAATTTTGGTAATGTCATGGAACACTTGTACGACATCAAAGGTATGGCTATCTTGATTCTGCCATAAAATCGTCATGGATGTACATGCATGACAGAAAACATGACCTACTGTGACAAACACGTATCATCACGGAAGTGTATTTTTTGTAGTGATATTCGAAAGGAGAAGGAACTATAGAAAAGGATGATGACTATAACCCCTCAGCAGTTTTTGCAATTGCAAACTCAAATTCATCAGTTGGCTAAACAATATGAGAGACAAGCTAAACATTGATGTGGCGTGAAAGAAAGATTCATCACCGCCTCAACAAAGGTTATTGAAGACCAAAACAAAAGAGAAGCTATCAAGTTTGGCATGACACCACTGATACGTCTCCATCGTATCTACTTTTCCAAACACTTTTGACCTTGTTTTGGACTCTAACTTGCATGATTTGAATGGAACTAACCCAGACTGACGCTGTTTTCAGCAGAATTGCCATGGTGTTATTTTTGTGTAGAAATAAAAGTTCTCGGAATGACCTAAAACTTCACGGAGAACATTTCTGGAATATATATAAAATACTGGCAAAAGAATCAACGTCAGGGGGCCCACACCCTGTCCACGAGGGTGGGGGCGCGCCCCCTGCCTCGTGGGGACCCTGATGCTGCACCGACCTGAACTCCAACTTTATATATTCACGTTCGGGGATAAAAAATTAGAGAGAAGGATTCATTGCGTTTTACGATACGGAGCCGCCGCCAAGCCCTAATCTCTCTCGGGAGGGCTGATCTGGAGTCCATTTGGGGCTCCGGAGAGGGGAATCCGTCGCCATCGTCATCATCAACCTTCCTCCATCACCAATTTCATGATGCTCACCGCCGTGCGTGAGTAATTCCATCGTAGGCTTGCTAGACGGTGATGGGTTGGATGAGATTCATCATGTCATCAAGTTAGTTTTGTTAGGGTTTGATCCCTAGTATCCATTATTTTCTGAGATTGATGTTGCTATGACTTTGCTAAGCTTAATGCTTGTCACTAGGGCCCAAGTGCCATGATTTCAGATTTGAACCTATTATGTTTCCATGAATATATGTGAGTTCTTTATCCTATTTTGCAAGTCAATAGTCAGCTACTCTGTGTTATGATCCGGTAACCCCGAAGTGACAATAATTGGGACCGCTCCCGGTGATGACTGTAGTTTGAGGAGTTCATGTATTCACTAAGTGTTAATGCTTTCTTCTGGTACTCTATTAAAAGGAGGCCTTAATATCCCTCAGTTTCCAATAGGACCCCGCTGCCATGGGAGGGTAGGACAAAAGATCTCTATAACACCCCGGATGTAACTTGCCATATTTGTAACTCCGACTCTTACCATTTTCGGCTTTAAGTTATGAGATTTCCTTCGTGGTTGGGTTTTGTCTTCGTTTTGCATTTTGTTCATGTCATGCATTTCATATCATGTCATCATGTGTATCGCATTTGCATTCGTATTCGTCTCATGCATCCGAGCATTTTCCCCGTTGTCCATTTTGCAATCTGACACACCCAGATGCATCGGTGCACCCCTCTTGTCTCTTTTCGTAAGCGGGTGTTAAACGTTCTCAGAATGGACTGAGATTTTCCTAGTGGCCATGGTACACCACCGATAGACCGCCTGTCAAATTTTGTTTCATTTGGAGTCCGTTTGATACTACAACGGTTAACCGGGTAACCACGAAGGCCTCTTGTGTGTTGCAGCCCAACACCCCTCCAAAACGGCCCAATAACCCATCTAAACCATCTTCATATCCTCCGTCATCGGATCATGATTGTGTGGGCGAAAACTACACTCCATTTGGACACTCCTACCTCCTTCTATCTATAAATATGTGCATCCCTCCAAAAATTCGGGTCCCGAAACCCTAAAATCCTCCTCCCGCTGCCACCGGACGCGTCCGCCGGCGCCGAACACATCTGCCGCCTCCGCCTCGCTCAACCCATGCGTGCCACGTGTCCCGACCGCCGACCCGACGAGG
>NC_041382.1:304208818-304211091 GCF_002162155.2 Triticum dicoccoides | reverse complement strand
GCCGCCCCCGCGTGTCCCCGCCGCCTCCGGCCTCCGCCTCCATCGCCGGCGCGCCACCCCACGCGACCTCGCGCCCTTCACCGCTCGGTTTTCCGTCGGCCGCCACGGCCGCCGCCGTCCCGCCATCCCGCGTGCAGCGTGCCTTCTCCTTCGCGGATCCACGCCGCTCGATGCCGGATCCGGCGACCATGACCTCCCCCCTGCTCCATTTCCGGGAAGTTCCGGCCGGATCTGACGAACTCCGGCGAAGCTTCGGCCAGATGTGCCTCGGTTTTCCGCGCGTTGACTTTTCCTCGAGGTCGAATTTCTCCAAGTCCCAAATCCCTTATGTTTTACTGCCATGTTCATTGCCTCATATCTCCATGACCGTAGCTCCGTTTCATGCATATGATATATGAAAATGTTCATTGTGAGATGCTCTTCATTTCAACCCATTGTGGCATGCTTGTTTGAGTTCATCTTAATGCCCTAATAATTGATGCAAGAGTTCTATAAAATGTTTACTGCTGCTACTTATCAGTTTATGGTGATTTGTCATTTTTGTCACATTTGATGTGTGCTTCATATGAGCATGAGCTCTACATGTCTTTTTAACTACGTCATGCCATCTCTACATAGGTGCTTGCCTTGTATTTTTGTGATCAATGTGATGACTAGCACAAGCATGCAAACTAGGCTTCGTGTTATTGCTTTTTTCAGGGACTTAGGATTTTGCTAAGTCTTTTGCCTGTTGTTATTTTGATGTCGTGTTAACTTGATGCTACAGTGATATCCATGCTTGTTTTGAGATATTTCAGTACAGATGTTTTGAACATATGGTTATGCTCTATCCATCCATGCCCCTGTTTGCAATTATGGAGTGCCCTAGCATGTCTTATTCTTGCTCTACTTTTGCTATAAAATGTTCCTGGCAATACGTTAACATGTTAATCAATATTGCCATGGTTGTTGCTAGTGATCCATGCATGCTATGAACTTGCTCTTTCCATGGTTAGCTTCATGAACATGTCATCTTGCTGTTTCTATGCTTGTTTTGTCATGCAATGCTTTGTGGTGAGTGATTTGAGCTCGCAAAGTTGCGTTCATAATTCTGTTTATGCCATGCTCTGTTTTCTGCTAAGTCTGAACTGTTAATAAAACTTGCTATGTTTACATGGGTGCCATCATATCTTCTTTGCCTTTTTAGTTCATGATCAGTAGGGGACATTTGATCTATGCATTTAGTAGAAGCATGCCATGCCTTGTATTGCTATGATATGTTCCTGTAGCATGTTGTTTGATCAGTAAGGGACGTCACTTCCATATGCTTTTTTTCTATTTTGGGGTGCAGTAGCTTAGTTTCTTGTTGCATTCTAGATGGGATCGTGTTGTTAATCGCAGAATAGCACCATCCTTGTTTTGCTTGCCATTTGCAAACCATGCGTCTGTTTTCGTTGATCTTTATATCGATTTCAACCAAAATCATCTCATCTTTCTAGCAACACAGTTGGTTTGCCAAGTTGATGCCATGATCATTCTTTCTCTTCCGGAGCACGCATATGCATTGCATATCATGCCATGTTTTGCATCATGTTGCTTGTGCATTGCACTGTGATTGATTGTTGGTCCTTTGCTTGTGTTCTTGCTTTGGGTAGAGCTGGGAGACGAGTACGTGATCGAGGAACCTGTTGAGTACGCTAACGAGGATCAAGCTTTCGACAACTTTGAGAACATTGCAGGAAAGATGACCATACCCTCGAAATAACTTCTATCTTTGCTTGCTAGTTGTTTGCTCTATTGCCATGCCGCACTACCTACCACTTGCTATATCATGCCACCCATATTGCCATGTCAAGCCTCTAACCCACCTTTCCTAGCAAACCGTTGTTTGGCTATGTTACCGCTTTTGCTGAGCCCCTCTTATAGCGTTGCTAGTTGCAATTGAAGATGAAGCTTGTTCCATGTTGGAACATGGATATTGTTGGGATATCATTATTATATCTTATTTACTTTAATGCATCTATATACTTGGTAAAGGGTGGAAGGCTCGGCCTTATGCCTGGTGTTTTGTTCCACTCTTGCCACCTTAGATTCCGTCTTACCGGTGTTATGTTCCTTGATTTTGCGTTCCTTACGCGGTTGGGTGTTATGGGAACCCCTTGATAGTTCACCTTGAATAAAACTCCTACAACAAGGCCCAACCTTGGTTTTACCATTTTCCTACCTACCACCATATACCTTTCCCTTGGGTTCTGCAGACTCAAGGGTCATCTTTATTTTAACCCCCCCCCCCC